>NC_044384.1:78272153-78581769 GCF_006542625.1 Nomascus leucogenys
GTACTATTTTCAGCTATCAAGAAGGAATGTAATCTTCTGAAAAAAAAACCACCTTGCAGACTATATTGTGCGTAGTCCCTTTTCTCCTAAGGAACAAAACCATAGGAAGAAAAAATTGTTGATTAGTGATGATACCACCAAGTAGAAATTGGCAAGATCTAGCAATTGGAATTATATGTTAGCAACCTTAAAAATAAACCAAACCCTTTTATTCAGTAATTCCACATCTAGAAACTCATCCCAAGGAAATAATAATAGATATGTTTAAGGAGGTAAACATAAGAAAATTTATTGTAATATCATTCTGCATATTAGATATAACACAAAATTCATTATGAAGAAATGATCAAGTTGATGATGGTATATCCAAATAATAGATTACCAGGCAACTATCAAAATGATGTCTTTGAAGAGTGTTTAATGACATAGGAAAACATCTGTGTTACAAAGTCAGGAAAACATATGATGTAATCCCAAATTAATAATATAATGATGCAGGCCAGGTGCAGTGGCTCAGCCTGTAATCTCAGCACTTTGGGAGGCCAAGGCGGGCAGATCACAAGGTCAGGAGTTTGAGATCAGCCTGGCCAACATAGCGAAACCCCGTCTCTACTAAAAATACAAAAAATTACCCGGGTGTGGTGGTGAGTGCCAGTAGTCCCAGCTACTCAGGAGGCTGAGGCAGGAGAATCGCTTGAACCAAGGAAGAGGAGGTTGCAGTGATCTGATATCACACCACTGCATTCCAGCCTGGGTGACAGTGTGAGGCTCTATCTCAAAAAATAAAATAAAATAAAATAAAATAAAATAAAAATTGAAAAATAATAATATAAAGATGCATTGGTGAATGGTTATCTGTGTATATGTACATTTGCATATACCCACCTGAAAGTCTTTCTGAAACAAAGTAATATATAAATAAGATATAAATATGAACTTTTGAACTTTCTTCCAGCCATATACACATGGCTGACAATATATAAAAATATGTAATACCTCATATGATACTTGAAGGCAATATATAAGAATGGCCATATTTTCCAAGAACCAACAAATAGAAAATTTTCTACACCATTTTGATGGTTTGCAAGGAAGCCATTAATATTTTTTGCAATCCTAGAAAACTCAGTACATATGACATCTATGTATGCATGTATATATGTAAGTATATAGCCATAATCAATACAAAAGGAAGCACAGTGGCTAACAACATGGCCTTTGGAATCAAACAAACCAAAACTCCACCCCTGGCTCCTCCTCTGGCTATCTGGGTCACCTTAGGTAAGTCAAATTATTTGAGTCTCTGCCTCAGTTGCATTATCTATAAAATGGGGATAGTAATATCTACTTTGTAGGTTGTCATGAGGATTTCATTGCCAGAAAAGGTATGTGAAGTGTTTAGCATGGTGGTAATTTGTGTATATACAAGGTTCTGAAGGACATTTTAAAGACCTTTAATCCAGTGAAGGTGACCATTCCACCGGACAGAAACATAAATGAAGAAAACTGCAACTTCAAAGATGGACTATATGTAACTTGCTTGAATAAATCTATTGACACAAAATAGATATTTTGAGGCAAACCACAGATCTAGAAAAAGCTAACGTGTTTCTGTCACTGTCTAGGATGATGGGTGCACTAACCAAATGGCACAGAATTCTGCCCATTCTGCAGGCTTTAGTAGCATATTCCACAGAGGAGAGCAATCAACTTCAAGGAAAGAGTGACCAAAGCAGTCAAAGGCTGCTGAGAAGCTAAAAGATATGAGTACTAAAGATGGCAGTGCATTTTGGAGTTAAGAGTTGATTACTGACTTGGTAAGAGATGTGGAATGAAATGTGAGGAAGTGAAGGTGACTTTTTCAAAGAGCTTGACCAGGAAAGGAAGAAGAACATGAGAGTATCGAAGGACAGAGGAGAGGTACAAGAGCTCAAAAAAGGCATTTATCTTATTAGACGAGAGTTAAGCATACCTATGCTAACTACAAGAGGTAAGATGTAAGTCAATAGACCAATGTGTAAACATGACATAGAAAGGTGACAGAAATTCATTGACCTTATATACAAAATGCCAACCACTATTTCAGCTTCTTTATGTTGATTAATTCATGTAATCGTCAACCATAATTCTCAGCATACTTGTTAAATTAAGTTTTGGACTGGAAGAATGCTTCTTCCAGTGAGAAGTCAGAAAAAAAATTAGGATGGATGCAGATGCAGGTGTATGTATGTAGGTATACAGCAGGTCATCAAATAATGTCATTTTGTTTAGTATCTTTTCATTACAATGGTGAAGAGAAAAACATCAATTCCTGGCTGGACCACCGTCTATGTGCAGTTTGCCTGTTCTCTCATGTCTGCATGGATTTTCTCTGGATAATCCCGTTTCCTCTCACATCTCAAAAATGTGTACATTAGTTAATTGACATGTCTAAATTGTCCCAGGATGAGTGAGACAGTGTGTGTGTGTGTGTGTGTGTGCGTGCCCTGTGATGGAAGGGTGTCCAGTCTGGGGTGGGTTCCTGCCTTGTGCTCTGAGCTACCAGGATAGGCTTCAGTCACTTGCTCCTCTGAACTGGAAAAAGCCAGCTGAAAAATGAATGAATGAATGAATGAAACATTCGTAATAAAACAAAAATTCATAAAGTCTATGATAATCATACAAATGAATGACAATAAACAATGCTGTGCCAAAGGACTCAGTGAGCCCACCATATTTGTGATTGAATTTTAACTTCATAGAGGCAAGAGGTGCTCCTTACAACTTTTGCTTTGCAAACATTTATTTCTCAATTTAACCCACCACTACTGTGACCACCATCACACACCGACTCACCAAAAATTAGGTAAATAATTATCTTACTTGTTTTTATTAATATTTATTAAATGTATATACAGCTTCCATTTAGTTCATTGTTTTATATTAGAAGTGTTTGGGTTCTTTATTTATAAGTTTGGTGATGTTTTTGTGACCAGAAATATGCTGTAGGAACTTAACTCTTTATATTAATTAGCTTATGGTAAAATTAATTTTGTTATATGTTGTTTCATTTGAAATTGCAGTTTCCAAGAACCTATTGACAATGTTAAGTGAGGACTAATTTTATATGGGAGTACACAGGGTTAGAAAAAAAGAGCAGAGAGTTGGCAAGTTATTTTTGAATGTCTGTTTCCAGGAAGAGGTAAAATTTTTTCCTACTTCCAAAATCACTTTTTAGCATTGAGTGGGTGAGGGAGTATGCCAAGAAAGTGTGGAGAAAAGGAAGTAGGATTTTATGGGAAACAGTTAGGGTTTAAATGGCTCTTGATGTTAATGGGAGAAAGAGTGGACTAGAATTAGCAAGGACTAGCAAGCATGCTTAGGATCATGTAAAGATGGACACCATGATTTGGAAGTGTTACTCAACAATATATTGAGCTCAGCACCCTGAGAATAGAAGCAGAGAAGACAAATTAAAACAAACCAAGGTTGGTTTTTTCAGGGCTGGTGTAGCAAAAAAGATAAGGGACAAAGCATTTGAGTATATAGAAATGAGAGATTGAAACTCACAAACTGTAGCATCTAAGAGAGAGAAGAAAAAAGTAAAGTAGGTTGGAGACCAATAAAGTAAGAAAATATAGAAAAAGCCATGGAAGAAAGTACTTGATGAAGTCAAAGAATAGCAATGTTAATAGACAGGGAAAAATGCACTTACAAATAGGAGATTGGGGTCAGATAATAGACTATTAGAGGTTAAGATGTCAGAGGCATTCAGAGGTAGATCAGTTTGGGATGTAGGGCTGTTGGCTTCAACTCCAAGTCAACAGAGTAGGAGCCAAGAAGGGAATGGGAGTTTCAGGTACCGCAGACATGAATAGGATGTAGCAGAAGTTTGTTGGAGAGAAAAATTAGGATACCAGGTGCCAAATGTTTCAATAAATGGATAGAAATTTGGCAGAGAGCAACAGAAAAACATTGTTTTATTCTAGCCACATGACACAGAAGGAAGAAGGAAGATTTTTCTGTGCTAATAAACCAATAATACTTTAGAAGCAGGATTGGAGGCAAGGAGAATACGGATTCTTTTTTTTTTTTGCTAACAGTATTACTATGCATATCTAGAGGGTGTCACAGAAAGGTACAAGCATATTGATAACTTATAATTCAAGGAAAGAATTTGGACATTTTACAAATTCAAAAGGATACGCACTGGCTTTTTCTGAAGTATTTCCAGTTTCAGGTACCTAAAAGGTTTTGAAGAATTCATTCTCAACATTGAGACCCTGGGGAGTGCTCCTTCCAAGGGTTTGCAGGGGAAAAGAAATACATTAACAAATACAAATGATTTAGAACAAGAGTCCAAATTAATTGAACTGCCAAGATAAAAAGGCTGTTCTAAATAATTCTGCTTACCTGAAGTTTCTTTGTAGACCTGTAGGCACACTGCCTGCTGCACTTTCTCAGTATGGCAATGGAAAGGTTTCTGTAGCTAACACTCTATGGACTGAAACACAATAAAATTCAACTGACTCACGTTGTCACTGTTAAGCATAAAGCTTCAGGAAGTTATGGGTTCCTGTAGATTAAACCAGACGTTCTGTCCATAGACAAGAAATCAGAGGCTTTGTGGACCAGAGGAAGACTGAGAATATGTTCCGTATTAAGCAGCTTCTACAATTCTAAGAAGTTTTACTCAAGAAGCCTTTGATTTATATATAACCTCTTGTAGCTGAAAGGCTATTCTAGAACAATATTAAGTCAATTTTCCATTGTTGGCAAAAATAGCACAGCTGCAGCGTTATTCAAATGATGTCAGTAGAGCAAAGAGTTGGAAAGTTTGATTTCAATGCAAAATACCTGGCTTAATACTTTCAACCATTTGTGGCTTGGAAAAAGCCAAGAATGCCTCAAGGAAGTTACTGTAATAATGAGAACTCAGTTTCATATACCTTGTCCTCTGGTTGTCTAAATTGGAGCAACAGGGAGGGGCACTGTAAGTTTAAGAAGAAAAATCAATTACTGGAGAAAAGTTTCGGAGGGACTGGAATTAGCTTTGTAATAGAGACAAAATTGTTTTTCAATATGTGTTCCTCACACCATCTACTTCAAGATCAATTAGGCTTGTTTGTTAACAGTACAAGAACTTTTCCAGATCAGGTAAATCAGAGGTTCCCAGAGTGCCTGGCAATCTGTATGTTATAAAAAGCTATCTAAAAGAATCTGATCAACATTACATTTTGAAGACATTGAGATTAAAACATGGGAAAATATAAGTTATAAAATTTTTATACTGGGTGCAGTGGCTCACATCGGTAATATCAGCTACTTGGGAAGCTGAGGCAGGCGGATCGCTTGAGGGCAGAAATTTGATACAAGCCAGGGCAACCCAATAAAACCCCAGTCTTTAAAATTTTGGTTTTTAATTAGCCAGATGTAGTGGCATGTGTCTATAGTCCCAAATACTCAGCAAACTGAGATGGAAAGATTACTTGAGCCCAGAAATTTGAGATCTCAGTAAGCTATTTCACCACTGCACTTCAGCCTGGGGAACAGGGTGAGATACTATCTCTAATTTAAAAAAAAATTACCCACTTTCTGGAAGTGAAAGAAACTTCACAAATTGTAATCATTTATAACATGAGAAAAGCAAGAGTTATTTTTACACAAATAAGGAAGCTGCTGCTGAGAAAAAAAATAAATGTCTTCCCCCAGGTCACAAAACTAACCAGTGGCAATATCTGGAATATGAGGCCAAATATCAAATTCTTTTAATGACTCTATGATTCCGTAGAGAGTGCTTCTCTACCCTTAGGCAGTTTATATCTTCTTACAAACCTAAATCATCTACTCCAGATGACACATTAAAAATTATCAGTGAGAATTTAATACTATCTGCACATTCTTGCTATGTAAGGCATTGAGTTTTATAGTTTTAGTTACTCTACTTTTTGAACCAAAAGTGGTTCACATAATCTATCAAAGAATTTTTACATATTCATAAGTGTAAACGATTAATTTGTTAAATCCATATCAAAGTTTATAGAGTTATACAGTAAACTAATCATCCTTTTAAAAAAATGGTCCATTTCAACTAGTCAATACATATTTTTTATTCCATAAGTGACAGCACACTGTGGATAGTTGAGAGAACACATTTTTTTTTCTATATTGAGTATTACTTAAGTAATTTCTTGAGCCATTAAATATTTTTTATATAGTTTATAATGGGGAGGAGAAGCAAAGCAAGTGGCAAGAAGGCTCCACTAATCATTTCCCCATACCCCACAAGGCACCAAGTTAACAACTACACAGAAAAAAATATCTTCATGAGAGCCAAAAATCAAGTGAGCAGTCACAGTACCTGGTTTTGACTTCATATCCCTGAAAGAGGCACTGAAGAGACAGAAAAAAACAATCTTGAATCACCAACCCCCATCCCTCACAACCTCAGTAGCAGTAGTGTGGTGCACAGTGTATCTCTGGGCACAGGGGTAGAAAGAACACAGCAATTATGAGGCATTGAACTCATTGCTGTCATGTTAGACACAAAGGAAAACTAGACCAAACTCAGCTAACACCTGCCCATGGACACAGAGGGAGCATTTAAACCAGTCCTAACCTGAGGGGAATCACCAATCCCAGCAGTCAGAACTTCAGTGCCTGAAAACCTCACCACAGAGGGCCTACAGTTCTCTGTTTCCAAGTAAACTCGAAAGGCAGTGTAAGCCATAAGGACTGCAACTCTTAGGTGAGTCCTAGTGCTGAATTAGGCTCAGAAATTGGGGACTAGGGGGACACGTGACATACTGAGACACCAGCTGGGTCAGCGAAAGGAAAGCTGGTATCACCTCTTCCTTAACCTCAGGCTGCATAGCTCACAGCTCCTAAAGAGACTCCTTCCCTCTGCTTGAGGAATGAAAAAGAAACAGTAAGGCGAACTTCATCTTGCATCTTGGATATCAGCTCAGCCACAACAGGATAAGGCACCAAACAGACTTGTGAGGCCCCCAGCTCCCAGACAACATTTCTAGACATAGGCTTGGCCGGAAGGGAACCCTCTGCGTTGAAAAAAAGGATCCAGTCCTCATAGCATTCATCACCTGCTAGAAGATACCCTGAGCCCTGAATAACCTACAGCAGTACCCAGGTACTATTAATACATTGAGGACCTTGAGTGAGCATCTGAGGATAGCAGGTTTCAGGTGAGACTCAGCACATTTCCAGTCGTGGTGGCTCTGGGGCAAGATTCCTTCTGCTTCAGAAATGTGGAAGGAGAAGTAAAGAGACTTTGTTTTGCACCTTAGGTGCCAGCACAGTCACAGCATGGAAGAGCAGCAAGGGGGCTTTTGACATCCCCAATTGCAGGACTTAGCTCTTGAACAGCATTTCTGGACCTTCCATGGGCCAGAAGGAAGCCCACTGCCCTGAAAGGTGAGTCCCAGGCCAGGTAGACTTAACTACAAGCTGATTTAAGAGCCCTTAGGCCTTAAGAGAACACTGGTTGGTAGTCTGGCAACCAGTGGGTAGGGGTGACTATGTGGTGAGACTCCTCTGTCTTTGGAAAGAAAAGAGAAAAGTGGGAAGGACTTCATCTTGTGGTTTGAACGTCAGCTCAACTGCAATATAATAGGACACCAGGTAGCCCTCTAATGTTTTTGACTCTAGTCCCTGACTTCTGGACAGCACATCTGTATCTCAGTGCCTGAGGAATCTCACTGACCTGATGTGAAGGACACAGGCCTGGCTGGCTTTGTTACCTTCTGATTGTAGAGTTCCAGAGCCTTGAGTGAACATAGGCAGTAGCCAAGGAGTGATTACAGCAGGCCGTGGGCAAGATGCAGTGCTGTGCGGGCCTCAAGCCTGATCTAGCACAGTCATAATGGTGGTGGCCACAGGAGTGCTTATGTCACTCCAACCCCAATTTTAGTTGACTCAGAACAGACAGACTTTTTTTTTTTTTTTTGAGAAAGTAAGGGAAGAAAACAGAACAGTCTCTGCCTGGTAATCCAGAGAATTCTCCTGTATCTTCTCCAAGACTATTGAGGCAGTACCTTTATGAGTCTTCAAAAACCACAGTATTACTGGGCTTGAGATGCTCTCTAAAGTAGAGACAGCTTAAATCACAATACCTGTGTATTTTCAAATATCTGGAAAGCCTTTCCAACAAGGATGGCTACAAATAAGCCCAGACGGTGAAGACTAGAGCAAACACCTAACTCTTCAGTGCTCAGACACTGAAGAACATCTACTAGCATCTACACCATTGAGAAAAACGGGACCTCACCAAATCAACTCAATAAGTCACCTGGGACCAATCCTGGAGAAATGGAGATATGTGACCCTTCAGACAGAGAGTTCAGAATACCTGTGTTGAGGAAACTTCAACTTAACACAGAGAAGAAATGCAGAATTCTATCAGATAAATTTAACAAACAGATTGAAATAGTTAAAAAGAATCAGAAATTCTGGAGCTGAAAAATGCAATTGTCATACTGAAGAATCCATCAGAGACTTTTATTCGCAGAATTAACAAAGCAGAAAAAACAATTAGTGAGCTTGAAGACAGGCTATTTAAAAATGCACTTTCAAAAGATACAAAATAAAAAAATTTAAAAACAACAAAACACATCTACAGATTCTAGAAAATAGCCTTGAAAGGGCAAATCTAAGAATTATTGGCCTTAAAGAGAAGGTAGAGATGGAGATAGAGGTAGAAAGTTTATTTAAAGAAAAGACAGAGAACTTCCCAATACCAGAGAAAGATATCAGTATCTGAGTACAGCAAAGTTGTAGAACACCAAGCAGATTTAACCCAAAGACTATCTCAAGGCATTTAAAATCAAATTCCCAAAGGTCAAGGAGAAAGAAACATAAAAGCAGCAAGAGAAAAGAAATAAATAACATACAATGGAGATACAATACATCTGACAGCAGATTTTTCAGTGGAAACCTAGGAGACCATGGCATGACACATTTAAAGTGCTGAAGGAAAAATACCTTTTACCCTAGAATATTATATCTCACAAAAATATTCTCCAAACATGAAGGAAGAATACTTTCCCAGACAAGAGCTGAGGGATTTCATCAATATCAGGCCTTTCCTACAAGAAATGCTAAAGAAAGAACAGAACATTGAGAAAGAAAGGAACATTAATGAGCAATAAATAATCATCAGAAGTTTTAAAACTCACAGGTAATAATAAGTACACAGAAAAAGACAGAATATTATAACACTGTAACTGTGGTGTATAAACTACTTTTATCCTAAGTAGAAACACCTGAGCTCAGGCAATCCACCTACCTTGGCCTCCCAAGGTGCTAGGATTACAGGCATGAGCCACCACACCTCACCTATATATCAATAAATTGGAAAACCTGAAAGAAATGACAAATTTCTAGACACATATGATCTACCAAGATTGAACCCGGTCGAAATCCAAAACCTGAACAGACCAATAGCAAGAAACAAGATTGAAGCTATACTGAAGTCTCTCAGTAAAGAAAAGCCCAGGATCTGATAGCTTCACTGCTGAATTCTACCAAACATTTAAAGAAGAATATCAATCCTACTCAAACTTTTCTGAAAAATGCAGGAGAAGGCAGCAAACTAACACAGGAACAGAAAACCAAACACCGCATGTTCTCACTCATAAGTGGGAGTTGAACAATGAGAATACATGGACAAAGGGAGGGGAACATCATACACTGGAGCCTGCTGGCCGGTGGGGGCCTGGGAAAGGGATAGTATTAGGAGAAATACCTAATGTAGATGACAGGTTGATGGGTGCAGCAAACTACCACAGCTCGCTTATACCTATGGAATAAAGCTGCACGTTCAGCACATGTATCCCAGAACTTAAAGTTTAATTAAAAAAAGATAAACAATTCCAATAGAAAAATGGAAAAAAGTGAAAAAAAAATAGAGAAGGGAATACTTCCAAACTTGTTCTATGAGGCAAATATTATCCTGATACCAAAGCCGAAGACACTTCAAAACACAGAAAACTACAGTTGAATATCTTTGATGAATATTGATGCAAAAATCCTCATCAAAATACTAGCAAACCCTAGTAAAAGTGGGCATCTTTGTTGTGTTCCAGATCTTGGAAAAAAGGCTTTCAGCTTTTCCCCATTCAGTGTGATACTAGCTGTAGGTCTGTCATATATAGCTTTTATCCTGTTGAGGTATGTTTCTTCTATTCCCAGTTTGTTCAGAGCTTTTATTATGAAGGGATGTTGAATCTTATCAAATGCTTTTTCATGGGCGGCAAGCGACCTGAGGCAAGAGACCGAGGGCACGAGCTGTTCCAGTGTGATAAATATATAAAATAACAAGTTATACTAGATATAGATCATAGATATGATTATATATGAATATCATTAATCATTAGTTTGTAGCAATGACTCTTTATTCCAATATTATAATAATCTTCACTCTACAATCATAACCTAGGAAAAACCAGGCCATACAGAGATAGGAGCTGAAGGGGCATGGTGAGAAGTGACCAGAAGACAAGTGTGAGCCCTCTGTCATGCCCAGACAGGGCCACTAGATGGCTCCTTGGTCTAGGAGTAATGCCAGCGTCTGGGAAGATGCCCATTACCAAATGGACGTGGTCTAGCGGTAGCATCAGTGCCAAGGAAAAGCACCTGCTACATAGCAGACCAGGAAAGGGAGTCTCCCTTTCCCCGGGAGAGTTTAGAGAAGACTCTGTTCCACCACTCTTGTGGAGGGCCTGACATCAGTCAGGCCCACCCACGGTTATCCGGAGGCCTAACAGTCTCCCTGTGATGCTGTGCTTCAGTGGTCATGCTCCTGTTTCACTTTCATGTTCCACTCTGGGCACCTGGCTCTGCCCTCTAGATAGCAGTAGCAAAATTAGTGAAAATATTAAAGTCTTTGATCTTTCTGAAAAGAGCATAGAATAAATAATGGCGTAAGCTGTCCTGTCTCTCTGCCTCGGCTGCCAAACAGGGAAGGGCCCCCTGTCTGGTGGACACGTGACTCACGTGACCTTATCAATCATTGGAGATGACTCACAATCTTTACCCTGTCCCTTTTGCCTTGTAACCAATAAATAACAGTGCAGCCAGGCATTCGGGGCCACTACCGGTCTCCAAGTCTCAGTGGTAGTGGTCCCCCGGGCCCAGTTGTCTTTTCTTTATCTCTTTGTCTTGTGTCTTTATTTCTATGATCTCTCATCTCTGCACACGGAGAGAAAAACCCGCAGACCCTGTGGGGCTGGCCACTACACTTTTTAGCATCCATTGAGATGATTATATGGATTTTATCTTTCATTCTGTTGATATGATATGGTTTATTGCATCGATTGATTTGCATATTTTGAACTATCCTTGCATCCTAGGGATACATCCCAGTTGGTCATGATGAATAATCTTTCGAATGTATTGTTGAATTTGGTTTGCTAGTATTTTGTTGAGGATTTTTGCATCAGTATATGCACCTACTCTGTACCCACAAAAATTAAATATTAAAAAGAATTTTTTAAAAAACAAAAAACATAGACAATTGAGTTCGCCTTCTTCCAAAGAATTGTATTACATAATATTTGGACACTGCCAGAAACTCCAGACATCTGAGAGACATAATTACTATTATATGGTTCCTGGGTGTATCTTCCTCACTTCTGTAGAACTACAGAAATAAGTGGGTGACAGGTGGGAAAAGATTCGTAAGTAATGTTAAAGAGTTTCTAAATCATCACAGGGGAGATGGCAAGCCACTGGAAAGTTAGGACTGGAAAAACATGGTTGGGAGAAGGATGTCTGTGAGTGGGTTACACACAAGGGATGATTGCCACCTGAGCTAGCATAATAGCCTATTGAGATGAGAAGAGATCCATAGATTTGAGATAATTCAAAGGTAGAGTTTGCAGAATTTGGTCATTGATTGAGAAAGAGTGAGAAGGCTGACATCTAAGTTTCTGTATTGATCCACTAGAAGCATCTATAATTTTAATTCTTTGAATGGAAATAATATGTAAATTGGTAGCTGATAATTTGCTTAAAGTCTTTATTATGATATTGTTGTGACTGTAAAACCAAATGACTATATTTACGAATGTGCTTACTTTTGACAGAACTTTCATAGGCTCATTCCTTCTAAACTCAGTTCCCTTAACCCTCTTTCCATGAGATCGTATGATTCTCAATAAAAAATTCTGCAGTAGGGGTTATTAGATGCCCAATCCCATCTCCTGTTTTTCCTCATGCTTCAGGAAGAAGAATTTGCTATTACCAGGGAAGTCTTTTAAAGCTGCTATGGACATTCAATTAAAGGACACTGAGAATGTAACTAAGAGAAATTCAGTGATGTTTCCAAATTGCCTGACTATAGGTTTTGAATAACAATGACCTACATTTATTGAGAAATTAATAATATGCCAGATACATTCAAACTTCTTAGTATATTGTTTCATTTGGTCCTCACAACAACTCTATGAGGTAATCAATACTATTATCCACATTTTATGGAGCAGGAAATTGAGATAGAGATAGGGTAAATAGCTTGCTCAAAATTACATGAAATGAAAATAGCCGATCCAGGATTAAGGCCACAGAACCTTTGCCAAGAGCTCTCAAGTGAGATGTACAGACAAATATTCTTCTTCTAATTGCCATCAGCTATTTGAGACCATATTATCTGCCAGTTTCCTTGTTGATCTAGAAGTCTCTTTAATCGTTAACTACTTCCCTAAAGGCTCTGTCTCCAAATACAGTCACATTGGGGGTTAAGCCTTCAACATGTGAATTTTGAGGGAACACAATATAGTCCTTAACAGTTGCTCTCTGTTCCCAAGCTGAGTGCTAAGGTCTTTCCTCAATCTTTTTTGCCTAAGTCAGCCAGAAAAGTGCTTGTAACCAACAATGCTAATGAGTAAAGTATCTCTATATCATAGCAATACATTTGGTATTCATTTATTTGGTGTTTCTTTGAGTTGTATGTGTAATCAAGAATCATTTAGTCATTTATTCAAACATAGTTTTACCACTGCCATTTAATCACCTGTGTGACTTTAGATGAATTCATCTAAGTAACGGTTCCTTTATCTATAAAGTATAGATGATTATACTGACCCCAAGATTGTTTGAAGGATTTGGGGCTATACGAATATTTATAATTATTAAATATCCTGACAAATACAATTGACCCTTGAACAACATAGGTGTGAACTGCATGGGTCCACTTATGGTTGGATCTTTTTCAATAAAAACAGTCAATCCTCCATATTGGTAGGTTCCACATCTGCAACCAAATACAGATAGAAAGTACAGTATTTGCAGGATTCAAAACCTGTGTACACAGAAGGCTGACTTTTCCTATCTGCAGGTTCCACAGGGCCGATTGCAGAACTTGAGCATGAGTGGATTTTAGTATCATTGGGCGTCCTGGAACCAATTCCTCCAGGATACTGAGGGACGACTGCAGTATCAACTGGCAGTATCGTATGTTTGGGTGGGCTCTGACACCTTTTAGAAAATCACGGCCAGGAGAAAAAGAAATGAATATTTAATTTTTGGTTTTCAAAACTGGGACTGTGAAACAAAGCTATTTCCTTATTTTTTTTCTTAGTGAATATGTTTTCTAATTATTAACTATTTATTTACAAATGAAAATTGTATATATTTATTGAGTACAACATGATGTTTTAAAGTACGTATACATTGTAAAATGACACAGTAGAGCTAATATATGCACTATCTTATATACTTTTAAGGTTTTGGTGAGAACACTTAAAACGTATTCTTATAACAATTTTCATAAAACAGTATATTTAAGTATAGTCACCATGCTGTACAATAGATTTATTAGACTGCTCCTACTATCTAACTGGAATTTTGTATCCTGTGATCATCTCCCCAGTCCCTACCACCTCCTCCAGTGTCTGGTAACTGCCATTATACTCTCTGCTTCTATGAATTTAACTTTTTCAGATTTCACAAATAAGTTAGATAATGTGGTATTTGTCTTTCTGTGCCTGGTTTATTTTACTTAACATAATGTACTCCAAGTTCGTCTATGTGGTTTCAAATGACTGAATTTCCTTCTTTTTAAAAGCTGAGTAGTATTCTATTGTGCATATATACCACATTTTTAATGTTCATTAATCAGTTCATAGACACTTAGGTTGATTCTATGTCTTGGCTATTGTGAATAATTCTACAATGTACATAGAAGTGCAGACATCTGTTTAACATACAGGCCTGCCTCAGAGATATGGAGGGTTTAGTTCTAGACCACTTCAATAAAGTGAATATTTCAGTAAAGCAAGTCACATGAAGTTTATAGTTTCCCAGTGCATAAAAAAGCTATGTTCACACTATACTGTAGTCTATTAGGTGTCCAATTGCATTATGTAAAAAGTACCTATCTTAATTTTTAAATAATTTATAAATTATAATTTAAAATAATTTTAAAATAATTTATAAATTATAATTTAAAATAATTTTAAAATAATTTATTGCTAAAAAATGCTAAGGATAATCTGAGCTTTCAAAGAGTTGTAATCTTTTTTGCTGGTGCAAGGTCTTATAGCAGTGTTGATGGCTGCTGACCAGGGTGGGACTTGCTGAAGATTAAGGTAGCTAAGGCAATTTCTGAAAATAAGACAACAAATAAACTTGCTGCATTGATTAACTCTACCTTTCGGAAAAGATTTGTCTGCAGTATGTAATGCTATTTGGTAGCATTTTACCCACAGTAAAACTTCGTTCAAAATTGGAATCAATCCTTTCAACCCTCACTACAGCTTTATCAAATAGATTTACGTAACATTAGAAATCCTTTGTTATCATTTCAGCAATGTTCACAAAATCTTCACCAGGAGTAGTTTCTATTTTAAGAGGTCACTTTCTTTGCTCATCCATAAGAAGCAATTTCTTATCCATTCAGGTTTTATCATGAGATTGTAGCAATTCAGTCAGAACTTCAGGCTCTACTTCTAATTTTGGTTCTCTTGTTATTTCCACCACATCTGCAGTTGCTTTCTCCATTTAAATCTTGAACGCTTCAAAGTTATCTGCAAGGATTGGAATCACCTTCTTCCAAATTCCTATTGATGTTGATAGCTTGATCTCCTCCCATGAATCATGAATGTTTTTAACGGCATATGGAATGGAAAATCCTTTCAAGAGATTTTCAGTTTACTTTGCCCTGATCCATCAAAGAAATCACAATGTACTGCAGCTATAGCCTTAGAGAATGATAAATAATAAGACTTGTAAAGTTGAAATTACTCCTTGATCTATGAGCTGCAGAATGGATGTATGTTAGCAAGCATGAAAACAAATTAATGTCCTTGTACATCTCCATTGGAGCTCTTGAATGAATAGGTGCTTTGTCAATGAGCAGTAATATTTTTATAAGAATATATTTTTCCTGAGCATTAAGTCTCAATTGTAGGCTTAAAATATTCGGTAAACCATGCTGTAAATAGATGGTGCTGTAATCTAGGCTTTGCTCTTCCATTTATAGAGAATAGGCAAACTATATTTAGCATAATTCTTAAGGACCCCAGGATTTTTGGAATGGTAAGTGAGCATTGGCTTCAACTTAAAGTAACCAGCTGCATAAACTCTAATGAAAAAGTCAGCCAGTCCTCTGCAGCTTTGAAGTTAGGCATTGTCTTCCCCTTTCTAGCTCTGAAAGTCCTTGATGGCATCTTCTTCCAATAGAAACCTGTGTCATCTACATGGGGAATTTGTTGTTTGGTGTAGCCACCTTCAACAATTATCTTAGCTAGATCTTCTGGATAATCTTTTACAATTTCTACATCAGCACTTGCTGCTTCCCTTTGCACTTTTATGTTATGAAAATGGGCCAGGTGCGGTGGCTCATGCCTGTAATCCCAGCACTTTGGGAGGCTGAGTTTCGTGGATTGCCTGAGGTCAAGAGTTTGAGACCAGCCTGACCAACATGGTGAATCCCCATCTCTACCAAAAATAAAAAAAAAAAACTCAGCCAGGTGTGTTAGTGGGTGCCTGTAATCCCAGCGACTCAGGAGGCTGAGGGAGGAAAATCGCTTGAGCCCAGAAGGCACAGGTTGCAGTGAGCCCTGATGGCCGCACCACTGCATTCCAGCCTGAGCAACAGAGTGAAACTCTGTCTAAAAGGAAAAAAAAAAAAAAAAGAAAGAAAAAGAAAATGGCTTCTTTCCTCACGGTTCCTCATGAACCAACCTCTGTTAGCTTCCAACTTTTTTTCTGCAGCTTCCTCACCTCTCTTAGTTATTTTCAAATAACTTAAAAGATTTAGAGTCTTGCTGGGGATTAAGCTTTGATTTATGAATGTTGTGGCTAGTTAATTTTCTATCCAGAGCACTAAAACTTGCTCCAAAACAGCAATAAGGCCATTTTGCTTTCTTATCATTTATGTGTTCACTGGATTAGCACTATTAATTTCCTTCAAAGACTTTTTCTTGCATTCACAACTTGGCTGTTTGGTGCAAAAGACCTAGCTTTTGGACTGTCTTGGATTTTGACCTGCCTTCCTCACTATGCTTAATCATTTTTCGCTTTTTGTTTAAAATGAAAGACTCGTGACTCTTCTCTTCACTTGAATACTTATAGATCATTGTATGGTTTATAACTGGCATAATTTAAATGTTGTTGTGTCTCAGGGAATAGTGAGGCTGGAAGAGAGGGAGAGAGTCTGGGAACGGTCAGTCGGTGAGGCAGTCAGAACACACACAACAGTTATCAATTAAGTTTGCTGTCTTATATGGGTGCAGTTTGTGGTGCTCCAGAACAGCTAATCTAGCACCATCAAAAATCACTGATCACAGATCACCTTAACAGACACAATAACAAAGAAAAAGTCTGCATATCGTGGGAATGACCAAAATGTAACACAGACAGGAAGGGAGAACATTTGTTGGAAAAATGGTGCCA
The DNA here is from genome assembly GCF_006542625.1 of Nomascus leucogenys. Lineage (NCBI taxonomy): Eukaryota > Metazoa > Chordata > Mammalia > Primates > Hylobatidae > Nomascus > Nomascus leucogenys. The sequence continues at coordinate 78,289,044 of NC_044384.1, forward strand.
GTAGATTTGCTTGATGCAGTGTTGACACAAACTTTTTATATTTGTAAAACTACAGTACCTGTGAAGTACTATAAAGTGAAGTGCAATAAAATGAGGTGTGCCTGTACTGATTTAATTTCCTTTAAACACATATGCAGTAGGGATTGCTGGATCATATGATAGCTCTATTTTTAGCTTTTTGAGGAATCTCTGTACTGTTTTGCATAAGGCTACACTAATTTACATTCCCAGCAATAGTGCACAAGGGTTCTCATCTCCTCACATCCTCTCCAACAGTTGTTATCTTTCATCTTCTTGATAATAGCAATTCTAAAAGGTGTGAGGTGATATTGTGATTTTAATTTGCCTTTTCTTGATGAGTACTGTTGAGCATTAAGAAAAAAAACCATTAATTATTTTTACGTCTTCTTTTGAGAAATGCCTGTTCAGGATGGCCTAATGGGGAGCTAGCAGCAGCTGGCTGGGGAGGGGTGTCCATACTCCACAGAGAGCTGCCCTGGGTGATTCTGGGACCTGGAACAGCCTCCTCCTCCCACTGCCTAGACCTGGAGAAGCCTTTTCTCATCCTTCTCACTCATCCCCCTGGGGCGGGGTGAGTGGGGTGAGCTGCCCCATGCCTGCGGAGCCCAGAGCTGGAACCCTTACCACGAGTGCCGCAGAGTGAACTTCACCTCCTTTCCAGTACACACACGTGAACCACTACCCCAGGTTGTGTTGATGTCTTATTGCTGTTTCTCCAAAACAATAATAAGTCCATTTTGCTCTTTCATCATTCATGTTGTCACTGGACTAGCACTTCTAATTTCCTTCCAATTTTTTTCCTTGCTCTAAAATCTGTCTTTGTATTTGCATCTTGACTCCAGACTCCCCTTTCCAAATCTAGATAAGCACAGTGACCATTCAGCATAACCAAGATCCCTTTCTCACTGTTGCCTCTCTCCTGACTTACCTGCTACCCTCATTCCCTATTCTTTTCCCCTCCAAAAAAAAAAACAAGTAAAACAAACAAACAAAAAATACCTTACCTGAGGAATTAGGTAGGCAAGGAATGATGGATCACATTGGAGTCTGGGCTTAAAAACACACAAAGAAAGAAAATATTAAAATGCACTTGTTTTCTCTACACTGGCTAAGAATATTGCTCTACAGTATAAATTTTAATATCATGTGTCTGTGTGAATGTAGCGTGGGTTTGAGTAGCATTGTATGTGAGTGGCTCCACAAGTACCTTCAAGTGCAACCCCTCAGTTTAAAGAAGAAAGCGGGGGAAAAAAACTCCACAAAGCTTTAAGTTCCTTGAGTGCTTCCTTTTCCTAATGAGCATGGTTCTAACAACTGGAGATGAGCCTACCTTGGAAACAGCCCCTCTTGCCCCGTGTTTATTCTTAGGGATCCCCTTTATCCACTCCATGCCCAATGGTCTCACTCCCAACTGATGATAAGTTAGCTAGAAATTTAACACTTTTCTGTAACTTTAAATTTAGATAATGCTTTGTTATAAATTTTTACACCTTTCTTCTGTTAAAGATGAAGAATTGGGCTTTCTTTTAAAAAAAATTATTAGATCAAATAAGCCCTTCCCTTTCCACTTGTCTCTGGGCAATGTGAGCTGATGGTTCTTAAGATGTTGAGTTTTATTTACTATCCACTACTCTTTAGCCAAGAATTCTCTAGTGATCTGAAGCAATGTGGCTGAAGATCAGCTTTTAAATTTTGTGTTGACAAGTTACCTTATATTTAAAAAGGAAAAAAAATTACCTGATTTATATTATGCCAGATTACAGCAACATGAAGTCCTAATTTATTGCTCTTGGTTGTTTTCCTGTCTAATGTGAACTTCCGTGTCCCTGAGTCCTCAAGAATACCTACAGCTTCTGGTGCAATGTCATTTCCCAGAGTGTTGGCCACCATTTCACCCAAGGTCCTCTTCCAATTCTTGCTTTTCTGAGTCAGATTTAGAGAGCACCACCGTCTCCCCTTATCCCTCATTTGATCTCCAAACCAGATATTCTTGCTATACTTTTCTTCTCAGTACCTCTCCCTGAATGGTGAGCTGCCATTTTAGGAAACTGGACCAGATACCAATTTGAGAGCTTTAAGTCAAAAACCTCTAACCCATTTCTTCCTGTGTAGGGGTGAAAGTCTCTGAAGCTTTCATTCACACCTGTAGTCTGTGGAGAAAATGTACTGCAATCCCCCTGGCCCCCAACTGCCACTGCCTTTGGTGTGAGATGTTCCCTATTTCCTAGTTCAACCTGAGTCCCTCTCTCCTCTGCTAGCCTACCCCCATTCATCAATAAGGATCCAAGCTACAGCCTCCTATTCACACTCCCTGCCTCCATTTCACAATACCCTCGGGAATACCTGGATTCCCCACTCTGTCCACATATTGTAGCATTCATTCTCTGTCTCTCTCATCCTCTCACCTGTGTGGTTTACGGGTGTGATAGAGTTTTTAAGATTATTATAAACTAGTAAAAAGAAAAAAAAAACTCGGAGAGAGAGAGAGAGAGAAAGATCTATTCAGGGTCTTTGCCCATTTTTAATTTGGATTATTTGTTTTCTTGCTATTATGTTTCTTATAATTTTAAATGTTAACCCCTTTTCAGATGTATGGTTTGCAAATATTTTCTTCCATTCCATAGGTTGCCTCTTCTTCCTGTTGATTGTTTCCTTTGCTGTATAGAAACTATTCTAGTTTGATGTAATCCCATTTGTCTATTTTGGCCTTCGTTATCTGTGCTTTAGGAATTCTATCCAAAAATCATTGCCCCAACTAATATCAGGAAACTTTTCTCCTGTGTTTTTTTCTACTGGTTTTGCAGTCTCAGGTCCTGCATTTAAGTCCTTAAACCATTTTTGGTTGATTTTTATACATGGTGTGAGATAAGGTCTAATTTCAATTTTCCGAATGTGGAAATGCAGTTTTTTCAACGGCATTTATTAAAGAGACTGCTCACTCCTCATTCATGTGTTCTTGGCAAGTTTGTCAAAAATCAATCACCTTATATGCATGGATTTATTTCTGGATGTTCTATTCTGTTCCATTGCTCCATGTTTCTGTTTTTATGCTAGTACCATCCTGTTTTCATTACTATTGCTTCATAGTACATTTTGAAGTTAGGTAGTGTGATATCTGCAGCTTTGTTCTTGTTGCTTATGATTGATTTTGTTCTTAGGGATCTTTTGTGATTACACATACATTTTTTGGTGTTTTATATTTCTTTGAAGAATGTCATTGGTATTTAGATAGGAATTGCATGGAATCTGTAAACCACTTGGGCCATTATTGTCATTTTGACAGTATTAATTCTCCAAATCTGTAAATAAGGAATATTTTTCTATTTATTTGTGTTTTCTTCACTTCTTTCATTTATGTTTCATAATTTCCACTATATAAGTCTTTTACCACCTTGTTTAAGTTTACTCCTAAGTATTTATATTTTGTATCTATGCAAACAGGATTATTTTCTTTGTCAGGTCTTTCACTGTTAGTGTATAGAATCACTGCTGATTTGTGTATGTTGATTTTGTATCTTGCAACATTACTGAATTGCTTACTAGTTTTAACCTAGTTTGCTACAGTCTTTAGGGTGTTTTATATATAGGACCATGCTATATGCAAACAGGGACATATTTAGCTACTTCCTTTCCAATTTGGATGCTTTTTATTTTTTTCTCTTGCCTAATTGCTCTGAGTAGAACTTCCATTAATGCATTGAATAGAAGTAGTGAGAGTGAGCATCCTTGCCTTGTCCTTAATCTTAGAAAAATGTTTTTCACTTTTCACCATTAAGTGTAATGTTAGCTGTGGGTTTATCATATATCGTCTTTATTATATGAACTACATTCCTTCTATACCTCATTTGTTGAGAGTTCATAATCATGAAATCATGGTGAACTTTATCAAATGCTTTTTCTGCATCTATCAAGTGATCATTGGATTTTGTTTTTTATTCTGTTAATGTGGGATTTCACATTTTTAGATCTGTATGTTGAACTGTCTTTTCATCCCTATGTTAAAGCCCACTGTATCATGATGAATGACCTTTTTGACATGCTGTTGAGATTAATTTGCTAGTGTTAATATTTTATTGATGCACCTGTGTTCATCAGTGCTATTGCCTATTATTTTCATTTGTTGAAGTGTCCCTATCTTTGTTATCAGGGTTATGCTAGCTTTGTAAAATAACTTTGGAAGTGTTCTCTCTTCTTTTATTTTTTGGAAGGGTTTTAGAAAGATTGGCATTAGTTCTTCTTTAAATGTTTGGTGGAATTCAGCAGTGAAGCCATCAGGTCCTGGGCTTTTCTTTGATGGAATATTTTTTATTACTAATTTAGCGTCCTTACTCATTATTGGTTTGTTTAGATTTTCAATTTCTTCATCTTGGTGAGTTTTATGCATCTAGGAATTTACCCATTTATTCTAGATTATCCAATTTGTTGGCATATAATTGGTCATAATAGTCTCTTCTGATCCTTTGTGATATAAGTTGTAATGTCTCCTTTTTATTTCTGATTTTATTTTTAACTTTTTTCTTTTTATCCCCCTAGTCTGGATAAAGGTTTGTCAATCTTCTTTATCTTTTCAAAAGGTCAAATTTCAGGGTTTTTATTTAATGTTTTTATAGTTTCTATTTAATTTAACTGCTCTGATCTTTATTTTTTCCTTCATTCTATTAACTATGGGCTTAGTTAGTTCTTTTTATAGTTCCTTGAAGTGTAACATTTGGTTGTTTAAGATCTTTCTTCTTTTTCAATGTAAATGTTTTGAAGCATCTTACAAGTTTTGGTATGTTGAGTTTCCATTTTTGCTGGTCTCAACATAAATTTTAATTTCCATTTTAATTTCCTCTTTAATCCATCTGTTGTTCAGAAGCATGCTGTTTAATTTTCATGTATTTGTGAATTTTCTAAAATGTCTCCTGTTATTAATTTCTAGTTTCATACCATTGTTATCTGGAATGATAAATAATATGATTTCAGTCTTCTTAAATTTATTATGACATGCTTTGTGTCCTAACATTTGTTCTCTAGCATTTCCTGTAAGACAGCTCTGATGGTGATAAACTCCCTCAATTTTTGTTTGTCTGGCAAAGTTTTTAATCTCTCCATTATTTGAAAAAAAAAAAAAAAATCCTGGGAACAGTATTTTTGGTTGACACTGTTTTTTTATAGAACATTGAATATATCATTCTATGCTCTCAGCCTATAAGTTTCTGCTCATAAATCTGCTATTAGCCTTATTGGAACTCTCTTATATGTTATTTGCTTCTTTTCTCCTTTTGTTTTCAGAATCTTCCTTTCCTTTGATTTTTGATAGTTTAATTAAAATATATCTTGTACTCATAATGGGATTGAATCTTATCAAACACTTTTAACATTCATATACCTGTATATTTCTCTTTCCCCAGACTTGGGAAGTATTCTGCTATTATTTCATCAGATAAGCTTTCTTTTCTTATCTATTTCTCTTCTCTTTCTGGGACACACATGATGTGTACATTAGTTCTCTTACTGATGTTCCATAATTACCATAGGATTTCTTCACTTTGTCTCATTTTTTTTCCTTTTGTGTCTCTGACTCAGTAATTTCAAATGATCTGTCTTTAAGCTCATTGATTCTTTAATCTACTTGATCAAATCTGCTTTCAAAGAACTCTATGAAATTTTCGGTTCAACCATTGTGTCCTTTATGTCCAGCATTTCTTTTTTATGATTTCTCTTTGTTGAACTTTCTATTTTGTTCATGTATTATTTCCCTGATTCTTTTTAGTCATCTGTCTGTGTTCTCTTGAAGCTCACTGTGTATTTTAAAGACAATTATTTTAGATTCATTGTCAGAAAGTGCATAAGCCTTTATTTCTTTAGGGTCAGCTATTGGTTATTCTTTTTTTTTTCCTGTGGTGGTATCATTTTTCTCTGATAGTTCTTGATATTTAGGCTGTGCATTGGTGTCTGCACATTTGAAAAACAGGAAAGTTATTCTAGTCTTTGTATACTGGCTTTGTCTGGAAAAGCCCTTTCCCAATCATCCAGCAATTCTTGGTAGGGTGTCTGTTGTAGTCTGCAGGTGAACTTGTTGCTGAAGTCTTCAGGCAGGCTAGCCTGGGGCCTGTGTCAGCAGGTAGTAGGCTTGGTTCCTGGGTCTGTAGAGTTGGGCCTAAATCCTGGATCCACTGGGTGGATATTTTCATTGGGTATGTGGGGATGAACATAAAGTCTATGTCTATAAGGGCAGGCATAGAGCCTGTACCAATAGGGGCTGGACTGAAGCATGGGTCCACAGGGGCTGACACGGCTCTGATGTGGGCATTGATCCTGTGTCTGCAGGTGCCAGCTAGGTTCTGGAATGGGTCTAGTGTCTGGGTTTACTGGGATGAGCCTGGAATCTGAGTCCATGGGGACTGGCCTGGAACTGGTGCAGGATTAGAGCCTGCATCTGGAGAAATGGACCTAGGATATTGGTAGATGGGGTCTGACCTCGAGCCTGATTCTTCAGAGATGGTCCTAGAGCCTTGGTCCATGATGGCCAGCCTAGCATCAGGATCTGCTGAACTCAGCCTGTACGCTGGGTTTGCTAGAGCACAGCTGGGCCCTGAGTTTATTGGATCCTGGGTCACAAAAACCAGCCTGAAGCCTGAAGCTGGCCTAGGGCTGGGATGGGGTGGGGCCAGTCTAGAGCCTGAGACCATAGGTGGTAGACTGGTCCCTGTAGCCACAGAGGCTGGCCTAGAAGCTGGGGAATGGCCTACAGGTTGGGTGTGTGAGTTCTGGCCTAGAACCTAGGTCTTCAGGGCTGGCATGGAGACTAGGTCCACAAAGGCTTGCCTGGGTCCTAGGACTGTTGGGGGTGGGGGGGGGCCTAGGGACTGTTGGGGTCTGCTGGAGGATGGGACCATAGGAATTGGCCCTGGAGAGTTAGGGTGGCAGAAACTGGCCTAAACCTAGGCCGGCATGGAGCCTGGGTCTGCAGATGCTTGCCAGATACCTAGCTAAGGGATAAGGCTAGGGCTGCCAACCTGGAACTGGGGTTGGCCTGAATTCTGGATTTGTGTGAGCCAACCTAGTTTTGGGCTAGTCTGGCACCTAGGGTGGACTTGGAGTCTGCGACCACAGGGGCTAGCCTGGCACTAGGCAGTCCTAGAGTCTGTATCCACAGGGGTCATCCTGGAGGTTGGATCTATGGACACTGGCCTGGTGACTAAAGTTGCAGGGGCCAGCCTTGTTCTGGGGCTGGTCTGAAACCTTGAGTTGTGGAGGCCAGCATGATCCCGGGAGCAGTTTGGAGCATGAAGCCATTGGGGCTGGCCTGGTCCCAGGGACCATCTGACACCTACGGCACTGGGGTAGATCTGGCATTAAGATATACCCAGAAACCAAGTCCATCGGACAAGTCTGGAGCCTGTCCTGTGAGACCTGGTTTGGCTCAGTCTGCAGGTACCAGCCTGGAGTGTGGGACCATAGGGTCATACCTATTACTGTATTTCACTGAAGCAGGCTCTGTGTTCTTGGTCCAAACCAAAGTTCAGTGCCCACTTCCCTTTTCTTCTTCAACACAAAGGTTGCCTCTCTGTGTGCTCTGCTGCTCTGGTACCTGGTTCCCTGCCTGTGGGTGGGGTGACACAGGTAATGTAAACTTGTTCTTCCTATGCTCTTCAATTCATCTTTTCTTATTTCTCTGCTACACAAAGATTCTGTTATCTTTCACTTGGTATCCTTAGTTCTTGTGAAGGTATTTTTTGTGCACAGATAGTTGTTTAAATTGATGTTTCTCTGAGGATAAGTGCTAGAAAGTCCCATTCTGACATTTTGCTGATGTCTAGTTGCACGACATCCAATCAGATTTCTAAATAATGATTTTCAAAGTGCCTCAGCAGCATCAGAGGTAGTAGTCCTGCTAATTTGGAAAGAAAGATGGCAGATCTTATGTTAAATGATCCTATCAAACATACACATATATACACACAATAATAATAAATAGGGCAGACAAAACTTTTGGAGGTGATGAATATGTTTATGGCATAGGTTGTGTTGATGGTTTCATGAGTATGTATTCATCTCTATCTTCATCAGCATTTATACATGAAACACATACAGCTTTTTGTATGTCAGTCATACCACAATAAAGTAGTTCTACAAAAAAAAAGGAAAGTTAAACGCAATAGAGGAAAACTACTGTTGGCCTCTTTCTTCAGGAAGTGTGACTTGTATTTCAGATTTCTGATGGTTACTGAATCTTCCAGATTTTCTGATGATAGGTATAATAAGAGAAATAATATGTTGGGCTAGAAAAGACAAAAATACATATTTGAGGATGAATCAATCAAATTTTTCCTTAACATAATAGGACTTGTTGTTCAAGATATTCAAACCAGTACCAGGCTAGAAGGAGAGAAAAGTTTCCAGATCAAATATTTGTGTAAACTAATTCAACTAAAGCCTCAAGAGGAAGAGACTCATGCTGAGATATTTGGAGCCACAAAATGCAATATTCATCACAAAGTGGAAACAAACATCTTCCAAAACAAAGAACAATGGCTTGGGATTCAGAACATCTGGGTTCATGTCTCAGTTTTGCATATGCAATCATGAGTCCAGTTTCCAGGACTTAGTTTCTTGAGACTAGACAATCTCTAATAAACCTCCTATCTGATTTTCCTCTCTTTCAGAAAGTTAGGCAGGTGCTCAGATGCACTTTTTGGTCACAAAGGATAAAGAAAGAAGGCTTTGGGTGTCTTTCTTTTTTTTATTTTATTATTATTACACTTTAAGTTTTAGGGTACATGTGCACAATGTGCAGGTTTGCTACATATGTATCCATGTGCCATGTTGGTGTGCTGCACCCATTAACTCGTCATTTAGCATTAGGTATATCTCCTAATGCTATCCCTTCCCCCTCCCCCCACCCCACAACAGTCCCCAGAGTGTGATGTTCCCCTTCCTGTGTCCATGTGTTCTCATTGTTCAATTCCCACCTATGAGTGAGAACATGTGGTGTTTGGTTTTCTGTCCTTGCGATAGTTTACTGAGAATGATGATTTCCAGGGATCTAATTAAACTAAAGAGCTTCTGCACAGCAAAAGAAACTACCATCAGAGTGAACAGGCAACCTATGAAATGGGAGAAAATTTTCGCAACCTACTCATCTGACAAAGGGCTAATATCCAGAATCTACAATGAACTCAAACAAATTTACAAGAAAAAAACAAACAACCCATCAAAAAGTGGGCAAAGGACATGAACAGACACTTTTCAAAAGAAGACATTTATGCAGCCAAAAAACACATGAAAAAATGCTCATCATCACTGGCCATCAGAGAAATGCAAATCAAAACCACAGTGAGATACCATCTCACACCAGTTAGAATGGTCATCATTAAAAAGTCAGGAAACAACAGGTGCTGGAGAGGATGTGGAGAAATAGGAACACTTTTACACTGTTGGTGGGACTGTAAACTAGTTCAACCATTGTGGAAGTCAGTGTGGCGATTCCTCAGCGATCTAGAACTAGAAATACCATTTGACCCAGCCATCCCATTACTGGGTATATACCCAAAGGACTATAAATCATGCTGCTATAAAGACACACGCACACGTATGTTTATTGCAGCACTATTCACAATAGCAAAGACTTGGAACCAACCCCAATGTCCAACAACGATAGACTGGATTAAGAAAATGTGGCACATATACACCATGGAATACTATGCATCCATAAAAATGATGAGTTCATGTCCTTTGTAGGGACATGGATGAAACTGGAAAACATCATTCTCAGTAAACTATTGCAAGGACAAAAAACCAAACACCGCATGTTCTCACTCGTAGGTGGGAATTGAACAATGAGAACACATGGACACAGGAAGGGGAACATCACACTCCGGGGACAGTTGTGGGGTGGGGGGAGGGGGGAGGGACCGCATTAGGAGATACACCTAATGCTAAATGACGAGTTAATGGGTGCAGCAAACCAACATGGCACATGGATACATATGAAACAAACCTGCACATTGTGCACATGTACCCTAAAACCTAAAGTATAATAATAAAAAATAAATAAAAATAAATAAATAAACCTGAGGAAATGCAAAAAAAAAAAAGGAGCCATAGGTACCTCAAAAAGCATCAAAGAATTGAAACTCACCAGATGATCCCATCCAGACAACGGGACATCAGGCATCTCATAAATCATGATTGCTTCCTTAGGTCTCCTGAGTTCCTGTTTTTCTACACATTGTTACATTTCTTCCCTGCTATGTAAACTCATAATTTTAGTTGGTCAGGGAGATGGATTTGAGACTGAGCTTGCATCTGCTATGCTACAGCATCCAATTCAGCCATCTTCCTTGGCAATAATTGGTGATATTGATTGGTTTTCTGTGCAGTGAACAGCAGGACCTAGACCATACCCCTGGTATTTCAGTAACAGATTTTGGTTCTCCAACCAGGAACACTTTGGCTTGGTGGCCATGGCCCAGGAGTCTCAAAGTCCTCCTAAGCAGCTGCTTACCCAATTTTGGCTGGAGATGAGTTCCCTCTCTTTGGGGCCAGCCACGGCTGGCCTTAATCATGTTCCTGATTACCTTGGAAGAACTGCTTTTGAAATTTGACATCTGCATCCAGATAGGTGACTGTCCTTTGTGGGCCCAGACAGAAGGCTCTGCTCTTCTAAATTTGGGAAATTTTTAAAGGGATTTCCACTTGTGGGTTGAACAAGCCCAAGTGATGAAGAGAGGGAACTACCCTGACTGTTTCAGTATGGACACTCTTGGGGAGTTGTTTGTCATTTTGTGTGTGTCCAGGCAAGTGAGTGTCTTTTGTGGGTACCAGACAGTGGGATTAGCTCCTCTCCATTTGAGAAATTCTGAAGGAATTTTTATTTTCAGGTTAACTGAGCCCAACCAATGGAGAGAGGAAGCACCCCAACTCTTTGAGTTTGTAAACTTTTGGGGCTTGATTGATGCTGCAGCAGTTGGATTGTGTTCTAGTGACTGTTTGCATGTGTCCGATATAGTCATGGGAAATTAGAATTTGATAAACTGATATTCTTTTGTAACACTGTTTGGCTCCAGTATAGTTTGGAATCTGGAGTTTGCTGTTGAGTGGGAAAGTGGGGTTTTGTGCTGCTGTTCTAAGCAGGGTCGGGCCAGGTTACTATGTGATGTTCTCATATGGTGCTGTTTCACAACAGTGTTCTTTGGAGTCTGGGGAGGTTTGGCCCTTAAAAATCAAACTGCTGTGGAAACTGCTTTACCCAAAATTTTGGTTCACAGTCTTCACTGGATTACCTATCAAGGCTAACAAAGTTCAGCCATGTGAACATGTTTTCAGACTGGTGAGACTGTATTACTATCTCATGGCTAGAGTTCCAAGGTAAAAGCTATTGGATCTTTGTTTGTATATGCGTCTAGATGTGTTTATGTGTATGCACATGTGTTACCTTATATGTTGTGACTAACAAATTGGCTTATAAATAAAAGAGCACTCAGAGATTAAGTAAATAAGTACAAAGTATTTTTCATGTTCATGTTACTTAAGTAAATCTTTAGCAAGATAGCATTAAAATTATTGTAAAATAAAAATACAAATGTCTTCAGAATTGTCAGCATACATTTTTGTCTGGGTTTTATATTTGTATCTGCTAGATATTTTAAGGTACCAGAGTTTAGCACAGAAGGTTATAAAACTATAACCAGGAGTTTGAGACCAGCCTGAAAAACAAAGACCCCTCCCATCTCTATAAAATGAAAATAAAACAATTAGCTGGGCATAGTGATTCATGCCTGTAGTCCCAGCTAATCAGGAGACTGAGGTGGGAAGATTGCTTGAGCCTGAAAGGTCAAGGCTGCAGGGAGTCATGATCTAGCCACTGCATTCCAGCCTGGGTGACAGAGGGAGACCCTGTCAAAAAAAAAAATAATTACAGGCAGAGAATGACAATGGGGCACAGGAGCATTGCAGAGAGACTAGGGGAACAGTTGTAATTTTTAATAGGATGGTCAAAGGAGACCTCATTGAGCAGGTGGCTTTTAGGTGAAGACTTAAAGAAGGTAATAGAGTTTTCAATAGGTCTAATGAGAAAAGAGAATGCAGGCAGAAGAAAAAGGACATACATGCTTGAAGCAGAGAGGCCAAAGAGATGGAGGTCAGGGATGTGACTGCAGGGATGTCAGGGAGGTGACTGGAGTCTAAGTCATGGAGAACTTAGAGGGCTGTTATAAGGCTTTTATATCTCTTTCTTTGAATGAGATTGGGAGTTATTGCAGGAGTTGCACAAAAGAATGACAAAATATAGCTTTTCTTTTAAAAGTGGCATTCTGGTTTTCCATTGAGAAAAGACTAAAGACATTCTCCATCCAGAAAAGACTGCCAAGAACTGTGAAGCATCTAAAAGTTTACCTTACTTGGGGCACAGTTTTACAAATGCTGGCAAATGACACAAGCCTCCCGGGTAAAGGCAAGATTTTATGACTCCTTCAACAGGCAGAACAATTTATGTGTTTGTGTCAGTCCTCCTTGCTCCGCAAGTCCTACAGAGGAAATACAGGAAGGCAGATCAATGTTGCATATGCAATAGATGTGTGTTGCAGCAAACCTGCCCTCTGCTTCAGAAGAAAGCAATATCTCTAGCTTCCAAGCTGTACTCTTTACAAGCGTCCTTGAAAAGATAGGAGCAAAGACTGTCAAAGTCTCTGCTCATAAGATATGCAGAAATGTGAGAGGCCATGAAGAATTGTCTCCCAACCAGAATGAGCAGGATGTCATAATGGATTGGATTTAAAGAGGGAGGGGGAAAGATACTTAAGAATAACTCCAAGAGTTTTTATTTGAATAGGTGAAAAGATGGAGTTGCCATCAACTAAGTTTAGAAAGACTACAGGTGAAGCAGGCTGGGTGGAGAGGGTGGATAAGGAGTTTGATCTGAGACATAATGAATTTGAGATGGCTATTGGATGGAATTCAAGAGATGTCAAACAGGCCATTAGATACATATGTCTTGAGTTTGGAAAAGAGTTTCAGTAATAATATAAATGTATTAGTCATTGGGAGGTAGAATGATTTTAAAGCCATGGGACCAGATGGGATCACCAGGGGGAAAGTGTGGATACAAATGAGGGCCAATGATTGATCTTTGAAGTGATGCAAAATTAAGAAATTGGGGAAAAAAGAAGGGTCCACAGAGGCTACTGAGAAGAAGCAACAAGTGAAGATAAAGGAAAACCAAGACAGTGTGCTGTCTTGGAAACCAAGTGAAGAAAGTCCATTAAAGAATGATCTATTAAGATGAGAAGCAATAATTGATCATTGGATTTAATAACACAGAGATCACTGATGGCTTTAAAAAGTGTTTCAGTAGAATGGTAGCAGAAAAATCCCAATTAGATAAGATTAGGAGGGGGATTGTAGATAGCACGTATAGACAATAGTTTCAATAAATTTTGCCACAGTGTTAAAGCAAACTAAATATGGCCTGAGAAAGACTCTGTACGTCTACATTTCAGTCCTTGTGGGCGAACAGTAACCTACCTCAATAGTCAGACAAAATTGAAAACCTAATTTAGTAGTGTACACCTATAACTATACTTGAATATTGGCCAATCCTAGCAGCTATAGTTCAACCACTCATAGACTGTTGAATGTTCAAACTGTGTTCATACAAGGCAAACACCCAGTTGTAACCAATCTCAGTTTCTGTACTTCACTTCCGGTTCCTTTACATCACTTTACTTTTTTTGCCTATAAGTTTGTTTTGACCACAAGGCACCCCTGGAGCCTCTGTGAATCTGCTGTTATCCTGAAGGCTGCTGGATTCCAGAATTCTTCATTGCTCAGTTAAACTCCTTTAAATTTAATTCAGCTCAAGTTTTTCTTTTATCAGACTGTGTCAGAAGCAGGATCTGAAGTGGAGCTTCTAGTATCCCCAGGAGTGCTAAGTGAACATGGATGGTAACTGCAGGATCCACTTGTGTCCATTGATCTCTCAGAGTTGCTGAGGATCATAGGTAAGCTCCATCTCACATTTTGGAGCTTCACACATTTGTGTTTTGAGCTCTCTGAGCTTCCTTGTGCAAATTTGTGATCCAAACTGGGTTTGGAGTTGCAACAGAAAATGAAGTGGGTCTAGGAATGAATTTGATCTAAGAATTAGCTGGCTTCGATCCACTTAGAGGCCTCTAACAGCTGACTGGGTCAGAAAAGAACTGGTAATAAGCAGTAATGTTGCAGAATTTATAAAATTTGGCTTTTGAAAATTCACAGGGATGTTGGTGTACCCCTTTGTTTCATTTTTCCTGTGCACCCAGGTAGGAAAAATCACTGGCTAGGAGAACCTGAGAGTAAAGCCAGTATTTTAGGTAAAAATGGAATCCTGAATTTCTGGAAAACTGAGTTCCTTCTGGTTTATACATTAGGCCTGGGAGGCAGTGAAGTCTTACAGAAATGGCAAAATGTTACTAAAGATAACTTAGAGTGGAACATTTCAAATGAACAACAATGCATTGAAGTACATTTAAAAATGAGGGCCCTCAGTAAAGTCCCTTTTGGCTAACAACGAGTTTGGCACTATGGGATGTCAACTGTTATTCTCTTTAGAATAATCTGCCTTGCACTGTTTGTTGACAGCTGTGGGTGACAGGATTAGGCATATAAAGAATCGCAGGACATGGGGAGGTTTTTCCTCCCCCTTATGAAAGGGGAAACTTGATAGCTGGTCGGACTGTTGGGGAAAAAAATAAAGACAAATAGCATTTATTCTGTTCTCATAATTCTCATCTTTAACTATGGTTCCAGTGCCTTCCATTTTTTTTTCAATCTTGCATAAAAATAAAAAACATGTGAATGGTACTACAGAAAATTCTGAAATAAGAAATAAATCACACATTCTTTCACCACCCAAAACAATTTTCATGTTTATTTATTCCCTTCAAGTCCTTGTCCATGTGCATACATATTTTGGGAAGATATATACACGTTATATATTTTGCTTTTTTTACCCATCATTCATTATAATTGCTTTTCTATAGTCTTCACAGTGACTACTGTCTGTGTACAACTCGTATTTACTAACTGTCATTCACAAATTTATTATTTCTCTTCAGTGAACTTTAAACTTATGTTTCATATATAATGGAAAATTATTCCAGTTAAGGAATGAAATTCTGACACATAATACAACACAGGTGAACCTTGAAAACATTATGCTATGGGAAATAACCCAGACCCAAAAGTACAAATATCATAGGATTCCATTTATATGAAGTACCTAGAATAGGCAAATTCCTAGAGTCATAAAGTAAAATAAAAGTTACCAGTGGCTAGAGACAGGGAACGAGTAATTGTGTTTTAATGGGTACAGTTTCTGTTTGAGATGACAAAAACATTCTGGAAATGGATAGTGGTGATGCTTGTAGAGCACTGTGAATGTACAATGTGAATGTGAATTGTATGGTTAAACAGTTTTGTGTTATGTGTACTTTACAACAATTTTTTTTTTTTTTTTTTTGTGACCGAGTCTTGCTCTGTCTTCCAGGCTGGAGTGCAGTGGTGCAATCTCAGCTCACTGCAAGCTCCGCCTCCTGGGCTCACACCATTCTCCTGCCTCAGCCTCCCAAGTAGCTGGGACTGCAGGTGCCCGCCACCTCGCCTGGCTAATTTTTTGTACTTTTAGTAGAGACGGGGTTTCACCATGTTAGCCAGGATAGTCTCGATCTCCTGACCTCGTGATCCGCCCACCTCGGCCTCACAAAGTGCTGGGATTATAGGCATGAGCCACCACGCCCGGCCAACAATTTCTTAAAGAGTATGGATTTTAGCAGCTTCCTAATTTAGAAAAGAAATGTTGATGGTAAGAATATGGGTAGAGAACACTTTTATTTAGGTAGATGTTAGAAGTTTATTAGGTAGATGTTAGAAGCTGAGGCCAGGATGGGGTCATAAGAGCAATATTAAGTATGAGGAGAAGGAGGTCTTGAACTAAGGTCATTGAAAGGGGATGGAGTAGGGAATGGATAGGAGAGGTATTTTGGACAAAAATGTGGCAGCTGATTAGTGTAGGGGTTGTTCTCACGTATCAGCCAAGGCTACAATGTTCTCAAGGCAAATGGAACACAAATGTTTTTTGTGGGGAGTGATACAGCATGGTAGATCTTGAATTAAAACTTCCAAAATCTTGACCAAAACTTTAAAGGAGAAGACAATAGTAAAACACAAGTGTATGGGTAATTCTAGTTAAATCAGGAGAGAAACAGAGCAAAGAAAGCTCTGTTGGAGGTGGGGGAAAAAAAGACCAGTGTTTTTCGTTTGTTTGTTTTACAACTACAAACAACAGCAGAGTCAAACAGGGGATAGGCTCATGTCAGAGATCCAGTTCTATTTAGTAAAACTTCCTTGGTTATTCAAACATTCTGAAATTATGAGCTCTTGCAAAAGGATGCCTTTGTTTAAACATTGCTTCATCCAGCTACAGAACATAGTTTAACTTTGAGGCCTTTGACTCCAGACAAGATAAAATATGTTTCACCTTGCCTATTACTTAACGCATATTAGTTAACTATTTAACCTTCAAGGATAAAAAATTTCAAACATCTGTATTAACTAATTTGCTAATGATTGTTTCAAATATCTGATCCATGGGTTCCCTCTCTTACATTAACTAAGTTTGTCGTAAGTTCTTCACATTTTTAATTATTTTTACATCATTGGATTTAATTGTTAAATCTATATATGACATGTTGATTATTATGAAGTCAATTTAAAAAACTAACATATGTTAAATATTGTTCTTACTTCACGCCAGGTATGCATTTTATATGTATTACATTGTGTAATCTCATTTCTCTGGAAAACATGCATTCTAATTTCCAGTTCCAAAGTGGTCAGAAAACACTTTGAGGTTCTGATTGATTAAACAACTTAACAAAGAAGTAGGAGACAGAACTGAAATTTGGAACCAGCCTAAGCTTTGAGACTATCAGTTGTGATGATAACCTTCTCCAAGTTATTGTTAAATAATTGGCACATTTCTAAGAATTCTGAATGTTATTTCAACGGGAGTTTACAGATATGTGTCAAAATTATTCGTTTTTTTTTTTTTAATTTTTGTAATGAAACTGGGACAAGTTCCAAAATGGCCGTAGGTCTGAAATATTTGGCCCTAAGAAACTAAAGAAAATCTGTGCCAACTCCTCTTCTAAGCTTTCCAGTCACAACTGTTTTTAGAAGGCTGATTTTTTTTTTTTATTATTATACTTTAAGTTCTAGGGAACATGTACACAATGTGCAGGTTTGTTACATATGTATACATGTGCTATGTTGGTGTGCTGCACCCATTAACTCATCATTTACAATAGTTATTTCTCTTAATGCCATCCCGCTCCCCTCCCTCCACCCCATGACAGGCCCCAGTGTGTGATGTTCCCCGCCCTGTGCCCAAGTGCTCTCATTGTTCAATTCCCACCTATGAGTGAGAACATGTGGTGTTTGGTTTTCTGTCCTTGTGATAGTTTGCTCAGAATGATGGTTTCCAGCTTCATCAACGTCCCTACAAAGGACATGAACTCATCCTTTTTTATGGCTGCATAGTATTCCATGGTGTATATGTGCCACATTTTCTTAATCCAGTCCATGGACATTTGGGTTGATTCCAAGTCTTTGCTATTGTGAATAGTGATGCAATAAACATATGTGTGCATGTGTCTTTATAGTAGCATGATTTATAATCCTTTGGGTATATACCCAGTAATGGGATCACTGAGTCAAATGGTATTTCTAGTCCTAGATCCTTGAGGAATTGCCACACTGTCTTCCACAATGGCTGAACTGTTTTACACTCCCACCAACAGTATAAAAGCATTCCTATTTCTCCACATCCTCTCCAGCACCTGTTGTTTCCTGACTTTTTAATGATCACCATTCTAACTGGTGTGAGATGGTATCTCATTGTGGTTTTGATTTGCATTTCTCTGATGACCAGAGATGATGAGCATTTTTTCACGTGTCTGTTGGCTGCATAAATGTCTTCTTTTTATAAGTGTCTGTTCATATCCTTCACCCACTTTTTGATGGGGTTGTTTGATTTTTTTTCTTACAAATTTGCCTGAGTTCTTTGTAGATTCTGGATATTAGCCCTTTGTCAGATGAGTAGATTGCAAAAATTTTCTTCCATTCTGTAGGTTGCCTGTTCACTCTGATGGTAGTTTCTTTTGCTGAGCAGAAGCTCTTTAGTTTAATTAGAACCCATTTGTCTATTCTGGCTTTTGTTGCCATTGTTTTTGGGGTTTTAGTCATGAAGTCCTTGCCCATGCTGATGTCCTGAATGGTATTGCCTAGGTTTTCTTCTATGGTTTTTATGGTTTTAGGTCCAACATTTAAGTATTTGATCCATCTTGAATTAATTTTTGTATAAAGTGTAAGGAAGGGATCCAGTTTCAGCTTTCTACATATGGCTAGCCAGTTTTCCCAGCACCATTTATTAAATAGGGAATCCTTTCCCCATTTCTTGTTTTTGTCAGGTTTGTCAAAGATCAGATGGTGGTAGATGTGTGGTATTATTTCTGAGGGCTCTGTTCTGTTCCATTGATCTATATCTCCATTTTGGTGCCATGCTGTTTTGGTTACTGTAGCCTTGTAGTATAGTATGAAGTCAGGTAGTGTGATGCCTCCAGCTTTGTTCTTTTTGCTTAGGACTGTCTTGAAAATGAGGGCTATTTTTTGATTCCATATGAACTTTAAAGTACTTTTTTCCAATTCTGTGAAGAAAGTCATTGATAGCTTTGTGGGGATGGCATTGAATCTATACATTACCTTGGGCAATATGGACATTTTCACAATGTCAATTATTTCTATCCATGAACATGGAATGTGCTTCCATTAGTTTGCATCCTCTTTTATTTCTTTGAGCAGTGGTTTGTAGTTCTCCTTCAAAAAAATCAATGAATCCAGGAGCTGGTTTTTTGAAAAGATCAACAAAATTGATAGACCGATAGCAAGACTAATATAGAAGAAAAGAGAGAAGAATCAAATAGATGCAATAAAAAATGATAAACGGGATATCACCACCAATCCCACAGAAATACAAATTACCATCAGAAAATACTACAAAAACCTCTACACAAATAACCTGAAAATCTAGAAGAAATCGATAAATTCCTGGACACATACACCCTCCCAATACTAAACCAGGAAGAAGTTGAACCCCTGAGTAGACCAATAACAGGTTCTGAAATTGAGAAAATTATTAATAGCCTACCAACCAAAAAAAGTCCAGGACCAGACAGATTCACAGCTGAATTCTATCAGAGGTACAAAGAGGAGCTGGTACCATTCCTTCTGAAACTATTCCAATCAATAGAAAAAGAGGGAATCTTCTCTAACTCATTTTATGAGGTCATCATCATCCTGATACCAAAGCCCGGCAGAGACACAACAAAGAAAGATAATTTTAGACCAAAATACCTGATGAACATCGATGCAAAAATCCTCAATAAAATACTGGCAAACTGAATCCAGCAGCACATCAAAAAGCTTATCCACCATGATCAAGTGGGCTTCATCCCTGGGATGCAAGGCTGGTACAACATACACAAATCAATAAACGTAATTCATCATATAAACAGAACCAAAGACAAAAGCCACATGATTATCTCAATAGATGCAGAAAAGGCCTTCGACAAAATTCAACAGTCCTTCATGCTAAAAACTCTCAACAAACTAGGTATTGATGGGACGTATCTCAAAATAATAAAAGCTATTTATGACAAACCCACAGCCAATATCATACTGAATAGGCAAAAACTGGAAGCATTCCCTTTGAAAACAGGCACAAGACAGGGATGCCCTCTCTCACCACTCCTATTCAAATAGTATTGGAAGTTCTGGCCAGGACAGCCAGGCAGGAGAAAGAAATAAAGGGTATTCAATTAGGAAAAGAGGAAGTCAAATTGTCCCTGTTTGCAGAGGATAGGATTGTATATTTAGAAAACCCCATTGTCTCAGTGAAAAATCTTCTTAAGCTGATAAGCAACTTCAGCAAAGTCTCAGGATAAAAAATCAATGTGCAAAAATCACAAGCATTCGTATACACCAATAATAGACAAACAGAGAGCCAAATCATGAGTGAACTCCCATTCACAATTTCTTCAAAGAGAATAAAATACCTAGGAATCCAACTTACAAGGGATGCGAGGGCTGATATTTTCTATTCCAGATGAAAGAATACTTCTCAGGCATCTGATCACCAAAATACAGGGAAAAAGTTATGATGATGGTGGTGGAGTGTTCTGCTACAGGTATTTGGGAACCTCACAGAACTCTTAATATTCACTTTCAATTCATTCCACCAGGGAGGAAGAGTGTGGGGTTTGGAGCCATTCGTATATGGTTTCAAAATCTAACTCTGACATTTATCTCTGTAAGAACTTGAGAAATTTACTTTATCTCTCTGAGCTTTGGTATATTTAGAATGAGGGTGATACTGACAGTGCCTACATCATGAGTGTTACTTGAATGGAGATGTGTAAAGTGCATTTTAAATTCATTTGTTCCCTTAACATTTTTCCTTCACTTAATTACCTTTTCAGAGTTTCTTCTTGAAGGGCTCAAGGAATGAAGCATCCCACAAAATGATCCTGCTGAATAATTCCCAGATGCTGCTGGCCCTGTACGAATCCCTGGCTGTGAGCATTCCTGAGTCCCTGAAGGTGAGGGGGCAGTGGGAGAGTCAGATGGCTTTGTGCATGTTTCTTTACCTTTCTGTGCCTTTACCTTTGGTCTTTTCATCAACGAAATGGGAATAATAGTAGCACCTACCTCTTAAAATTGTTGTGGACACTGAATAAATCCATACAATGTAAGTGCTAAGAGCACTGACAAGTGCCAAGCTAGTGCACAGTAGCTCTTTGGTATCACAAGGACACCTACCTGTGAGTTCTGCCTGCTTGGTGGTAACTTCATGTCTATCAGTATGGTCCTGGAGATGCTGCTCATCTCACCATCACTGACTTGGTCCCAGTACTGTCTTTTGACCTCTGTTTTTCTCTTCCTCTTCACACCCAGTTCCCCATCTCTAGGGATCTCAACCTCTCCTAGTCCTTTCCATCTCTCCTTCATGTGTATGGCTGTGTGTATCACATCAATCATGGGAACCCCTTCAACATGGAGGCGCTGGTGGACTCCTGGCCCAAGTATCAGATAGTTATTATCCAATCACAAAAACACGTAGGCACACAAACAGGGACTAGTGGAGCCAGGCAGGCCCAAAGGGCCTGAGGAACTGACCAGTTCAGACACCAGGGCTGCTTTTATAGGGTGAAAGGAAATGTGAGTATTTTAAAAGACTCCTTAAGTACTTGGCACCTTGCAAGATTGCCACGTGTTCCCACCCTTTGTGTAAAGCATAGGACTCTTCTGGGAAAGGAGGTGGAGGAGGAAGGGGAGGAAAAGGACAAGGCTGACACTCACAGATTAAGGGCCTTTTGAAGTGGCAGGGGTCACCCGCAGGGGCTGAAGGGAGGCCAATTTACAGGGACAGTTGGGTGTCTGAGATATCAGAACAGTGGCTTAGAAACAAAAATCAAGGCAGAAGTCCACCAGTAAAATTACCTCTCAGGGCCAAGCATGGTGTCTTCTACCTGTAATCCCAGCACTTTGGGAGGCCAAAGCAGGAGGATCACTTGAGTCCAGGAGTTTGAGACCAGCCTGTGCAACATAGTGAGACCTCGTCTCTACAGAAAATAAACAAAATTAGCAGGACATGGTGGTGCATGTTTATACTCCTAGCTACTCAGGAGGCTGAGTTGGGAGGATGGCTTGAACCCCAGAAGGTCGAGGTTGCAGTGAGCCAAGATCACACCACTGTACTGAAGCCTGGGCAACAGAGTGGGATCCTGTCTTAAAAAAAAATGTTATTTCTCAGGAATCAGGGAAGGGACTCAAGGACTCATAATTACTGTGTGTCAACTATATGGAAGCACATCTTTTGTTAGTGGATGTCATCAACAGAACAATCTTATTAAGTGGCCATTCATATCTCCAATTTAGAGATGAGGAAATGACACTGAGAAATATTAAGTCATGTATCTGCTGGACACCAGATGTTAAAGCATTGTCCAATCTGAATTCAAGTTCAGTGGACTCTGCCAGTTTTACTACCTATATAACCATAGGCCCTTCTCAGTTTCATCATCTGTCAAAATGGAAAAAATAAGAGGGCCTTCTTCAGAGGATTACACAAGGTTTAAATGAGATACTGTAAGTCAAACATTTAGTACATAGCACATAATTTTAAATAGTATCTACCAGGATTGGCTATTATTGCCTGAGGACACACAAGGAATACACGATTAAGCTGAAATAGTAATACAAACCTGGGTCTATATTTTTGCCCTAAAGACTCCCCCTTTTTGTGTGTGTTTTATGCATATCTAGTTGGTGAACTGAAACCTCATGGCCAGCCCAGCTTCACGTGGGTATAGACACTGAGCCTCCAAATAATAATAAGCCACCCCAGGTCAAGACTAGTTTGCACACTGGGTCAGGATTGGGATGCAGAAAGTGATAAAATGACCCTAGCTTGAGTACAAAGGGGTAAAGGGGGTGGGAACCAGGCTGAGCCTAACACCTTCCCTAGGGATGTTCTTTTCATCTCCTGGCTTCCTGACAATTTGGAATCAAAGGTTAAAGCTCCGTTTATTTAATCCATGGTCCAATTTCTTCAAAGCGTGATATTCTAAATAATTGTAGGAGGTCAAATAGTTCTTTTTATTTCAGTAACTTTGTAGTTATTATGTGTATTTTAGCAATGTTAACTATAGCATCAAACCATAACTTCATATATGCATTGCTTTGAACAAGGCTAGTTTTTATAAAGCCAGTCAATGAACAAAAATATGAAAATACAAAAGTTGAATGCCACACATATATGACCAAAGAAATGGAAATAACGAAATATGCTGCAATTTACTTGGAAATACATTCACCTAGTCTGATTCCATAGTATACCACGTTTCTTTCAGTATTGAAAGTCAATTCGATTTTGAGTAAAACTTTTTAGGGTGGCATGCAGGAGAATTTGTCCAGAAAAAAAGTAATTTTTTCTTAGTTGGTTTTTAATCCCAAAGATAATATATGCTGATTATACAAGTGGAAAAATCCAACATGATTTTAAGAAGTTAATAACCTCTCTCCTCCCCCTCCTCTCCTCTCCTCCTTTTCTACCCCTTGGGGTAATCAGTGTCCTTGTCCATATTAACACACAAAGGGATAATCACTGATGATCTCTTCTGTCATCACTTTCTAATTTGCCTTTCACATATGGACATCCCTTTGGGTGAATCAATGCAGCACTAACATATTCATTTTAATAACTGTGGCATTCCATAGAGTCAATGCAATACTATTTAGGCAGTCATTCTGTTGCTGTTGGGTTCAAATTGTTCATACTTCTTTGCCACTACAAACAATGCTTCAATAAACATCCTTGTATACATGTCTTTACATCCTGGAAACTTTTCTCAATACAATTGATTTCCAAAAGGGATTTCTCCAAGTCAGAGTTTATCTTATCCTAAGTAGGCACTGCCAGATTATCTTCTCAAAGGATTCCACAGTTTTATTTCCATTAGCAATGTGTGGAAGAATTGTTTCCCCACATTCTCACCAGCACTGAATGTTATCCCTTTTCAATTTAGGCCAAACTGGTGGGTGAAAGATGGCATCTTATTGTAGATTTAATTTGCACTTCCCTGACTATTGATACTCAACATATTATATTTTCATATGTTTATCAGTCATTTGGGGTTTGCTTCTGAACTGTTTGTATTGTTTGACCATTTTTACACTGGGGTTTTGTGTCATTCTTAAAATTCTGTAAGTGTTTTGGATACTAGGGATACTAACACAAGGTGTATGCTACAAATTTGTTGCCCAATTTAGAATTATTTTCTACTTTATTGATGGAGATTTTGACATGAAGAAATTTTTAATTTTCATGTAATCAAATATATTATCTTTTTCACTGTGACCTCTGAGTTTTTGTTTTTTTATTAATAATTAGGAAGATTTTTCCTACTCCAAGATTATACAAGTGTTTTCTTATGTAATCTTACAGTGAGTTAATTTTTACTTTTGATGAATCTATATTCATTCTACTTGGAATATATTTTTGAATAGCATGAATTAATTCTTTTATATTTTTCTTCCTTATGGCTGGCTAATTACATTAGTACTATTTGTTAAGTGATTCCACTACTGAAACATAAATCTCTATTTTGTCATATAACATGTTTATATATTTTTGTATCTATTTCTGTATTTGTTTCTAGTCTTTTCTCATGTTATTTCATTTTTTGTGATAAATTTTAATATCTAATAAAGCAAATCATCCTTCACCAAGGGAAGGGTTCACCATTGTACATTATGCAATGTATGTATGTTGCATAATGTACAACCTAAGAAACTTTTTCTTACTTTCCTTTTTCTTATAAATTTAAGAACTATATGAACATCAACTAATTTTTCCAGTTCCCCACCAACTACCCCAACTAACTATTGCAATTGTGATTGCTGTTGGAGGAGCTTTTTTAGACAATTATGGAAGGATTAATATTTTTGTGATACTAAACCTTTTCATCTAGAAATATGCTCTTTTCTCACTTTTTTCAGTTTTTGTTCTATGCCATCTGGCAAAATTTTGTTGTTTTCCTATGGCAAACTATGTGATTTTCCATTAAGTTTACCCTTAAGTATTTTATACTATTTGTGAAGAATATGAAATTATTTTTCCATTTCTGTTTCTGAGCATTATTATTTTGTTATTGCTTTTTATTTGTATTCTTGATTTC
Source organism: Nomascus leucogenys (assembly GCF_006542625.1). Taxonomy (NCBI): domain Eukaryota; kingdom Metazoa; phylum Chordata; class Mammalia; order Primates; family Hylobatidae; genus Nomascus; species Nomascus leucogenys. The sequence goes on from NC_044384.1 coordinate 78,313,883, forward strand.
CAAATATGTCACTCTGTTCTTTAAAACCTGTTTTTTGTGTGTGTGGGGGGGTGTTATTTGTTTTTGTGTTTTTTCAAAGTCTCTTGGATCTTCTAAACGTGTAATACTGTACTCTACAAACAAAGTAATTTGCTGCTTCTTTGCCAATATTTATATGGGTTTTTAGTTTCTTGCCTTATTGCATAATGTACAACCTAAGAAAACAATACCAACTAACAAAAATAATAGTTCTATTCTTGTCTCATTCCTGATTTTAATGAAATAGCTATAACAACTTACATCTGAATTACTTTTGATTCTGTCTTTACAGGTTTAGAGCATTTTCCTCTTGTTCCTACATTCATAGAACTTATATTTAGAATGGAGGGTAAATTTTATCTTACTTCATTTTTGTCTTTTTTGTGGCAATTTCTATACTCATGAAATTTTTCCTCCTTTAATTTATTACACTAAAAGATCTTCTGAGCAAAGCCATTCTAGCCTTTCTAAAACAAACTGTTCATGTTCACATTCTTTTGATATACTACTGAATATTTTATTCAGAATTTTTGTATCTGTATTCATAAGGGAATATGGGCAATAACTCTCTTTTTGTTATTTCCTTACCAGATTTGGCATTAGGAGCTTTTCATCTGTTACCAAAGTCTACTATTAAAATTATGTGTTTGTTTTTGGCTTACATAGAATTTAAATATAAAAAAATCTGATTTTGGCTACTTTTTATTTTTTAATTTCAACTTTCCTTTTAGATACAGGGGTTACATATGCAGATTTGTTACATGGGAATATTACATGATGCTGAGTCTTGGAGTACAGACAGATCTCATCACCCTGGTAGTGAGCATATACCCAATAGGTAGTTTTCTAACCCAGCCCCTTTCCCTCCACCCTCTAGTAGTCCACAGTGTTTATTGTTCCCACATTTATGTCCATGTATGGTCAAAGCTTAGTTCCCAGTTATGAGTGAGAACATGTGATATTTAGTTTTCTGTTCCAGCATTAATTTGCTTAGGATTATTGCACTGTGGAAAGTAGTCTGGAAATTTCTTAGAGAACTTAAAACAGAGTTACCATTCGATCCAGCAATGCCATTACTAGGTAAACAGCCAAAAGAAAATGAATCATTCTACCAAAATGACACATCCTTTTGTATGATCATTGCTGCACTGTTCACAATAGGAAAGAAATGAAATCAACCCAGGTGCGCATCAATGGTAGACTGGATTAAAAAAATACTTGGTACATATATTCCTATGGAATACCACGCAGCAATAGAAAAGAATAAAATATTGTTCTTTGTAGCAATATGGATGGAGCAGGAGGCCATAATACTTGTCCACTTTTTAAATGGTAGATGTTTAATTTAATTTCCAATATTTTCTATTAGTTTGTTGAGGTTTTCTGTTTTTTTGAAAGTCAATTTTGATAGTTTATTCTTGAGGGATAACATCCATTTCTTTTATCAGTAAATATGTTGTCTTGGAGTAATATATAATCTTCTATTATAATTCTTTTTTCTTTTCTCTGTTTCCTTTCTCATTTCTCATACTCTGTGCTTACTTTTTTATTTTTGCTTTTTCCTCTTTGTCTTGTATTTCCTTAAAATGACTTACCAGAAGTATGTCCCTCTCTCTCGTCTTCTCTCTCTCTCTTTTGCCATTTAAAAATGAACTTTTGGCTTTATATATCCTTTGCACTATGTCTTGTTCTCCATTTCATTATTTATAGCTTTCATTTTTATAAGTAGCTCCTTTTGTTTTTTACTAGTTTACTTTGATATTCTTTTAATAATTCTTTGAATATTTACTTGGCTATTTTTGGTCACTCTTTTAAAATTGAGTCTTTTAAAACATCTACTCTTTTAAATTCACTGAGATTTTGGTTTTGGCCATATTTAGGAACTTGCATTTATAAAAGCACCCTCAAATTCTTGAAGGTTTCTTTAAAATTAGTTACGCTATTTTTTCTTCTACTCTTTAACAACACAATTTCCAACATAATATTAATACATTCACTGCTAAAACTCTCACACTTATTGTTTATATTTCCCCTGAGAAACACATACTGATCTTGCCATGAAGTTTGTGGCTTACCAGAATGGGACCACAAGTCTCTTTCTTTCAAACCCATGAGTCTAACACTACATAAATTACCTAGAATGCTACCAAAATTTAGTTACTTCATTCTATTTTGTGGGCTTCTGGCTGTAAAGACATTGTCACTATTCGAGTAGGCTGATATCCTGTAGCCTTGGGAAAAGGCAATGTCTCATTAATGGTTGTATTCACTAACGTATCTTGCCCAAGCCCTGGATGGACAGATCCCATCACCCTGGTAGCGAGTGTAGTACCCAATAGGTAGTTTTCTAACCCAGCCCCTTTCCCTCCACCCTCTAGGACACTACAGATTCTAGGTGTCTGGTGAAACAGTAGGCACTAAAAATTAGAGAAACCACAGTTAAATTTATTTTGAGCCAAGTTTAAAAATTTAATCCTAGCAACACAGACTCAGTACAACCTAGAATGTGTCCCACAGGAGGTTACGTGGGGCACAGTATATATAACAGGGGGATACATGTGGCACAGGATGTGAGAGAAGCAGGGAGAGAAGCAATTGTTGCAATCTTTTGCTTCTGCTGGGTGCTTGGTGATGCTATATATAAAATAAGGTAAATGTGCAGTTGAGTGGGTAGAAAGAAAGGTGAGGCATCTTAAGGCCTGGTGGAGGGTGACTAATTTCATCCTGTCTTTGTTCGGTATCTAATAAGCAGGTTTATAACCAGTACCTGTCAGTGAAACATTTAACAAACTCCAGTTACACAGGCAAGTGGTCAGCAGTAGCTTATAGGCCTAGGTTTTATTATCCATGTACCCAACTGCAGCCATTGTAGGCCACTGTTAAAATTTTCTTTTGAATTTTCATTTTTCTGATAATTGCAGTCAGTGGGAGGTGAAGAAAAAGTTCAAGGGAATGATCTGATCTTTCACCATCCTACACAGGATATGACTGACAACATGGATTCATACACAAACGTATATCGTATATCCTCCAAAGCGCCTCAAAAATCACAAGAAGTTTTGAAAAATTGTGAAATCATAAACTGGAAACAGATACTCCCTCGGAGGAGTCTGAAGAAATGGGCTAGCAGTAGTGCTTCTCAAATTGAGTCTTCAGCTAATACCATTAGCATCCATTCATTCATTCATTAGTTGAATTAGCATTCAACTAATACCATTAGCAATACCATTACATTAGGGATGTAAATTCACAGAAACTCTGGAGGATGGGAGAGGTAGAACAATCTGTGGTGTGACAAGGACTCCATCTGACTGTGGTGCAAACTCAAGTCTGAGAATTACTAAGCTTTGATGATTAATCAGGTGGGAGCAGTGTAAGTCGAGAACATCACGTCTGACAATATTGCTTTCTTGCCTTTCTTCCCAAGTCTTCAAGAAAGTTTAGGTGAGGGGATAAGAGCAGCTGCATTTGCAAAGTCAGTGAAGGCAGAGCATTCAAGAGCATTCCTCTGCATTATGTAAGATATCCTGAAGCTCAATGCCTCCAATAAAAGCAAGCTTGGAAGTAGGGATGAGATAGGCCACCCAGACGATGAATTTGAGAGGTACAAAAACATGTGCTGATCATTTATAATTGCTATTCCTTGTACCTTTTTGTAATTCACATTAATCAGTTTTGGAATAAAGAGAGGATGAATTCCTTTCTTGGGATGAATAAAGGTTGTCCATGGTCAAAATACGCAACTTTGCAATGGTAGGTCTTTAAACAAGACGAGTGCCTGGGATCTCTTCTTTTTGTTTTCTTCTTTTTGTTGTTCAACTTTAAATATGCCCAGCTGGGTGTCTCTTATTTTGGGCTGGTAAATGACAACTGAAGGCGAGGGAAGAGTGAGAGGAGCCTTCCTTACATCAAGCGCTGCATAGGAGCCATGCCAGCCGCCTGTATCCTGGGTCCACAGGGGTCCCTGGCCTCAAGGATAACCATGGACCCTTCTTGTGAAGTAGGAATGGCCTACAGCATGAAAAAATACCGAAGGAGAAGCAACATAACATGGGTGAACATGAGATTCACGAAATATCTGTGTCAGAAGAATATTCCATTTTACCTCTCTGTGCTGGAGGTAAATAAAGGCACCCACACAATTCTGGGGAAGGTCGGTTCCTTTGTGGCCACCTGTGAGTGGCACCAATGGACTTGCTACCCACAGAATCTAGTTCCATTTTAGACAGTGAAGGTGCCTTGCAATCTTGGGCAAGCCATCTCTTAATATTAAAGCAGACACCACTGAATAGCTTTCTTCACTTACAAATGTTGATTGAGCATTTATCATATGCCAGGAACTATTCTCACATGGAGACTTGATGTTAAAAAACACAGCTGTGCCATTGAGGAACTTACAATCCAGGCTAGAGGTGGGGAGCGGGGGATATAGTCTTTAAATATGCATAAGTGTTGTAGGGAAGGAAGGGGTTACCAGTAAACATGTAACTAGAAAGCCGGGCTCAGTTCTTACCTCTGGGAATCAGAAATCTTTATGAAACTTGGATGATAGATTCTACTATCTGGAAGATGACTTTAATGAAGGACTTTAATAAAATTGTCAATAAAGTACACCTAATCTATATGGATACTTTAAATAAATACCCCTATTTATGGATTTATGAGGCAATGGCTCATAAATAGAATCGGCCTCTTATTTTAGTGACTAGCTAGGTACCAAAGGTAAAGCCTAAGACAAATGGCTTTCCTAGGCTACCTTTCATCATTGTTATGCAGAAAAGAATCTCCAGAGGATCAAGTGGGCTAGCCTTGGGGCCTCTGCTATGGAAATGACACTTGTTGTGCCTCCTTTCTCCTACTCTTTCTTACTTCCTCATCATTAGTGAAGCACAGCACAGGGCAAGCTGTTGCCTGCAAGTATAGTTATAAGTTCAGCATTTGGTGTTTGCAGCAGTGCTATCTTAAGGGGTCAGGGGCATTCCTGGGAGAAGTGACCACTAAGGTGAGGACTGGAGAGTGAGTAGGAGTGAGCCAGATAAAAAAAGCAGAAAATCCAGATGATGGAAAGGACACGTGCCAAGTACTATCATAAGAACTTTCTAATTAAATACTTATATTACAATTCTGAATCCCTGATCTTAAAAAAGAATGACACTTCACAAACAAAATATGGCCTCCTTTGGCTCTGCTCTATCACCCTGCCATTGGAACTTGGATTACTGTGAACATTGCAGCTATAGCAAAAAAAAAAAAAAAGAAAAAAAAGGTATTTTCATTCTTTCTGATAGCTAGATTTAAAAAAGCAAAGGAAATCTTAATGGAATTGGCTTTGGGAGTAAAGTCTACCAGTATTAACCAACACCTATCCTCATCTCTCCATAAAAAGTAAGCCTCCACAAAATTGAATGTTTATGTTTGATGTGATTTTAAAGTGTGCAATTCCAGCAATTAAGGAATTGTGTACGCCATGGAGCTTTTAAAAAAAACTCCAATTCATCTTAGAAGGCCATGGTAGATCTGTTACATCTTAGTATGAATTGATCAAATCAGATTTCTAAACTAAGACCTGGCTGATTTCTTACATTGACTGAAATGAAAGCATGGTCTGAGAAAGAGAAGAAACATGTCATTTGGAATTTCAAAGGGTGGAAAATTCTTACATAAAAAATAAATCGGGAACTTGGGGTAATGTGAAAACAGCTATATTTTTCACTCAAGATGCAAAAGCTAATACAGATGACAAAAGAAGACAAAGCGAATAAAATTTGCCTATTTCAAAATGGTGCCTCAGGCAGGTCCTGTATCCAGAAGAGGATGTTCATCCAGGGTGTGGGACTTGGGTCATCTTAGCACTGTTGAGCTGGCAGCTTCCCTCCTCTGTCCCTTCCCTGAATGCAAGCCAGCTTCCCTTATGTAGCCCTTCATGGCCCTGTTACCATAGTGATTCCCAAACCTTATCATGCACTTGGATTAGACAAACAACAAGAAAGCGTAGGAAAGAGGAAGGAGGATTTCTTAAATAGGGCACAAGTAAGTCCAAAATTATCAGTAAACACAATACAGATGAATGGGGTAATTTTCTTATTAAAATATATGTTTTTCATATTGAGTTAAAAACAAAGTCCAAGAAGCATGCATTAATCTGGCCGTCATAACAAAATTTCATAGACTGAGTGGCTTACACAACAGAAATTGATTTCTCACTTTTCTGGAACCTGGGAAGGGATATGACAAAGATCTGGTGAGGTAGGTTTCATTCTCATTCCTCTTTTCTCAGCTTGTTGGTGGCTGCTATCTCAGAGTGCTGGCATCTTGTCTCTAAGTCTAGAGGTTCCTGGTCCCCCTCATGATCTTCATCTATCAGGGGCCAGCACTGCTGATATAGAAGCTAAAAAGAAATTATTTAGGCAGTTAATGTGGGTAAGGGAGTTTTCAGTAAGGTTTTTCTTTTAATAAAAAAAAGACCCCATATAATTTACTTTCTAACCAAAATCAGCCTGAAAAATCAAGCCTCAAGCATAGATAAGCAAGCCAAAAGCTTGCATAGGTAAATGCTGGCACCTATGCCAATAGAAGAGGGATACCTGCAAGCCAGGAATATTCAACATGGAGGTTTCCTCTTTTTTTTTTTTTTTTTGAAAGAGTCTCGCTGTGTCACCCAGGTTGGAGTGCAGTGGCACGATCCTGGCTCACTGCAGACTCTGCCTCCCAGGTTCAAGCAATTCTATGCCTCAGCCTCCTGAGTAGCTGGGATTACAGGCACCCACCACCATGCCTGGCTAATTTGTTTCATGTTTTTTTAGTAGGATGGGGTTTCACCAACTTGGCCAGGCTTGTCTTGAACTTCTGACCTCGTGATCCACCCTCCTCAGCCTCTGAAAGTGCGAGTGTTACAGGCGTGAGCTACCGCACCTGGCCTCCTCTTTTCTTTTCTTTGTCTTCACCTGTGCAGGCGACATGGCACCTGCCAGGTAGAGACCCCATCTGCATAATAAAAGTTTAGGGTGGAATGGCCAGCCTCTTCAGGCATCACCTAAATGGCACACCTGGCACAACCAATCCTCTAAGCCCTATGAAAATCAGACACTGCCTCCTCAAGCTCATCTATAAAACCAACCGCAATTCTCCCCAAATCCGGAAACCTGCTCAGACACCCTTCCAATGCACAAGGAAACTTTTCATTCTTTTGCCTATTAAACTTCCGCTCTTAAACCCACTCCTTTTGCGTCCACATCTTCAATTTCCATAGTGTGAGACAACAAACTTCTGGCATTTCCCCAGACAAACAATGCTGCTTCACTGCCATCTCTAGCCCAAGTGCCAAAAATGAGCACTTTAGCCTGATGAATGCCATGGCTGCCACCATGCTGCTTAGGAGAAGCAAGGACATGAAGATGGAGTGGGGATGGGTTTATTAGAGAGGCCGCAATAAAAGCATATCCTAGGCAACTTTCCACTTCTTAACTTCTGTCGTTTTCTAACTTAAAGGTGTTTGGTTTTTTTTGTTTTTATTTTAACAGTCTCTATTTTGGCCCAAAGACTGCTCTTTGTTTTCCTGCTATGACATATTTACTGTTTCTTCTAAAGTCTTTTCCAACATTTCATATAGGAATTAAGAAGACAGATATGTGTTTGGTCCACACCTTGATCCCCTTTCCACCTAGAATTCTCTTTACTCTTTCTCCAAGGAAGATTCCACCTCCTGTTCTGCCAATTCCCTCCTATTTGCCTCATACAGTTGCCCTTGTAAGCAGATGAACCCGGGCCAATTCTACCTTACTATGGACATTAACTCCTCTGAAATAACATCTGAGTCTTGGGATTTGCATATGAAACTTCCCTTGACACAGCAAACAGTCTTTCCTTTTACCTTCACTAAAGGCATCCACTTGGGAAAATGGACAGCACTAAAATTCCACAGATTTCAAAACCAAACCTGCTGTGCCTTTCTAGAGTCCTTGGAATGAAGAAGAGAAAGTAGGTTAGAAGGGATGATTTCCTCCTTCCTTCCTCACTCTGAAGGAGCTTCCATTTTTAAAGGAAAAAATTGGGGATAGTCCAAAAGAAATTCTTGTAAATCAAGCCTTGCCATGCCGCCACAAGAAGGGTAACCTGCGTGCCAAGGGGTAAAATTTTTATATTTTTGTAATGATACCCAAGGTCACCCCTGTGGATAACAAAAATATTTAAAAATCTGTAAGGGTGCCAACCTTTTAGAACTGTGTGTCTTCACAAGGACCTACCAAGGCCTAGAGGTCACAGCACCCCATTAGCAGCCATCTCCAAAGGCTCCCACCTGCCCCAACCAACACACACACACACGCACACACACACACACATCCTCCTGCTATCCTTTGGCCCTAGATCTCACCTAACTTTATTCTAAATCTTGATCTCCCTGTGCCCCCAAACTCATGTGTTATAGGGCCTTGGTAATCCTTTTGTAAGCATATTCACTGACTTCATAAAAACTATTTATGAAACATATATCTAAGGTAAAACTTTTCATTTCAGGCTAGATCAGCACTCTTCTTATTACAATTACAAACACTGAAATTTTTAGTTGCTTGGAAAATATATTGAAAAGGAATTATTATTCTTGTATAGCCATAGATTATCCCTGGAAAAGTACTGATTGTCTAGAAAATGAGTGAAAATTGTTTCCCCTATATACATTTTTTTCTTTTGAAAAGGATATCCTGTACATATTCAAGAGATACTGTTTTTTAAAAGGGGAAATTGCCTCCACTGTGGAGTCTTATTAATTCACTTATTAACTTAAGTGAATTAATATGAAACTTCCATCAAGTTCTCTTATTAACTTAATTATCCATCGTATTCCCTTAGTAATTTTTATTCAATCACTAGTATTTGTTTCTAATGCTCATAATTGAACACAAATTTCTTTACTATTATTAAAATAAAGTACCAATTATTCTCCATTTTCTCCTGTACCCCAATAAGACGACATCTTCCAATAGATTCATTTCTCTGTTCTGCTCCCTCCTCACATCCAGATGAGTGTGCTAAGTGAGACAAATGCTTTTATTCTTCTACCATTCATTCCCCTGAGACCAATCCCTGGGTGTTTTAGTTCCAGATGGTCATAGAATTTCCCTTGCAGTGTGTCTCTTCTATTTAAAGAATCCTTCTTTAAAGCTTTTATTACACTTCCCAGAGAGCCTATCATTGTCCATTTAGAGTTAACTTTCTATATAAAATTGGCCAGATGGTTTTTCACTCACTATTGTTTCCTCTTTTTTTTTTTTATTTGTTCTTATCTGAGATCTCTGTTCCTATTTGATTAGTTAAAATTCTTTCTCTAGGCCGGGTGCAGTGGCTGACGCCTGTAATCCCAGCACCTTCGGAGGCCGAGGCGGGCAGATCACGAAGGTCAGGAGATCGAGGCCATCCTGGCTAACACTGTGAAACCCCGTTTCTACTAAAAATACAAAAAATTAGCCGGGCATTGTGGGACGCCTGTAGTCCCAGCTGCTCCGGAGGCTGAGGCAGGAGAATAGCGTGAACCCAGGAGGCGCAGCTTGCAGTGAGCTGAGATCGCGCCACTGCACTTCAGCCTGGGCAACAGTGAGAGACTCCATCTTAAAAAAAAAATAAAAATAAAAAAATTCTTTCTCCAATATTTTCTGGATGTAAATATGCTACTGATATAATATCTGAAGACTCTCAAAACCACAAATATATTTATTTGACCCTCAGAAGAATATAATTTCTGAAGTCGTATAAATCCACAGATATTTTTCTTTTACCCTCAGGGGACTGATGCCCTATGAATCCACATTTTAGGATGACCAAATTTAATTTTTTCCATTTTATACATAAGGAAACTGAGGTGCAAAGAAAGAAGGTAACCTTGAACCTTCACTCAAGGTCACAAAGCTAATAAGAAGTGGATGACTAGCGATGAGGGTTTCAGGTTGAGATTAACAACCAACATCACAGGATATAATAGGGTTCAACCCAACTTCAAGTTCATAAAGTGAATGGACATTCCCTGATCTTCCCTCTACTCCCACCCCCACCTCAGGGGATTTCAGGATGTACAGGGCAAAGCTGTCTCCCTCCACCCCAACCGTTTCTCAGTCAGTGTGGGGTGTTAAGAACTCCTCACTGCCCCTCTTGAAGCTTACATTCTGGAGCAGGAGGCAGAAACTAAACCAAAAATTTAAAAAAAAACAGTAAACATATTTCCTATAAACTCAGATGTAGTATATGAAAAACAACACATGATATGACGACAGAAGACGAGGGAGAAAGAACAACAAATAAATAGGAAAAGAGGCCTCAGATAGGAGCAGATAAAAAGGAGAGGAAACAGGAAGGGGTTAGGACAGGCCTCCATAAAAGACTGGCATTTGACAGAGAGCTACAGAAAGAAGGAATAGAGAGCCAAGCACATAACAGGGATACCAGCGGGGTAGGGTTGCAGTCTGAGAAAGCACTCCAGGAATCACCCAAGATGGTCCACTAGGGTGAACAAAGCTCATACTTGAACCAGCATTTAGATTCATCTTCATCTAAAAAATAAGAAATTAAGTGTGCCTAATATTTAATGTGTTAATTATAACAGAATATATATATATATACACACACACATATATATAGTTGATGCTCAATTTGTTAAAAATTTGGTATGTAAAATTAAGGCTCAGAGATTATTCTTGCCTACGGCAATAAGCTCCTGAAAGACAAGGATAGATTTCACCCATCTCTGTATTTTCAGAATCCATCGAATTATGTGGAACAAAATAGGTGTCAGTAGTATGTGGGGAGATGGGGGAAGATCGAAACCATGCGGAGCACCGGAATTCTGTGTAAATCATTTAAAAAAATCTCCTCTGCTTTACAGCAGAGTCCCTTTTCTTTTGTATTTTTAGTATCATCCAGCCCCACGCCTTGCAGATGAGCCCCTAAGAAATGAATGGGTGAATGAATGCGTGTTCAGCGGGATGGATCAGTGAGTGAGGAGCAGTGATTCGCAGGACCTACATGCATTGAAATCCTGACAAAGCAGCCTCTGCAAAATAAAAGACCTTAGGCTTTGGCGTCTGACAGAAGTTAAAATTATTCAACGGCTGTCCTTGGGCAACTCAGTTGAGGTTTCCTAATCTATGAAACAGAAAATGATTAAATAGAAAGATGGTTGAGAAAAAAATCTATGGAAGGTGCGAAAGCAGGATGCCTGGCATTGAGAGACGCTTCACACCTGTTATCTCTCACCCAATTCTCTCTTCACTCCTACTCCCGCCCGGCAGCTCCCCGCTGTCAGCACCAGAAATACCGGCTAAGAATACGAAAAGCAACGCTGGCCTTACACCCTGACGCTTTTAAAAACTAAAAATCCAGCGTGATGGGGGGTAGGTTTGCCTATAGACAAGTGAGGCAGCCTTAGTTAACTGAGAAGGTTAATTGACAAAGAGGGTTGAGCCACTATGAGCCGAACGAACCTTGGACTGACAGGTGTATCTTCAGCCAACACATGTCCCAGCATCTCCTAAGCCCATCCCTCCATTTAGCACCAAAAATGCAGCCTCCTAAGAGAATGGGAAGCTTGGGGGGGTGGTCAGCTTTGGCTTTCATGGAAGCTACCATTGGCTTTCATAGATGTCAATCCATTAAGGGAATCTTCGAGTCCGAGAACGGAAGCTACCATTGGCCTTAATGGATGTCAATCTTCACCTGCCGCTTTTCTTCCTTGCCTCTTTGCTCCTCCCTATTCCAGTAGGTTAATTCTCTGGCGCGGAAACGCGCCTTCGCCTGCCCTGAGTACCTGCAAATCCAGGGCTGAGCGAGGTTTTTAAGCGCTTGGCTTGCGTACCCAGGGCGGTGCTAAAAGGGGGCTGCCTGCGCAGATCCTTTTCGCACAAGATGCAAGTAAAAAAACACCGCTGACGCCCTGGGAGGGTCACAAAGAGACAGGCGGGGCAGTTGACCAGCTGAATGGACTCACTTCTGAGAAATGCAAATTACCGAGCCACAGTCCAACCAAAGGTATCAAAACAGGATCTCTACAGATGGAGCTCAGCGATATGTGTTTTGACCAGCTCACAACAAGATTTTCATGCATCATACATTTTGCTTGAGTTTCTCAGGCAGTTTTGTTGATGCCCGGAATTGTTAAAAGCTGCAGATTACTGGGCCTCACCCCAGACCTATTGAACTTAAGTATATTTGGGTTCCCAGAATCCCCATTAAACAAACAAACAAACAAAAACCTATCCAAGTGATACGGTTGAACTTTAAAGTAGAGAGAATCATAAACTGGCAGACCTCTTTAATTTATACTGAGGGAATGGAGACTTCCCCCACCCCCACCAAGAGGGAAAGGAATTTGCTCAAGGTCTCCCTGAAAGATCCTAAGCAAACGTGAAGCTTTAAGGTTAAAATCCTACCTGACACCCTTTCCCTCCCCCAACTAGCCCTGTGACCTCTAGCAATCTATCCTGTCCTAATCTGTGAAATGGGATCAACAGTCACACCTACCTCAACGGGTGACTGTGAATATCAAAAGAGACCAAAATGAGTCAACTACCAAGCACCGCCCCACTGGAGGTAGACATTGAAATAAATCTTGATCGCTGTACTCCCATTCATCTCCGAGTACTACTGTATGAGGATGGAAGTGAAGTCACCTAGCCACATGTTTGTTCCAAACCATGTAAACCTCCACATGCAGCTCAATGAATATTTCTTTTCTTGAAGAGAGAGAGAGGCTCCTTGGAGCCTCTGGAGTCCGGAGGTGGATGTTACCATCCCCATGAGTGTGTTGTCTTCCTAAGATAGGAGGGACTACGGGGTCTATATGGGAAGTGTTAGCTGCCAGCACTTCAAGGCTGGCTCCTAAGCTGTTGCTGGAGGCTTACAGACCCCATTTCAGCTATCTATCAATAGGGGCAGGTTGTTAGCAGGAGTGAGTGAGGTGAGCACATTATGAACCCACAGGAGGAGAGGAAAAAAACCATCTCATCTAAGCTTTCACATACCCCATTGCAAGCTCCGTTATGTGGTGCCCAGGCCCTTATGTCTAACACATCCCCAGAAGCCAATTCTCCTCAGCCCTTCCTGCCACTTCTGCCATTGTACACCCAGACAGTTCCACTCTTCTCTTCTGTCGAACTCCTACTCATCTCTCATCCATCAAGTCCAAATATAAATCTCTTTCTCTGTGATATACATACTCTCAAGGTAGAGGCAGTGGCGCCTTCCTCTGTATACCCAGAACATGTTGTTTGCAACTCTAAATACAGACATCAGCCTACTGTTAGCGTTTAGAAGCATCTTTTAGGGGTTCATGAAGGAATCCCTTTCCATAAACACTGGCCTTACTCCCTAACTTCACCAGACCTGACCTTAATGCTTGATCCACTCCCACCTCACCCGACCATATGAGGCCTTTTCTTCTTTATGGGTTGGACTACCACAAAATGACCCAACCACCAGTTACTTGGCCAAAAGTATTCTCATCACATTGATAATAAAATCTGGCCAACAAGGTGCTTTGTGCCAAGGGAATGTTCTTTTTCAGGGCAAACACTCTGTCCTCAGGGGTGCTGGACAACTTCCACAGCCCCATGTAAGCATTAGCTGAAAGTGAGGCTTCCTTGGTGGTTCAGCAGATTCCCTGAGCATCCCCACTCTGTCACTGATATCAAATTTCAGTGGATTGCATCCAAGCTCTCAGACCATAGCTGCAAAAGGAAAATCAAAGCTAGAACTCTACTCTGGACCTATAGCTCTAGGCAGTTAGTTTCTCTGTGAGGGTCAGTTTTATACTTAAGGAAGAAATGGAAGATTGGTACTAAAAATGGCATCAGGTTACTTATTCCAATTGTGTGGTTCAGTTGCTACCCCAGTGATGAGCAAATAAAAAGGAATTAGAAGCACAGCTATTTCTAGGCTCAAGGAGCAGGGAAGCTCTGGAATTGGTGTACAGCAGTGCTGCTTGGAGTGCCATTACAAAGGGACAAGAGTGGTTCACTGGGAGGTAAAATATAGGGCACCTAAGACACAGGGGGTCTGGGAAACAAGGCAGGCTTTTGTATTTATCATTTGCCATGATCTGTTTCTGTGAACTTTCTTCTCCCTTTTAATTTTCCCTGTACTTTAATTATATCTCTCAGGCCTGGTGAGGTGGCTCATATCTGTAACCCCAGCACATTCAGAGGCTGAGGCAGGCAGAGCACCTAAGGTCAGGAGTTCGACCCCAGACTTGCCAACATGGTGAAACTCCATTTCTATTAAAAATACAAAAAGCATCCGGGCGTGGTGACAGGCACTTGTAATACCAGCTGCTCAAGAGGCTGAGGCATGAGAATCACTTAAACCCAGGAGGTGGAGCTTACAGTGAACCGAGACTGTAACACTGAACTCCAGCCTGGGCAATAGAACAAGACTCTGTCTCAAAAAATAAAATAAAATAAAATAAAATAAAATTAAATTAAATTAAATATCAGTTAATGGCCAACATTACCATCATAAGTCCTAGCTTCCCTCTCTTTCTCCTTTTGTGTGTCTTTTATTTTGATCTATGCTCTTCTCTCCCAAGTTCAGCCTCTTGCCCCCCTTCTTAAGGCTCTCTGGGCATTCACCCTCATGTGTTGAGTCTCCACTTCTCTCCTTATTTTTCAGTTGGAGTGGATTAGTATCTCCAAGTCAACATATCAAAAGTAGAATTACTGACACAGTCATCACTCCTGGCACACACAGCATCTCCTTCCTCAGACTTCCCCATATCACTTAATGCAGACTTTATCTTTCTAGTTGCTCAAGTCAAAAGCCCAAGAATCATCATCGAGCTCTCTTTGTCTCTTATTTATGGAAAACCCCATTCACAAGCCAATTCCATGGGCTTGCCCGTCAAAATAAATGTGGAATTCAGCATTTTCTAACACCTCCACCATTACCATCTGAGGCCGAGCTCCGACATCTTTGCAATCCTGGGATACACTCTTAGCCACCTTCTCCCTTCCACATTTATTGTCCTCCTAGAGTTTGTACAGCTGTCAGAGTGATTTTTAAAAATATGTCAGGTTATATTACTCCTTGCTACAAATCCTCCATTTAAAATAAATTTCACATTTATAACAAAATCCAGACTTCTTCATATGGCCCACCAGGTGCTTTATGCTAATGGAAAGTGCAGATGCTCCTCCTTAAGGAGCACTTTTTTCCAGGGAAAATTCTCTATCTCCAGCGATATCAGAAACTTTCGACAATACTATTCTCTACCACCTATTGCTTTTCACAGCTTTTTCCCTCCAGATTCTACAATGAAAAGAAGATCAAGTCTCCTTGTGCAATGATTTACTCTCCAATACATATTAGTGCCAGTCACGTGCACTGCTTTCAGATGATTCAAGAATAACAGCGATTTGAGAAAGCTGTCCTTACGTTCGTTTTCTCTTCCCTTTTTCTGTTTGATATTATTTTTACAATTATACTTCTAAAGTTTGCTCTTTCCAAACACCACAAGACCCGTGTAATTTAAGCAGTGATTTTAGGAGTCTCTGTATATTTTACATGAAGTTCAGAAACATGCTCATGTTTCCACCAAAACTATCAACTTTTACATAAACATCTGTCCTTCTATGAGTTACAAAATAATTGTCACCATTATCTATTAATCCACCATCTTCTCCCCTTCTTTGACCAACTTCTCAAAAATAACACTCAATACTGAAGGCATCTCCTTCTATTCAGGTTCTTAGACAGTTAGACGTTCTGTTCTTAAACAGTAAGATGTTTTCTCAAGCCCCATGCAAAGCAATTCTTTGATTATCACTTTGGAGATACCCAACTCTGGGGTCTTCATCCGAAGGGTAAAGTTCCTCACCCAGTAATGCGCGTCCTGGGAAACAGGCCTAAATAGTCTTCATCTGAAGGGTAAAGTTCCGCACCCAAAAATGCGCGTCCTGGGAACCAGGCCTAAGCAGTGCTGGCGGCTTCCTTAACCAGGCTGGCATTGTCTGTGTTCGCCAGCCCCTCCGCAAAGTTGGATCATTTGCGGAGCAGGCCAAGTCCCTCTAGACCTCACGCAGACGCGGGTGCAGCCTGCTCTGGGACTTGCAGTCAGCTGGAAGCTGGGCCTCTGCATCATCAGGGTGGAGCTCTCTCTGCTGCTGCCGCTGGATCCCGCCTGGATGCTTGTCCCGCCACCGCTGCCCACCCCTCAGCGGCAGAACGGCAGCAATGGCCACACACCGAAGCACCTTGGCGGGCTATTCGCCTTGCAACACTCCTTAGCGCGCTGCTCCCATTCGCAATCAAAAGACAGAAAAAGCGCGAAACCGCCAGGCATCTCCCATACCCACCCAGCTGCCGCGCAACTCCTCCTCGGCTTCCACTCAGAGACAAGGGACGCCGATGAGCAGGAAGAAGCAGGGCAGTGACTGCTTAGTTTATCCTGGTACGCGGGAGCTGGCTGTGGACCCAGTGGTTCGGAGGGGGATCGCTGGGACCCGGAGGGGGATCGCTGGGACCCGGATGGGTCATCTGGACAAATAGGGAGGGTGGGCGTGTGGGCGCGCAGCCCTCTCGGCCTGGCCTTCTGACCCACCCGCGCGCGCGTGCGCCCAGGCGTGCACTCTCATCCCTTTCCCTCCCTTCAATCACTGTCTGGAGTGATGCCAAGTAGCTTCCAAAGTGGATGAGAGGATGAGTCGTTTCCATCCAATGAGAGAAAAATAGCCTCCAGAGACTCTTCGTCCATTGGCCAGCGATAGTGTCAATTCTCAGGCTCCTCCCGCGCGCCAGCGTGCTCTTCCAGGCGGGAAAAGTTCAGCTGAGAGCGGCAAGAGGGAAGTCTTCCCAACACCTGCGAATCCGGAGCAGCGGACACTAGCACGTGCACTGTCTGGACAGGCTCGCCGGTTCTGTGAGTGGTTTTTCTGGTCCTGGGTCGGACCCAGAGTTAGGTGGATGGCTGGCAAGGACAGTAGGCAGAAGGACCTCAGCCCAAAGTCAAGGAGGTTTTGGATGGGGAGCTGGGCCGCCGCCCATTGTGGTAATTCCCTTCCTGCATCTCAGCTTCAAAGGCCAAGAATTTTACTCCTGAAAAGATACTTGGAGATCGTCTGGGTGTTCCTGAATCTCAAGAGTGTCGTTTGACACTGGTGGGTCCTCTCCCTGCCTGGTGTCGTTTACACCCATAGAACGAGACCAGGTTCGGTTAAGCAGAGCAGAAACTTTATTCACTGATCAAGGAATGGAATAGGAGAGCTCCTGCTCAAAGTTCCTGGGGTGTAGTGAGTGGGTGCTTTTAAAGATCTTTTAGGATTCCTAGGTGGAGACTGAGGACAAGGATTCCTGGAAAGAGGTGGGGCTTTCCAGGAAGACCTGAATGTGGCAGTCTGATACTTTCTGTTGCACCACAGCACTACATGTGCCTAGCAAGGTGCGTTTCTCCCCGGGGCAGAGATTTAGGTATAGTAATTAGCAAGGATTCAGGTTTGGGTAGCCCTGCTGAACTCTTTCCCATCTTGTAGCATGGTGGTTACAGACATCCAGCCTTTGTTTCTGTAAGCAAGCACAGCTGCAAGCACAGGTTACCTTCATAGGTTCTGGAGCTTTAGGAAAGCATTAAGGTCATTCTGTGGCCACATAGACGGTTGTTTAAACAACGTGGTGCGCATTTGAGGCTGGAGTTGTGGGGTGAGGCAGGTAAAAGTGCAGATTCCATAGCTACACCCAGACATACTGAATCAGAGTCTGTCTGTGAGGGTGGGATCTGGAATCCTTTTTAAAAGGCTCAGAGGAGCCAATTCAGAGGAACAATAGAAGTTTGATCTGAGCCAAACTCCTTAATTTAGAAATGAGGAAATGGGGATCCCGAACAGGGGTACAGGGAAAGGGTTGGAGGAAAGTTGCACTGTAATCGTTTTAGGGTGGTTCTTTCCTGGCCTTGGGAAGTTTTCTCAGCCTCTGCTCTGCTCAGTACACAGTTGAATACTTTAGGGGAACCCTCTTCATATATCCTGAGTTTTCTGTCTCTCTCTCTCTCTCTCTCTCTCTCTGCAGGTCTCCCGCCAGGTTTGTGGCCTGTGATCTCTTGTCACCTTGGTCTCTCAGCTTTGTCTTCTCAAATCTGGACTTCCAATTGGCTTTGTCTTGCTGCCCTTCCTTGCGACACTGGCCTGGAATCCCTCAAGGTAGTCTGCTAGAGTGGAATTTAGGACGCATCTCAGTTGTCACTGTCCTTAATTGCATGATGTCCAGTTCCTTGCAAACCATTATTTCACGTATTTCGCCTTTTTTTGTTTTGTTTTGTTTTGTTTTGTTTTGTTTTGTTTTGTTTTGTTTTGTTTTCAGGCTAGGGGAAAATCCAGTCCCTGTTACTCCATTTTGGCCAGAAATTCAAGGTAATGACTTTTAATGTTCCTGACTACTAGTTCTATCATCTCTCACACTTCTGGATCTGTCTCTATTCACTGATGTTTCTAGTCATTGTGGGTCATATTTTTTCCACGTTTTAAATACTTCCTGATTTTTGACTAGATATCAAGCTTTGTTAATTTCACAACTTTGGGTGCCAAAAATTTTTACATTCCTATCACTATTCTTGAGCTTTGTTCTAGTACGTTGTTATTTTACATGGAAACCATTTCATACTTTCAAAGCTTGCATTTATTTGTTAGGTGGGGCCAGAACAAGGGCTAATGTTGTCTCACAATGGAAGCAATACTTTCCAAGTACTCTCCCTGATACTTCATGAATTATGAAGTTTTCTAGTCGGATTTTTGGGAACTGAAACCATTTTCTGTCCTGTATGAGCCTCAGAAATTGTTACATCTGCTCCTTTTCGATAGTTCTTTTCCTGTTCCTTTTCAACAGTTTCATTGCACTCATGCATTGACCAAGCTGAAATCTCAAGGGATGCCCATTGCTCATCTCTGATCCTCTGTGCTCCTGTGGCGCTCTTCTTCCTAGTACTCTGCCATACAAGCTCCAGTCATCTTGGCCTCCCAAAACTCCCAGCTTATCTTCTCAACTCAGGGAAACTGCCAGGTTCTGCCTGTTTCCCCTCTCTGAGATATGCCTTGGAAATGCCATACAGTAAGCTAGATAGCCATAGGGGTTACCTCATATGATTCTCTTCTCAGATATCAGAGATGAGGTCCCACACAGCCTGATGTCCAGTGTTTGAAAGTGGTTATTTCATACATCTTGTTTTTTTGTTTTTTTAGACATTTCAGGTGGCAGAATAAATTGAATCCTTGGTGCTCCATCTTCTCCACCAGTAGAAGTTAGTTATATTGCCTTTGAACTCATCATGAATTCCATGAAGACTGAAGAGAACAAGTCATTTAGTGCTACAGAGGATGACCAGAGTACTAGACCTAAAGTTTCAAAGGTATATCTACTTTTTTACAATTCCTCGCTGGAGAGATAGTCTAACTTTGGTGCCAATTGAGGTTCTTGGAGATAAATTCCTAAAGAATAATAGTTATAGGCCCTTACCTTAGGTTGTTTAAAATATATTTGGGGAGCTCATACACATAAGTGCTTGTGCAAAGCAAAATGATGGGGTATGAGTTAACAATGATAAACATGTCTTAAGACAACAAGATGAGTAACAATATGGACACTTACAATCATGGAAAGTATAGACAGGCAAAAATAATTAGCTAATGTTTCCTGAGGAAACACTGTGTCCCTAGAATTGTGTTCCATCATTTGAATTATCTCATTTAACACTTAATAGAATTATGCATTAGGTAATATTATCATCCTTATTTTCCAAAAAAAAGAAACTGAAGCTCAACTTGCTTATAGTTGCAGAAATAATGAACTTCAGAGCAAGGATCTGAACCTAGGCCATCAGACTGTAGAGGCTGGTTTTTGGCCCATACTATTTTGTTCAAAATATGGAAAATGATAATACTAAATTGAGACATAAACAAGTGATTTTAGAGTACAGAAAGAATTCTTAATTCAGACTTAAGAAATTAAAGCAGTGTCATATGAGAAAGATCCTAATGAATAATAAATCTAAAATGTCAAACTCATAGATGTGGAAGTGTGGTTGTCAGGGGCTGGGAAGAGAGGAAAACAGAGGTATTAGTCAAGGGGTACAGAGTTTCCTTATACAAGGTGAATAAGTTCTTGAGATCTGTATAGCGTGGTGCCTATAGTTAACAATATTGTATACTTAACTTATTGCTAAAATCATAGATCTTATGTTAAGTGTTCTTATTACAAAAATAATAAATGAGGGCAGAATGGATGAGACTTTTGGAGGTGATAGATAGGTTGATGTCATAGATTGTGGTGATAATGTATCTGCACACTCATCAAGTTGCATACATTAATTATGTACATTAGTTATGCATTTTGTATGTCTAAAACTAATTTATTTTTTTAAAAGAAAGAATAACATTTCACTAGTGTATCAAGGATGAAGGAATGGCCTGAATAAAGTCATGTGCACATGAAAATATATTTGGCGAACAAGACAGCTGCATTTGATGGTATATAAGGAGAATTCAATAATGTAGTAGGCAAATAATGCTTTCTAGACTGGTAAGGTAGTGTGGTTCCAAGATCTCAGAAGGCTTTCTATCAATAAGAGCTCTCCATATTGCCGGTAAAAATATTTTCTAATAGTGAAACAGTAAAATGGATTCATTGGTTCACATGAGTGGACATTCCAGAATTCAGCAGAGCTCTTAATTCAGTTTTATACAATTTCTTCAAGGGCTTGTTTGTGTGTTCAGTCTCTGTATTCTGCTTTTCATGTTATTCCCTAGCTGGCTTCCTGCATAGTGACAAACAGAGCTGCAGTAATATCAGATGCTTTACTCTCCCGATAATGAGTCTATCCTGGTTTCCTGAGGAAACTTCTCTTTGCCATCTAATTGTCCCAACTCAAGTAGCTCACCCATTCCTGCACAAAACCCTGTGACTGAGAGGGCACTTACAGATATTCTTAAACTGGCATGAATTCATTTCCATACATGTATGGCTCCTAAAAAGTGGGAGAGAGGTAGAATAGCTTTCTGGAAAATAGCTGCAGTATCTTTTCCTTCTTTGAATTCCATGTGTAGGTTTTTGGATTTTCTTCTGTAAATAAAGGAGACATGTTTACAGACTTTATCTTTGTATTGCTTAGGAGGAGTTATTCAATTCACTTTAGACTTTGTTAAGTTAAATATTAATGATAAAATGCCTAGGCTATTTTGTTCAAGACAGTTGCCACTAATCACATGTTATTATTTAAATTAAACTTAACTAAAATCAAATAATGAAAAAGGTGAATAATACAAATTCTCATTTGCACTAATCACATATCAAATACTTAAGAAATACATGTGGCTGTGGTATTAGACAGTACAGATATAGAACATTTCCATCACTGCAGACGTGCTATTAGGCAGTACTGGTCCACGGCATCCATTTATAGAACAGAACTAGGGTGTAAAACTGCCAAACTGTGGAGAAAATAGAATGAGAGGGAAAAATCAAAATGATGGATGCAACAAAGCAAGGGAATAAACATTTAGAAACAGTAGAAGTTACAAAAAACGATGATAGAAATGAGCATAAAAATCCACACACCCAATTGGTTGTCTTACAGATTATTCAAAAGACTTTAACTTTTATTGTTTCCTTTATATTTATTTATTTCATAGTAAAATTCAGTCTTGTGGGTATACAGTTCAATGGCTTATGACAAACACCTACAGTTATGTAACCATGACCAAATTCAAGAAGCAAAGCACTTTTATCACCCTTAATAATTCCTTGTGTGATTCCATCACTCTAAATAATTCCCTGTGCTTCCCACTTATCCCCTATTCACCCCAGTCCCTGGCAACCACTATTCTCTTCATTACTGTAGTGTTGCCTTTTCCAGAACATCAGGTAAATGAAACATAGACTGAATTATACCCTTTGAGTATGGCTTCTTTCACTCAGAACATTCCATTTAAGATTCATGAGTGTTGTTGCATGCATTGATAGGTTTTTCTTTTTTATTGCTGAGTAGCAATCCACTGTGTGAATGTATCAAAATCTGTTTATCCATTCATTCACTGAAGAACGTTTGAATTGTATCCAGTTTTGGGGGCTTTGTAAATAAAGCTGTTGGGAACATTTTCATACAGGTTTTCATATGAAGGTTAATTTTCATTTCTCTTGAGTTCACCTAGCAGTGGAATTGCTTTCATGGAAAGTGTATGTTTAACTTTATAAGAAATTGTCAAAATCTTCAAAATGTTTTCAAAATGGCTGTATAATTTTGTATCCTCGCTACCAATGTGTGAGAGTTCCAATTGTTTCATATACTTGTCAACACAAAGCTTTTCTGATTCTTTCCTTCTCATAGGTATGTAATGGCATCTTTTTGTGGTATTTGCATTACACTAATGACCAATAATTTGAGCATCTTTTTATGTTTTTATATCATCCACATATCTTCTTTGGTGAAGGGTCTATTAAAATATTTTGCCCATTTTTATACTGGTTAGTTATATCTGAGTTTTGAGAGGGCTTTTCATATTTTGGAAACAAGTCCTTTGTTATATTGCTTTTCTCATAATATTTGTGATATTTGCTGATTTTTATCTCTCTGTGGCTTTTCTTTTCATCCTCTTAGTCCTGTTTTGGGAGGGAAAAGTTTTCAATTTTGATGAAGTTTACTTTATATGTATATTTCTCTTTGTGGGTCATGATTTTGTTGTTTACATCAGAGAACTCTGCTAAATCTAAGATCACAAAAATCATTTCTAAGTTTTCTTCTAGAAGTTTTATAGTTTTATATTTAACTCTGCAATTGATTTAAGTTTTATTATTTTTTTTGTATGGTGTGATACCTGGATCAAATTTTGTGTTTGTGTAAATTGTGTGTTCATTATGTAAAAAATTAACTCAATTGTGATGATTAGCATCTTAAGAATGTTGAGTCTTCCAATCTTGAACAAGGTATATTCTCCATTTATTTTGTTCTTCTTTAATTTCTTTTGCTGGAGGGCACCTGGGAGAATAGGCAAACCTGGCAAATGAAGGTAGAACAGGGATTGGGGTTTGAAGGGGCAATGTGACTTGTGCACTACTCTCTACAAGGGCAGGAGACAAGGCAAGAACTAGAAACATCAGAAGTACGAGGCACAAGTGACAAAGAAGGTTAGTCATCCTGGTATCATGCAGCTTTAAGATTGTTCAGTGAACTGTGAGTGGCTCCTCCTAGCAGACTTCCTGCTGTTGCTTCTGGGTCACTGGAGTGTGTCTGCACTGTCTTGCCCCTTTGACCAGAAACCCTTGCTTCCTCCACACTCCCTAAACTCCTCAAAGGAGAAACCTCCAGCCCTGGAATCTCCCTCCCCAGACAAAAGCTCTGCACAGATGTACTCATGTCTCCATCAGGGACCCCCAGACTTAGAGCCCTCTGAAAACTGGATGGTCAAGATAATAAGTTATTGGGACTTTTGTAAGCCAGATGCGACAGTCTGCCAGGCACTTTATTTACATCTTATGGGAGTCTCACCACTGGAAGGGAAATGTTTTCCAATTTGACAGAAAACAGAGGGGAGGTATTTGTTCAGAATGCATTTGAAGCCTGGCCCCTCAGTCAGCAAACTTTATTGAGCAGCTCCCGCTATAGGGACTGGGCATGTGAAGGAGGGACAGAGTCCCAGCTCTTGTGGACCTTACGTTTTAAAGAGTGAAATAGATTATCCAGGAAACACACAAATAGAAAGGTTTTGCTAGTGGATCAAGAACATACAAAGGTAAGAGAAAGTGGCAAGTGTGTGCCTGGGAGTGCTACTCTGGCTGGGGAATTTGAGAAGCCTCTGAGGAGGCCCTGAAGATATCCAATGGAAGGCCAGACAGAATGGTGAGTATACAAGCCCTGAGACTGGCTAGGGCTTTTTTTCCAGGGCCTGAGTGAGCAATGTAGCTGGGATCAAGGGGAGAGAAGCTGAGCAGCAGGAGATGGGACAGAGGGAGGAGTGGACAGGGGCCAGAACGCTCCAGTCTCATACGCCTTGGAAAAGAGGGGATGGGAAGATGCTTGAAGGGGCAGAGGAGTTGAGAGTGGAGGCCATTCCACAGGCATCCAGGCTAAAAGAGAGGGGGCCTGGAGTGGCCTGAGGCTGGGAGCTGGAGGGGTAGAGAGGAGCAGATGGAGTGGATGAGAGATGTGAAGGAAATGAGAGATGGGGAATGTAGGGCTTAAATTACGGAGGCCAGAGAGGGAGGAGTAATGACAAGTGGGTTTTGAAACTAAAACCCAAGCACTTTAACACTGACAGGATCTTTGCCTTTTTTCTTCCTTGTCTCATTGGCCAGGACAGTGGTGAGTACACAGTAGATATTCAATCACTTTGATCATTTATTCAATGAACATTTCTTACAAACCTACATGCCTGGTATGTCACAGGCACCAAGGATATACCAGTTAATACAGTGATATTCATGTTCTCTTGGAGCTGACACTATAGAGGGAGAAGGGCAAAATAAATTGTGTGTGTGTGTGTGCACATATGTGTGTCTGTTTTGATATGGGCAGAAGGGAAAAGAGAATGGAAGAGGCTGTTTTGGAAGTGGTCATAGTTGGTTTCTCTGATAAGGTGCTATCTGAGACCTCAAAGGATTGAGTAGGTGAGTCTTAGATGGAAATATCTTGAGGAAGAACATTGAAGACAGAGGAAGCAGCAAGTACAAAGGTTCAGAGGTGGGAGGGTGCTTGTTGACTGACCAGTAGGTCTAGTGCTTGTTGACTGCACTAATCAGTACCTGTGTCCCTTCCATTAGACTTGGAACTCTCTAAGGAACATGCCTGGATTTTCCTCATGAGGCAAGAGTGGTCAGAGGGATGGGATATGGGCCACTTTCTCTCTCTTTATGCTATTCTTCTTTTCCCAACCCTGGCCAGGTTTAGATGTAGGGTCAGGGAAACACAAGGTTTGATTCTGTTACAATCTGGAGAAAAGGTAGAGAAAGCTAAGGAATAGGAAGGTTCTTTGCTGTTCCAGACCCCACCAGTCATACCCATGCTGTTTCTGCTCTTAACACCTGCAGGTCCCACCCTGTCATCCAGTTCCACACCTCTGCCATGGTGTGGCATCCATCACACTAAAACTTTCTGTTTCTTGTGTTACCAGCCACAAGTTTTTAGTCTCCCATGCAATAGAAATTGACACAAGGCCAAGTGAGTTTCCCAGACAAGGCTTTATTAGGGGCTTATGCTTGAATACATGGGAGTCAGCAGTAGAGTGAGAGGTCTCTGGATGGCTCCCCAAAGACAGGTCTTTTTGGTGTTTTAAGAAAGTTGATATGAAAAGCATGAGGTATGCTAATATCATTACATGTGTTGGGAGGAGTGTAGAGTGTGCAGGCCCGGTGAGATATCATGTTAGTACTTACATCACATGATCAAAAAATGGTAGACAAGAAGTCCCTCCCTGGGTGGGGATTTTCATATGATAATGAGGCAAGGGGTAAAAATTGGTCATTGTTCTGGTCCTGTGTGCATGGAGGTGATAGGATTAACTCCCTTGAATGAGAATTACGATAGAATGCTTCTTATCTTAGTTTCTTTATGGTATTCCAGCCAGTGAGGATGGCACCAATGGAGGTTCAAGGTCTGGTAGTCAGTGGGTGGGGAAAAATGCATTATGGGGGTGGAGGCAAGTCCTGTCCCCATTCTGTCTTACTAGGATATTTACCTCCTGGTGCATTATTTGCCTTTCTGGCTATTTTGTTAGGGGTTGAGAATAATCTCACTGTGGGAGTGTGGTGGTTGTGGTCAATTCCAGCTGTGCCCCAAGGCCTCGAGACAGAGGCGGTATGTAGGAGACTCCAAAATCTTAAAATCTCAACTCAGATTACACGTAGGCTCTGGCTCCTGTCCTGGCCCTTAGTTATTTCCCCTTTATTATTCCTCAGTTATTTCTGTTTCTCTAGCTATCTTGCTGACAGAACATGTTGCTCTAAATTCTGCTAATTCAAAACTCTTCTATTCTTACCAACAAAGCATAACAGTATTTCCAAATATGCCTGCCGGTCACACATAAACTCTTAGAAGTCATACAGTAAATGCAGATTACCCAATTCAGTAATTTATTCTGATTTTAATTCTAGACACTCTCCTCCTGGTGAGGTGAAATGCTGTGTCCCAGAAGGTCCTTCCCACAGAGCTTTCTAAGGCTCAGTGAAGGGACCTTCAACAGAGCCAGGTCCTCCTTTCCCAGGTGAGCCCCTCTTCTGGATCCCAGAGCTATAGAGGGAAGAGTGACTGGATTCTAGAACCCTTGAGTGAGGGGAAGGTAGTTGGGGGCCATCAAGGGAAGGCCTCAGAGTAGAGAGGAGCTAAGGTAGCTGCGCCTGGCCAGCTGCTCTTTGCCTTAACTCAGGAATTCTCAAAGCCTGGCCCCTAGGCCAGCAGGATCAACACAATCTGAAGACTCATCCCAGATATATTAAGTCAGATCCTGTGGGTTAGGGCTCAGCAATCTGTGTTTCAAGAAACCCCCAGGTAATTCTGACGCAGAATGATGGCAAGAACTCAGACACTGATTGGGACTGTCAGGCAGGTGGAGTCCTTGCTCTCCAATAGATACTGAATGTGAGAGGCCATGAGCAAAGCCCTGCTGGAACTGGGCATCCATTTCTCCATTTGTCAAGTCTCAGTATTTTTGCCAGGTCTCTGAGGCAGTGATAGAATCAGGTGAACATCTCAGTGGGAGATGCACACACAATTATAACCATCCCTCTTTCTCACTCTAGAGGAAAACGAAACTTAAGTAAAGTTGCTTTGAATGTCTTTAGGTAAAGTCACAGCTGGGCTGCCTGCCTCTCTGAATGAGCCAGATGATTTGATTTACCCTATTTATTTATAGATCTTGCTATACCTTAAGCAGAAAACCCACCACCACTACCACATACTTTCCCACAACCTTGGAAAGGAAAAGACATGTTTCAGTTAGAATTTGCTGTCCCTAGACTCTCCTTTCTCTTCCAATCTTTTTTGGAATGGGGACTTTTCTGTACTGCCTCCTGTACTGCCACTTTCACTCTTTTGGCATGGTGACTTTTCTGTAGTGCCTCCTTAAGATCTCAGGTCCCATCGAACTGTAGAAAGAAGAATTACATTTGTTTGGCATGTTTGCTTCTCTAATAGTTTTTGAGGAGATTAGGAGGAGGTCAGATTTTTACATCCTCCTTTAGGGGTGCAAGTATGATTACCCCAAGAGGTTCTACTGCCTTCACACTTACCAAGTCTCCCCATAAGAGCCTGGCCTTTTACATATATTATCTCACTTACCAAGCATAGCTCAGAGATGTTAAACAAGTAGCCCAAGGTCACATGGTGGGTGGTAATAGTAGCAGAGCCTGGATGTGTGCTTCCACCCTCTGGATGCTACTACCTCCCGCAGAGGCTTCACAGTGCAATCTGGGACTGGCACTGA
This sequence comes from Nomascus leucogenys, assembly GCF_006542625.1. Classification (NCBI taxonomy): domain Eukaryota; kingdom Metazoa; phylum Chordata; class Mammalia; order Primates; family Hylobatidae; genus Nomascus; species Nomascus leucogenys. Next base: position 78,341,329 of record NC_044384.1, read on the forward strand.
ATCTTCAGTCCACTTCAGACCCTGTCCTGGCTCTCAAGGAATCTGCTCTCCAGTCAAAGCCTTCCTCTGAGGTTTGGAAGTGAGGGAGTGACTCCCCATTCCTCCTCCTGTTACCAGTGGATGGTCTTGACTACAAGTTGTCCTTGTTCTTGGCATTTTAAAGAAAGAATTGGTAAAAAGGTACAAACAAAGCAACAAAAGAATGAAGCAACATAAGCATAGATTTATTGATGTGAAAGTACACTCCACAGAGTGGGGGCAGGCTTGAGAAAGGGGCTCGAGAGCACTGGTTGCAGAATTTTCTGGGTTTTAAATACCCTCCAGAGGTTTCTCATTGGTTAGTTTGTTTACATCCGACATAAATGATATAGTGGCCCACAAGCAGTTTGATTGGTTGTTGGAGGGGACCAACCAGAGGTACTTTCCGTTTTTCATCTGCAATGCAGTGGAAAGTGGGAATTGGTGGCATGATTTGCAAAGGGAGTAGCCTCTGATCCTTTTGTTACTTGCTTGTGGAGAGGTGGGATTTTCCTTTTGATTCGGTTCTAGGAAGTGAGTGTGAATCATCCTTAGGTTCCCTGCCAACAGATCATGTCTTCTACATCACTCTTTCAGACCTGGGGCATCTCTCTCCTTGCCAGCCTGCTCCTCTCCTTGACTCCCCTGGGGCTCTGCAAGCCTGTCTTTGATTGCTGTGGGAATGAAGGAGGACCAGAGAGACCACAGAGTTAAATAGGAGGATTTTTACTGAGTGCACTCAGACCCAGCAGATCAACAGTCAAACAGTGGTCCCAGAACAAAGACAGCACTTGACTTTTATACACGGTTCTAAGGTGGGCTAGCTTGAAATAAGCTTACAGTGGCAAAAAACGTAGTGGCATGAAAGCAAGGATACAGAGGCAGAAGAAAGGCAGTTAATCAAATTGTGATAGGTGTATAACTCAGGATTACATGTGACTCTTGCTATACAGCCTAGATGGCTGTTATCTTGGCTTGCTCTAGTGCTTTGCACAGGCTTATCTCATAACTTTTGCTGTGGTGCCTAGATGGCTGCAGTCCAGGCCTGCCTGCTCAGGCATCTCATGACCTTCACTTGCTTCATAGATAAAAACAGGATACTTGAAGTTACTAGTTACAAAAAACAGAAATCTACAGACTCATAAGTTTACTCATATCATGGGGGAAAGGAAAATTTGTTTTCTTCCCCACATGTGGAGGGAATGCTGGAAGAGCCTCCAGGGCACATTCCTTTCAGTCCTGGCTTCTTAGATAATGTTATCAAGACCTCACCTGGGTCCAGGTTTTGCCTGTTACTGCCTTTGGGATGATTCAGCCTAATATGGAAAGCATGTTTTGCTCTTTTAAATTTTATTTTTCTTTCTTTCTTTAATTTCCTGCCTCATTTCCCCGCTTTAATGCTTCCTATAAATGGAATTTAATAGAAAGCATCACTACAATTTTTTTCTTCATGACAAGGCAGATCTACTCTCTTTGGCAAATGTTGATACTTAGTTAGAGCCATTAGTTGAGTGGTGGTTGTTTTGTCTACTAGGACTTCTATGGTTGATTGGATGCTCCTGATAAGAAGGAGTAAGAGGCAAGGGAGTCTTAAGCAACCTCCTAATGTAGCCAGCACCACTTCTATTAACATTTTAAATCCACCAAAGAATGAAAACCAGCCTCCAAAGAGGGAATCTGGAGACCATCCTGGTTTCCAGGTTTGGACTGGAACACGAGCTAATTTTCACATCTTTGCAGTCATTTCTATAATGGTTTTCCCATTGTCATTGATTTCTAGGCAGCAATTTGTTAGGTTGTCTGGTTGTGCGTGCAAGTTCCTAGGTGGGTTCCTGCGCACTCATAGTAAGTATGGTATAGTAAAGTCTTAACTACTGTGTTTCCTATCCATGTATTATGCATGCAGGGAGGGCATCCTTCTATGAGCTCTTCTCCTTATAGCATAGATATGGTTGCCATCAAAGGCAAAGCAAAGATTAGCATTCTTACACCCAGCATGGGCAGAAGAGGTGTTTTCCCAGGGGATGGGGTTGGCCAAAGTGACAGAATAACAGAAGTACAATTAGTAATATAAGGAAAGTTATTGGGCCTAAAATTTCTGGCCACATTTACTCATCTGATGGTGACTCTGCAAGCTTCGGCTGTGCATAAACTAGTCAGCTTCCAGAGTGACTAGAGAAGGGCTTGCTGTTTTATCAAGGTTTTGCCATGTGTAGAATGGTTAGCTTCTGGAGTGACCAGAGCAAGGCTGTTGTGGTCCTCAGTTGCATCTCAGTCTCATCGCATTATCAGCTGGTTCAGATGGTCTGGGTACTGCTGGCTGGTCCACTGGTCCTGGGCTGCCAGTTTCAGCTAACTGTAGTGGATCCAAGGCACGGTTCCTGTAACTTGAACAGCAGTTGGAGTGGACAAGATTACAGTATGGGGCCCATCCCATATGGGTCCTAATGTGGTTGGATTTCATTTCTTAACCCAAACAGAGTCCCCAGGTTTGAAAGGGTATCCAGGGTCTGTCAGACTTATAGGCATTCTTTCCCACACCCAGCCATGTTCTTTTGGCATGGCCATATCTAAAGCCTGCATTTGCCTCCTTAAAATTAGTTCTCCTAGCTCACAGAGATCACCTTTAATCTGAAGGTATAATTCGGGTGGCCGGCTGAACAAGATCTCATAGGGCAAATACCCAGTTTGTTTGGCAGGGGCACACCTGACTTGGAGGAGGATCATGGGCAAGACCTGATCCCACCTCAGATGAGTTTCCTAACAAAATTTCTTCAGCAGCTGCTTGAGGGTCTGGTTCATGTGCTCCACTTTTCTTGAGCTCTGTGGCTGGTAGGCTGTGTGTAACTTCCATTTTATTTTTAATAGCCAAGTTCAGTAATGAACTATTTCAGCCACCAATGCTGGTTCATTGTCTGACCCCAGAGTCAGGGGTAGTCCAAATCTGGGAATAATGTCTTTTAACAACACCTTGGTTACCTCTCGTTTCTTCTCTGTCTGGGTGGGGAAAGCCTCAACCAACCCCGAAAAGGTACAAATAAGCACCAACATGTACCAATAGCCCCCTGCTTGAAGCAGCTCATTAAAATCCAGAAGCAAATCGTCACAGGATGTGGCTCAAATTTCCTGAATTCCCGGGGTTCGGGTAGGCCCCTGCTGAGGGTTGTTCTTGGCACAAGTTAGACATTGTTCACAAATGGCTCAGGTAATGGCAGTGAGCCATGGCACATAGAAATGGCATCCTAGCAATGTTTCTTGTGCCATTTTTCCCAGATGAGTTCCTTGGTGGAACTGTTTCACAAACCTGGGGGCCACCATTTCAGGTATGGCCAGCCCCCCATCGAAGGTTTTCCACCATTCTCCTTCAACGTATTTCCCAGTTTTTTGGGCAAACCAGGCCCTTTCATTTGAAATGTAGCTTGGGGTCTCCGGGAGGGGGATCTCCAAGAGGGGAGGCATAGCTAAGGCTTTCTCTCTAGAAGGCAGAGCTGCCATTGCTGCCTGTTTTGCCTCTTTGTCTGCCTTCCTGTTCCTTTAGCTTCTAGTGTTCCTGATTTTTGGTGCCCTTTGTAGTGCAATACTGCCACCTGTTTCAGGGCCCATACAGTGTCTAAGAGCTGTAGAATTTCTTCCTTGTATTTTAGTTTATTTCCTCCTGCAACAGGAGGAAAGAAAGAGTTCTCTTTCTTTGTAAATAGTCCCATGAACATGGAAAGTGGCAAAAGCATATTTGGAGTGTGGTTAAAAATTTGCTTTTAGGTATTTTGCTAGTCAGAGAACTCTTGTCAGAGCTATCAGCTCTGCCTTCTGAGCAGAAGTTCCTGTAGGCAAAAACTGCACCTCTACTACTGAGTCCAAAGTCACCACTGCATACCCCGCTCAGTGGACCCCCTCTAGTATGAAACTGCTCAAATCAGTAAAATACTCAATGTCCGGGTCTCTGAGGGGCCGATCTGTCAAATCTCTCTGGCTTGAGAAAACTTAATGTACCATATTCACACAGGACTAAAGGGGGCCTCCTGGCACTGATACGATGGGGGGCAAGGTAGCCAGGTTTCAGGTGTTCACAGTCTCTAAAGTTATGCTGGGATTCTCACGTAGAAGCCCTTGGTATCAAGTCATTTTCAGATTTCATAACCTAAGGTACCCCGTTTGGTCCATCAAAGTTGTAACTGAGTGCAGTACCCAGATTTTCAGGTGCTGTCATAAAGTCAGTTTATTATCTTTTTGCACCAGTAGGGCAGTGGCAGCTAGCACATTGAAACAAGTAGGCCATCCAAGCACCACAGACTCTAGTTGCCTGGATTAGTATGCCACCAGGTGACGCCAAGATCCTTTGACTTGAATCACGACTCCTATGGCCATTTCTTTTCGCTCATGGACATACAAAAAGAAAGGCTTAATTAGGTCTGGCAGTCCCAAGGTTGGGGCCTGAATTAAGGCTTCTTTGATTGTTTTCAAGGCCTTCTCCTAATTAGCCTCCCAGAGGAGGGGCTCCATTTCTCCCCACTTTGTGGCTTAGGCATGAGCAAGAAATTTGGGATCCAGATGCAGCAGAACCCTGCTGCTCCTAGGAACTGTCTTATTTGACTCCGGATGGTTGGAGCGGGAAGCGCACAAACAGCTGAGACTCCAGTGGCACCTACAATAGTTGCACAGTTCTTGGATAGTGGCCTTATAGGTCGGGTCACTACCAAGTGTTCAGTCCTGGTGTCTACCATAAAGTCCATCAGCTGGCCTTCAACTTGTAATGTGACCATATGCTCCTGGGGGCCCAAAGAGAAGGAGCCCGGTGTGTCCTAGACCTCACATTCTTCAGCTCCTGCCAGCCCGATCAGGTCGGTTTCTGGTTCCTCGCAGGGTATGGTAGCCCTTGGCCAGTGTTTTTTTCATACCATGGGCTGACCATTCTCCACGTTATTATTCTCTGGACATTCATCCTTCCAGTGTCTTTTCCTTTTGCATCATGCACATTGATTTCTCTTTAGCCTTGGCTGGCTCTCGAATTTCTTTCCAGACCAGCCTCTTCCATGATTGCATCCACGCCCCCTTGCAAAGCCAGCTTCTTTTCCTGTGAGGGCTGCTGCTAGCAAATCAGCCTTTTTCCTAAGCCTCCGTTCAGCCTCCTTCTTTGCTTCCTGATCTCAGTTAATGTACACCTTGATAGCCACTTCAATAAGCTGAGTAGCATTCATGCCTGCAAAGCCTTCTAACTTCAGCAATTTCCACTTGATATCTCCCTGGGTCTGCCCTACAAATGACATATTCACCATGTGCTGATTTTCAGCAGCCTCAGTGTTAAATGGAGTGTATAACTGGAATGCCTCACAGAGTCTTTCATAAAACTGTCTGGGGCTCTCATCTGCACCTCGTAGCAGCTCTGAGATTTTCCTTGTATTGATTGCCTTTTTCCTGTCATCTCTTAGCCCTTGCAGGATTGTCTCTCATTACCTCTGTGGGTGCTGAAACTGGGTTGCATCATTTGGATCCCAGTGGGGATCCTCTTCAGGAAACTGGCCCTGTGCATATGAGTAGGCATCAACTGTGCCTGCAGATGCACTGGCTTCTGGCCAATGGAGGGCTTCCTGGGTTACTCTCCAGCGCTCCTCAGTGTTAAATAGCATCAAATTGAGCTCTTTCAGTCTGGCCCAGTTGGATGGTGCGATAGGAAGATAAACTGCATTAAATCTATAAGGGCCTAGGGCTTCTCCGTGTTGGAGGGAGTATGATGCTACCAGTTTAGGAGATCAGTGGTTGAAAAAAACTGGTAAATGAATGTTTGTTCTCCTCCCTGGATGTGGCCATGCTCATTATAATAGGTGGGTCCTCTTCTTTCTCTGAGAGACATTTGCATGACTCAGGTGCAGCCAGACCAGAGATGGCCTGCGTGATGTTCTGGGCCTTCTCCTTTAACTTCCTGAAGCTCGGATTCCTCCCTCTCCGGTGAGACTGGGGACATGTATCCATTTGAGCTTGACTCCTCAGAGGAAGTTTGCCTTGGTAAAGGGTGGTAGATTGGAACATGTGAGGTGACTGCAAAACTGGCTTTTCTTGCCTTTCCTGTAACTTTTCCTTTGTCTCTACCTTCCTGTGAAGTTGATTTTTCTTTCACTTTGGGTTCGGCTTGGGCCACAAGCATTTTACAGTATGCTGCCAGACAGGTTTGCAGCCATGCTGGTTGAATTTGAATTCTATTTAGCCATAAATCGATATAGGGGAATTTGTCTGGATGCCCTGACTGTCCTCCAACCGTGGCCATCACCTTAAATACATGGCCAATTGTTTCCCGATCTATAGTGCCTTCAGCCAGCCAGCCAACGCTAAAAGAGAGTCGTACTATTTCCCAGAGAGTCCTTAACATATGAGAGGTTACCTTGACTCCATAATTCCTCACATAGCCTTTCTTAAAATTCTTTAACATGCATTCTAATGGGGTAGGTCTCAATAATTTTCTTCCCATTTCCTCCCAGTTATGGCACAGCACACTTGCTCAGACTTTTGCTTCAGACCGAATCCCTTCTGAACTTGGGCATCCATTTCTCCATTTGTCAGTCCCCAGGATTTTTGCCAGGTCTCTGAGGCAGTGATAGAATCAGGTGAACATCTCAATGTGAGATGCATGTAGAATTGTAACCTTCCTTCCTTCCTTCTCACTCTAGAGGGAAAACAAACTAAGTGCAGTTGCTTTAAATGACTTTGGGTAAAGTCACAGGGGAGCTGCCTGCCTTTCTGAATGAGCCAGATATTCTGGGGTTTAAACACCCTCTAGAGGTTTCTCATTGGTTACTTTGTTTACACCTTTCGGAAATGAAGTAGTGGCCCACAACCAGTTTGATTGGTTGTGGGAGAGGACCAAACAGAGGTACTTTCCCTTTTTCATCTGCAATGCAGTGGAAAGCAGGAATTGGTGGCATGATTTGCAAAGGGAGTAACCTCTGATCCTTTTGTTACTTGATTGTGGAGAGGTGGGATTTTCCTTTTGATTCAGTTCTAGGAAGTGAGTGTGAATCATCCTTAGGTTCCCTGCCTCTAGATCCTGTTCTTCTGCCTCACTCCTTCAGATCTGGGGCATGCCTGTCCTTGCCAGCCTGCCCCTCCCCTTGGCTCCCAGGAGGCTCCTCAAGGCTGTCTTTGATGACTCAGGAGAACCTGAAATGGGGAAGGCAGCCAGGTGTTGTTGAAATTCTTACAATATATTTTAAGACAAAAGTCTGACATATCTTGTCAGAGTTTTCTACATAGATTACCTGTCACCTGTGAATTAAGATAATTGTACTAATTTCCTTCTGATCCAGAAGCCTTTTATTTATTTCTTTTTTTAATTTCACTGGCCAAAACATCCAGTGAGGTATTGCTTCTCACAAGATGGCATTAGCTGTGGGATCTGTCCACAGACCCTGACCCAAACGACCTATGAATAACTTGTACACTGACACACAGATACTCTGTTTTGCCAGTCCTGCTGAGTGTCTGACCACCTGCACACCAAGATGGGTTTGTCACTGTGGCTGGCCCTGAGCGGCTTGCACTCCAGGCATTTATTTTGTATAGAATTAACAACAGAAGCTTTGAATAAACACACTTGTGGATAATTAACATGGTTATGATTGTAGTTCTACTAATGATTAAAACTCAGGTACCATGGTTTAAAGTAAATACCATTAGGGGGCAATATCTTTGGTCAACCTCACCCTGAGAGGGCCATCTGGCTCAAAGATTAGTTAGTGGAGGTAGGGTAATCAGACTTAACTGGGGAAGCCTCTATTGTCCCTCGTATTTACCCTATGACCTAATGCTCTAAGGTAAGAACCAGCTGCCCTCAGCCTGTTTAATTATTACAAGCTATGTAACATTTCGGCCTTCCAAAAAGGTTTGTAAACTATTCCCTGTTACTTTCCCTAATGTTTCCCTTTAATATTTCTGACACCATTCTGAGTGAATCCCAACATTTCCCCGTTTTTGTTTTCGGTATCATGTCTTTTTGATTTCAGATTGCAGATATGTACAGCCATAGGATTGTCAGGTGAGGTGGTCACTGCTCCTATTCTGGCTTTGCATCCTAGAATTAGCTAATAATACAAGACAATTATGAGTACAATTAGCAACGTTTGTTTCCAGTCTAAGAGTGACTTGTAGTGTTACCTGGCATCTTAGTTTGGTGAGTACTGTTGCTAAGGAACCCCACTGACGGTATGTTAACTCCTTCCAGCCAAGCAGTTATGTTATTAGAAGCTGGAAAGGGAGTATTTGCTTAAGTAAAAGGGCTGACAAAAGGCAGATTTAGAAGATGAGCTTAATAGAGTGTAGCAGGTATAGGTAATAGGCAAAGTGAGAGAATTAAAAATGAGTAAATTATTTGGCTTAGCCTTCTGCTTCCTTAGCATAATGTCTGAGGCCTGTGTTGTTCCTGGAAGCCACATTGTTGAGGCTGTGGGTCCTTAGGGTTTTTCCTAGGCTGGCTTGAGTTTTTTTTCTTTCCATCTTTTGATGGGGATACAGTCTCCAGGCTGGTGCGGGTGTACTGGAAATTCTAGGGGTGGTACCTGTGCTAAGAGACGTTTTACAATCTTTAAAGAGCAGGATAGTACTTCAAGAAAAACTTGTGCTTCATTTTAATGTCTAGTTTACAGAAAAAAAAACTGGATACTTTTTTAAATTTAGCCAATATATTTACATACAGAATTTTTTACAATTAACATTTTACAACTTGCTTAGACTTTCAAAACAAAAATTATACATTTCAGGCATGAATCCCTTTTATAACATTCTTCACGACTTTCACAGACAATTTTTGACATGCCTTAACTCTAACTTTGTTCTGTAATCTTCCTTACTAAGGGTGCGTTTTTATATTAATAACTTTCTAAATATTTCCTTTTCCTTCTTCCCACTTTCTTTCCTTAGTCTTTCTTTTTGTGTCTCTTTCTGATCTGTTTCTTCTAGTTTCTTTTTAAATCATTCTTTCCCTTTATTTCTCTTTCTAGGGGTGGACATATGCACACATTCTTTCTAATGTTAATAATTTATTTGGACCACACCATTTATTACGGTTCACATTTTTCCATAAAACTGCTGATTTTATGCCTTGAGAGGTTTTAGCAAAGTGTTTTTCTACAGCTGATTGAAATTTGTCATCTGAATTTAGAAAATTATGGGTAAATAAGGTTTGTGCCAGTAGTGTTGCAGGGTCTTTACCTATATTCCCCTTTTTCTGATTTTTTACTATTGCTTGACCTTTGGAGTTATATGGGATGCCTGTGGAATGCTGGATATTCTACGTGTGATAAAATTGTTGAAATTGTCAGCTGGCATAAGCTGGTCCATTATCAGCTTTAATCTTTGTGGGTCATCCTATAAATGCACAAGTTAAAAGATGTTTAATGACATATTGAGTAGACTCTACAGGCAGAGCATGTGCATTAATTAAATGAGTGTTAGTATCAATGGATATACGCACATATCTGAGTTTTCCAAATTTAGGCGTGTGTGTAATATGTTTGCCATAACTGCTTAGGTTCCAATCCTCTAAGGTTAACACTTGTTGAAGGAGGGGATGTGCCTGTGAGCTGGCAATCTGGACATTGTAGGATAATTTTTTTAGCCAGCCTCTGAGTAAGTTGAAATTGTTTAGATGAGTTTCTCCAATTTTGGTGGAAAAATTGATGCGATTGGGTGGCTAGGCCTAGCAGTGATGTCATCACCTGAAGGTCTGCTTGTTCATTGACATAAGCCAATGGGCCAGGCAGTGAGCTGTGGGCTTGAATATGTGTAATAAAAATAGGATGTGTACGTTGGTCTAGCAATTGCTGAAGTCAGAGAAAAAGAGTACACAGAGTGTGCACCAGAGTAAACTTAATTGAGGCTGTAAAAGTTCTTTAACAAATAAACAGAGTAACCTGAGCTCTTTGAGTGCTAGTAAACCTAGATCCAGTGATTGGATTATGTGGTCTCTATTAGACTACTGCTTTTCCATGTTTACCAGACCCATCAGTAAACAGCGTTAAAGCATTTGGTATGGGGGATTGCAATACGGCTTTGAATTGCATTTTACTTAAAGGAATTTTGATGATATCAGAGTCATAACTTACCAATTGACTGCATTAATCATTAAGATGGCAAGCTGAAATAAGTAACATGAAGTTTAAAAAGAAAATCTGAAAGCATCTTTAGAAGCAGAGACTTAAATTACATATTTTAACCATGTGCTTAAAGTCACAGGCAGAATAGCTTAAATGTTGCAGTGGAGTTTTCAGGCTGACCAAGTTTATGGACTTTAATCTGGAAAACAGTCTTGAAAACAGTGACTCACTAACTGAGGAACTTAATTTAGGACTCTTAGCAAGTATGAATCAAAGACTATCTGTAATCAGTGGGTTAAGACAGTCATTCATGCATGTTTTCGCTACACTTACATGCAACTCTTCTTCACCTTTTGAGAAGGGCACAATATTTTTACCCTTTAATTGAACAAATATCATTTAATTAGGTTTAAAGTTCTCCTCTAAAAGGTAATGTGTGGTTTTACATGCCTAACTTTTAATTACTCTTTAACTAATTCATGGGCCCTCCTTAATCTCTCTCCCTTCAGAGGCTACTGTTTTACTTAAATTGGATTTGTAGAGCTACCTCGGGGGTAAGAGAGAGATAAGAGCAGTGGCTATTATCCGAAAAGAGGTTTTTCAAATTCTTACATTTTACTTAAATTTTAGCAGAGAATTATAATTTGGGATGCCACTTGTAAACAAGGAGCACAGGAAATTTTGCTGTGAGCTGTCTGCAAAGCTAGAGTCAAGCAGGCGCGTCTTGGGGCTTTGGCTGCTTTGCACTTGTAAAAGCCCTGCTTTTTGCCTGTGCTGGCTCCCTCCCGCAGGGACCCATTGGCTATTCCTCGCCAGGGTGGACCCCAGCCTCCCCTTGGGCTGACTTTGTTGCATGTGCCTCTCGCCCCTCCCCTGCAGGCTAGCTCCAGTGATGGCTTAGCTCTTTGTTGCGTCTGCTGCCATGTGGGCGGAGTTTTACTTTTTTCTTACTGCTTGCTTGGCAATGCAGCTCTAGCTTTTAATGCCCCCTTTTTTTTAATCCTTTAGATATCTGATCGCTTTGCCAATTTTGCGTTACTGGGCAGGCTAAGAGATCTTCTTTTAATTCAGCCTGCTTAAGACAGGAACTGATAACTGCAGTGTATCCTCTGTCTTTTTTCTTATCTATTGGAGGAAGCTCAGGTAAGACCTCCTTTTCCTCTCTGTTAATTCGGCCTGGTGATATTAGGGCCCAGGGAAGAGGAGGTGATAAGGCAGGTAATGTTTCCTCTTCCCCCCCCTTTTTAGTCTTTTCCATGTGTGACTGAGCCAGGGCTGCTCTAATTAAAGCCCATAACTTTAAAGCTGTTACTGGGACTTGCTGCCTTTGCAACTGATGTTGTTTAAGATCTCTCCCCACTTGTTTCCCAGAACTCTATGTCTAGCGTTCTTTCTTCTGGGAACCATGGGCTTTGGGATTTAACAGTTTGCATTACAGCAATTTGTCTAGCATGCATGATTAGGTGCCTTAATTGAGCCTGTGAAACTGAAGCTCCACTAGCCTTAAGCAGCTGTTGTAATACTTTTATATAATGTTTCTGCTGTGCTAATAACTGTTGTCCCATGATGAAATCTCAGCTTGAACCAACTTTCCCCAGCACTTGGTAACCTTGAGTGGGCACCAATGACCTACTAATTACTCACTGACTTGACCACATGGTTTTTCTTCATCTTTGTTTTCCGGGGGCCTGTTGCATTCCTCACACTTCCTTTGCAGCTTTCCTCATGAAAGCGGTCCTCATGAGAGGTGACAGCGTGCTGGCAGTCCTCACAGCCCTCGCTCGCTCTGGGCACCTCCTCTGCCTGGGCTCCCACTTTGGCGGCACTTAAGGAGCCCTTCAGCCCACCGTTGCACTGTGGGAGCCTCTTTCTGGGCTGGCCAAGACCGGAGCCGGCTCCTTCAGCTTGCAGGGAGGTGTGGAGGGAGAGGCACCAGCGGGAAATGGGGCTGCACATGGTGCTTGTGGGCCAGCTGGAGTTATGGGTAGGCATGGGCTTGGTGCCCCCCGCACTCAGAGCAGCCAGATGGCCCCGGGCAATGAGGGGCTTAGCACCAGGGCCAGTGGCTGCGGAGGGTGTACTGGGTCCCCCAGCAGTGCCAGCCCACTGGTGCTGTGCTCGATTTCTCGCCAGGCCTGAGCTGCCTCCCCGCAGGGCAGGGCTCGGGACCTACAGCCCGCCATGCCTGAGCCTCCCACCCACTCCGTGGGCTCCTGTGAGGACCGAGCCTCCCCGATGAGTGCTGCCCCCTGCTCCACGGTGCCTAGTCCCATCGACCACCCAAGGGCTGAGGAGTGCGGGTGCACAGCGTGGGACTGGCAGGCAGCTCCACCTGCAGCCCCGGTACCGGATCCACTGGGTGAAGCCAGCTGGGCTCCTAAGTCTGATGGGGATGTGGAGAACCTTTATGTCTAGTTCAGGGATTGTAAATACACCAATTGGCACTCTGTATCTAGCTCAAGGTTTATAAACACACCAATCAGCACCCTGTGTCTAGCTCAGGGTCTGTGAATGCACCAATCGACACTCTGTATCTAGCTACTCTGGTGGGGCCTTGGAGAACCTTTATGTCTAGCTCAGGGATTGTAAATACACCAATTGGCACTCTGTATCTAGCTCAAGGTTTATAAACACACCAATCAGCACCCTGTGTCTAGCTCAGGGTCTGTGAATGCACCAATCGACACTCTGTATCTAGCTACTCTGGTGGGGCCTTGGAGAACCTTTATGTCTAGCTCAGGGATTGTAAATACACCAATTGGCACTCTGTATCTAGCTCAAGGTTTGTAAACACACCAGTCAGCCCCCTGTGTCTAGCTCACGGTTTGTGAATGCACCAATCAACACTCTGTATCTGGCTACTCTGGTGGGGCCTTGGAGAACCTTTGTGTCGGCACTTTGTATCTAGTTAATCTAGTGGGGACGTGGAGAACCTTTGTGTCTAGCTCAGGGATTGTAAATGCACCAATCAGTGCCGTTTCAAAACAGACCACTCGGCGCTACCAATCAGCAGGATGTGGGTGGGGCCCGATAAGAGAATAAAAGCAGGCTTCCCGAGCTAGCAGTGGCAACCTGCTCGGGTCCCCTTCCGCACTGTGAAAGCTTTGTTCTTTTGCTCTTTGCAATAAATCTTGCTACTGCTCACTCTTTGGGTCCACACTGCCTTTATGAGCTGTAACACTCACCATGAAGGTCTGCAGGTTCACTCCTGGAGCCAGCGAGAACATGAGCCCACGGGGAGGAAGGAACAACTCCAGATGCGCCACCTTAAGAGCTGTAATGCTCACCGCAAGGGTCCGCAACTTCGTTCTTGAAGTCAGTGAGACCAAGAACCCACCAATTTCGGACACATTTACACTTCCTTCATAGCTTGCCTTACAAGGGGCTCCAACTGCGGAAGGTCTGTTTCTGCAGACCCCTGACTGTCCTCACACAGCTCTTCTCACATGGGGCACCAATTGAGGTACTGCTTCTCACAACAGGGAATTAGCTACCTCTGTCTGTCCACAGACAATGACCCAAATGACAGATGAATAAAATGTACACTGACACACAGATATTCTGTTTTGCCAGTCCTGCTGAGTCTCTGACTGCCTGTAAACCAAAAGAGGTTTGTCACTGCAGCTGGCCCTGAGCAGCTCACACTCTAGGAATTTATTTACTATAGAATTACCAACAGAAGATTTGAGTAAACACACTTGTGGATAATTAACATGGTTAAGAGAGTAGTTCTAGGAATGATTAAAACTCAGGTACCCTGGTTTAATGTAAATACCATTAGGGGGCAATATCCTTGGTCAACCTACCCCCAAGAGAGCCATCTGTCTCAAAGGTTACTTAATGGAGGAAGGGTAAACAGATCTAACTGGGGAAGCCTGTGTTGTCCCTAGTATTTACCCTATGACCTAATGCTCTAAGGTAAGAAATGGCTGCCTTCAGCCTGTTCAATTATTACAAGCTTTATAACCTTTCAGCCTTTCAAAAAGATTTGTGACTATTCCCTATAACTTTCCCTAATATTTTCCTTTAATACTTCTGCCACCATCCTGTGTGAATCCCATCAATCCAGCACAATGGTGAATAGAATCTGCCAGAACAGACATTCTTGACTTTTTTCTAGTCTTGGGAGTGCATTCAATCCTATCCCATTAAGTATGATGTTACCTGTAAGTTTTTCGTAAGTGTTCTTCATGAGATTTAAAATGTTCCCTTTTATCCCTAGGTTGCTGATATTCTTATTAGAAATAGATATCAGCTTTACCAAACTCTTCTTCTATGTCTATTGAGATGATTCTATGTATATATAGAAATTTTAATTATTCTAATTGGCTTATTGCAGTGATATATTTTTCAAAATTTAAACCAACCTTGCATTCCTGGTGTTTACCTGTTAGTTCTTGCATTTATCTTTATATTGGCCTGTAGTTTTCTTTTTTTTGTAATGTTTTGTCCTTATATTATAGAGCTAATTTTTCCCTATTGCTGAGCCAAACTTCTTTTTGGTATTGTACTCAATGACCCCCAAATTATGATGTTTTTTTCTAAGTCTGACAGGAACAGCAATATTCCCAGTTCTGTAAGACCTCCAGGGATTGTTCTTTCTACTCTTTTTAGTTAGCTGGTTTCTCAGACCTAGGTAATTTCCTCATATGCATGTGCAGATGACTACTCATCTGAAGACTCATGGGAACCCTCTCTGTACAGTCCTCCCCTGCCCTTCGAAAGCTAAACTCATTGGCTTCCCTGAACTCATTTCTTCATTTTCCTCAACTCAGTTGCAAATGAGGTTTGCCTGGATTCTTTTACCTGCATCATGGCCTACAGCCTCTCTTCAGGCAGTAAGCTGGGGCAGTCTTGGAGTTTGGATCATTTTTTTTGTGTTTCTCAAGGATCACTGTCCTTCTTTTACTAATGCTCCATGTCTTGGAAACCATTTTGAATATTTTGTTTATTTCTCCAGGTTTTTCAGGCAGGAGTGTAAATTGGTTCTATGTTATTCCATGTTGGCCAGAGTAGAAGCTCAGGATGCTGCTTTTTAAAAAAAAAAAAAAAAAAATCCAAAGTCTTTGGTTTTAATTAGTGGAAATAATGGACTATAAAGGGCTTACTTTATCTTGGCTGCCCCTATTACTATCAAATATATAAATATAAACATACCAGAAGGTTTCTTAGCCAGATTAAGGGCAACTTCAAAATCTCACAGGGAACATAATGTGAAATAATGAATCGTTATAAGTATTTCCTTTACAATGAGGAAGAATAGAGGGGTGCTCACAATTACTGCCTTTATTTAGCTGGTACATAAAATTTATTTTAGCCAATGCAGTGTGATAAGAAAAATTAGTAAAAGATAATATTTGAGGATTGAAAAGAAGGGAACAAAGCATATTCATGAAATATCCACAGATAATATCATTACCTATTTTTGAAACTAAAAAGATTTACAGATAAAATATTAGAATGAGTTTAAAGTAGTAAATGGGCTAGGTTTAAGAATGATATTTACAAAACAATGGATTTAGCTTAGTCAACAATACCAGAAAATGTAATACCCCCAAAATTATTTTATAATACCTAGAAAAATATTATTTACCTAGAAATAAATGTAAAAATGATTGGTTAACATTTTATGGAGAAAATTATTTTGTTGAAGACACAAAAATGAGACATAAGTCAATGACAAGCTATATTCATGAGTAGGAAAACTCAAAATTAAGACAGTAATTTGTGAATATACAGAAAAATATACCATTGGAACAGAACAGAGAGAGTAGAAACAGACTCACAAATTATAAGAAAATATCTTTGTGTTAGTTTGTGCTATGGTGTGAATCTTTGCATCCCCCACAATTCATATGTTTAAATCCTAATCTCCATGGTGATGGCATTAAGGGATGGGTCTTTGTTGAGTGATTAGATCATGAGGGCTCTACATTATGTGTTTTGTTAGAAAAGTTCAGACTAGACAGTCTCTTAGGGGTAATAAAGTTCCACAGACTATATGGCCTACACAACTGAAATGCATTATCTCATTGTTCTGGAGGTTCAAAGTCCAAGGTCAAGATGTCAGCAGAGTTGGAACCTGTTGGTGCTGTGAGGGAAAGATCTGTTCCAGGACTCTCTCCTTGATTTGTAGTTGGCCATGTTTTTCCCATGGGTCTTTACATCATCTTCCCTCTGTGTCTGTCTCTATGTCTAAATTTTCCCCTTTTCTAAGGATATCAGGGGTATTGGATTAGGGGCCCATCCTACTGCAGTGTGATCACATTTTAACTAAGTATATCAAGAAAAAATGTATATCCAAATAAGGTCACATTTTGAGGTACTAGGGGTTAGGACTATAACATGTGAATTATGAGGGGACACAGTTCAATCCATAACAATCTTATGTTGCAAACCTGGCAGTACAGATCAGTGGAGAAAGAATGAACAATTCAGTCAGCATCACTGGAGTAATTTCTTATCCATATGCAAAAAATAAAAAGTGATACCTACTTCAAGCTATATACAAAAAATTATTCCAGATTATATACTTGAATGGTAAAAGCAAACATTTGCAATTTTTAGAAAAGAACAGAATACATCCTATGAAAGACGTTGTAATGACATAAAAAGATTAATAAACTTGACAACATTAAAATGAACAACTCCTGTTCTTTATGACACCTGAGAATAAAAAATCAAGAAGAAACTCAGAATACATGTTTAACACGTATGATGAATAAGCAATTTATGTCTACAATATTAAAATACTTCTAGAATTAATAACAAAAAGAAAAATAATCCAGTAGAAAAATTTACAAAATACTTTGGAAGGCAGAGGCCAGCAAATCAGGAGGTCAGGAGTTCCAGACCAGACTGTCCAATATGGTGAAATCCCATCTCTACTAAAACAGTATAAAAATTAGCCGGGCACGGTGGCATGCACCCGTAGTCCAAGCTACTTGGGAGCCTGAGGCAGGAAAATCGCTGAACCCGGGATGTGGAGGTTGCAGTGAACCGAGATCACACCACAGCACTCCAGCCTAGGGGACAGAGGAGACCCCTTCTCAAAAAAAAAAAAAAAAAAAGAACAAAAGACATAAACATTTTAGAGCCTGAAGCATGAAAAAGGAAAAAGGGTTCAATTCCATTAGTAATTAGGAAACTACTGTTGAAACCCTCAATAAGATGCCCTAATACACCCACACAATTGGCAAACATTAAAATATGGATAATACCAAGCTTTGATGAAGACATAGAATAATGAGAACTCTCATTTCTCACTGGTGGAGGTGCAAGGTGGTACAACCATTTTGTAAAATAATAGGGCAATATCTATTATAAGGGAAATTATGCATTTTCTTCTTGTTGTTCTTCTATTGCCTCATGTTTTCAAATATTTATTGCTCAAATCTATTTCTGAAGTTGAACATTTCCACTTTTATATCTACACTTGAGAGACACCCCTGCACATGTGCACCAGGAAACATATTCAAAGATATTCATAGAAAAACTTGCCACTGCTTTTAGTAGAAAACCCCTGAATGGGCATAAGCAGTTGATTTCTTCAGTGAATTCTCTCTAACTGTAAAAGTGGATAGAGAATTTCATCAACTACAATGAACCTCAAAAAAGTAGTGCAAATCACAGAAGAACACATTCAGCTGGATGTGTTTATATAAAATCAAAACAAGCAAAACAGTTTACTATTTATACCTTTACTACATATGTATATGTCTCTAAATAAGTGTGAGACACTAATAATTTTAAAACAAATTTAGACTTAGTGGTTGTCCATGAGAATGAGAAAGGGAGACAAGATGAAGGAGGGACACACTGTATGCCTCTAATGATTTGTAATGTGCTAATTTTTAAGTTGGGAAAGAGATACATGGATGTTTATTATATGAAATATTAGCTGTCATAAGTTGCTTTTGAATGTAGAATATGTTTCATAGTTTTTTAAAAACACAGTGTATAAGAGGTAAAGGAAGAAGCTGAGAAGTATTCACAGGATACTAGCTTGGGTAGTCAAATGGGTAATGACACCATTGTCAGATTCAGAAACACAGGAAGAGGGGCACAATTAAATTTTTTTTTTTTCTTTTTTTTTGAGAGGGAGTCTGGCTCTGTCGCCCAGGCTGGAGTGCAGTGGTGCAATCTCGGCTCACAGCAAGCTCCGCCTCCCGGGTTCACGCCATTCTCCTGCCTCAGCCTCTCCGAGTAGCTGGGACTACAGGCGCCCGCCACCACGCCCGGCTAATTTTTTTTTGTATTTTTAGTAGAGACGAGGTTTCACCGTGGTCTCGATCTCCTGACCTCGTGATCCACCCGCCTCGGCCTCCCAAAGTGCTGGGATGACAAGCGTGAGCCACCACGCCTGGCCTCACAATTAAATTTTATGACTCTGGTTTTGAAGGGGTTAAGAGTGAAATGCCTCTGACATATCCAAGAGTAGATGTCAAAGAGGCAACAAAATATTAATATCTGGAAGTTAGATGAGAGATCAGTGCTGCAGAGATAGATTTGAGCAATAAATATTTGAAAACATGAGGTGATGGGAGAGCATCAAGATAAAAAGGAAATCACTATTCCTATAACCTCAGCTCATTCCATTGTACCTACCTACTAAATGATCCAAGCCCAGCTGTCCCTCCTGATTTTACTCCCTTCAGGCTTATTCCTCTACTTATATAGATTAGATCCAGTACTTCAGGCTTTGATTTCCTTCTGAGTTATGAATATGTATTATTTTTCTGATTATTTTTAGTCATCTATCTGGGTTTTCTTATAGCTCACCGAGCTTTTCAATGACAATTATTTTAAATTCATTACCAGACAGTTCATAAACTATTATTTATTTAGGTTCAGCTGTTGGTTATTTTTTTTTTCCTTTGGTGGTATCATTTTCTCTGACTGTTCTTGATCTTGATTTTTAGGCAGTGCATTAGTGTCTGCACATTTGAAAAACAAGAAACTTATTCTAGTTCTTGCATCCCGTCTTTGTCTGGAAAAACCCTTTCCCAGTCATCCAGCAATTCTTGGTAGGGTATCTAGTGTGGTCTGCAGGTGAACTTGTTGCCAAAGCCCTCAGGCAGGCTGGCCTGGTGCCTGTGTTAGCAGGTGGTAGGCCTGTTTCCTGGGTCTGTAGAGTTGGGCCTGAAGCCTGGATCGACTGGGATGGATCTTTTCACTGGGTATGTGGGGATGAACATAAAGCCAATGTCTATAAGGGCAGGTATAGAGCCTGTTAACAGTAGGTGCTGGACTGAGCATGGGTCCACAGGGGCTAACATGGCTCTGAGGTGGGCATTAAGCCTGTGTCTGCAGGGGCTGACCAGGTTTTGGAATAAGCATAGTGTCTGAGTCTGCTGGGATAAGCCTGGCATCTGAGTCCATGGGGACTGGCCTGGTACTGGTGCAGGATTGGAGCCTGAATCTGGAGAAATGGGCCTGGGATCTTGGTAGACGGGGGCAGACCTGGAGGCCGAGTCTTCAGAGATGGTCCTAGAGACTTGGTCCATGATGGCCAGCCTAGCAACAGGGTCTAATGAAGTCAGCCTGTACCCTGGGTCTGCTAGAGCATAGCTGGGCCCTGAGTTTGTTGGATGCTGGGTCACAAAAACCAACCTGGAGTCTGAAGCTGGCCTAGGGCAGGGGTGAGATGGGGCCAGTCTAAAGTTTGAGACCATAGGTATGAGACTGGTTCCTGTAGCCACAGGGGTGGGCCAAGAATCGGTGGAATGACCTGGAGGCTGGTTGTGTGAGATTTGTCCTAGAACCAACATATTCAGAAGTGGGCATGGACACTAGGGCCACAAAGGGTGGCTTGAGTCCTAGGGCTGTAGGAACTGGACTGGAACCTAGGTCCACAGAGGCAGTCCTAGATACTGGGTCTGTGGGCACCTGCCCAATACTGGAGTCAACTCTGATGGGCCTCGACCCTGGGTCTGCTGGAGAATGGGACCATAGGAACTGGCCTGGAGAGTGGGGTGGTAGAAACTGGCCTAGGCCTAGGGAGACCTGGAGACTGGGTCTGCAGATGCTTGCCAGATACCTGACTAAGGCCTAGGGCTAGGGCTGCCAACCTGGAAATGGGGTGGGCCTGACCTTGATTGGTGTGAGCCAATCTAGTTCTGGGCCGGTCTGGAACCTAGGGTGGACTTGGAGTCTGTGACCACAGGGGCTAGCCTTGTGCTAGGCAGTCCTAGAGCCTGTATCCACAGAGGCCAGATTAGAGGTTGGATATATGAACACTGGCATGGTGACTAGAGTTGCAGCAGCTAGCCTGGTCCTGGGGCTGGCCTGAAACCTGGAGTTGTCGAGGCCGGCCTTGTTCTGGGAGCAGTTTGGAGCCTGGAGTCTGTGGCTGGCCTGGTCCCAAAGACTATCTGACATCTAAGGCACTGGGGTAGAGCTGGCATTAAGATATATCCAGAAACCAAGTCCACCAGGCAAGCCTGGAGCCTGGGCTGTGTGATCTGGTCTGGCTTAGTGTGCAGGTACCAGCCTGGAGTTTCAGGCCATAGTCGCATACCCATTACTGGATTTTACTGAAGCAGGCTCTGCGTTGGAGTCCAAGGCAAAGTTCAGTGCCCACTTCTCTTTTCTTCTTCGACACAGAGATTGCCTCTCTCTGTGCCCGGCTGCCTGGTGTTGTGGGAGGGGTGACACAGGAAATGAAAAATTGTTCTTCCTATGCTCTTCAATTAATCTTTTCTTGTTTCTCTGCTACACAAAGTTTCTGCAACCTTTCACCTGGTTTCCTTAGCTCTTGTGAAGGTATTTTCGTGCATAGATAGTTGTTTAAATTGATGTTTCTGTGTGAGGATAAATGCTAGAAAGTCCCATTCTGACATTTTGCTGACGTCCAGTTTCACGGCATCCAATCAGATTTCTATATAACGATGGTCAAAGTGCCTCAGCAGCATCAGAGACAGGTCTCCTGCTAATTTGGAAAGAAAGATTGCAGATCTTATGTTAAATGATCTTATCAAACACACATATATATACACACAATAATAATAATAAATAGAGCTGTCAAAACTTTAGGAGGTGATGAATATGGTTACGGCTTTGGTTGTTGTGATAGTTTCATGAGTAGGTGTTCACCTCTATATTCATCAAGGTTTATATATTAAACACATACGGCTTTTTGTATGTCAATTATACCTCCGTAAAGTAGTTCTACAAAAAAATAAATAAACACCATAGAGGAAAACTACTTTTGGCCTCTTTCTCCATGAAGTATGACTTGTATTTCAGATTTCTGATGGTTACTGAACTTCCAGATTTTCTGATGATAAGTCTAATAAGAGAAATAATATGTTAGGCTAGAAAAGACAAAAATGCAGTATTTGAGGATAAATCAATCAAATTTTTTCATAACATAATAGGACTTATTGTTCAATATATTCAAGCCAGTACCAGGCTAGAGCGAGACAAAGTTTCCAGATCAAATATTTATGTAAACTAATTCAACTAAAGTCTCCAGAGGAAGAGATTCATGATGAGATATCTGGAGTCACAATGTGCAAAATTCATCACAAAGTGGAAACCAGCATCTTACAATACAAAGAACAATGGCTTGGGATTCTGAACATCTGGGTTCTGGTCTTGGTTTTGCACATGCAATCATGTGTCCACTTCCCAGGACTTAGTTTCTTGAAACTAGATAATCTCTGCTAAACCTCCTATCTGATTTTCCTCCCTTTCAGGAAGTTAGGCAGGTGCTCAGATCAGCTTTTTGGTCACAAAGGATGAAGGAAGAAGGCTTTGGGTGTCTTTCTTAACCACAGTTTTGGGATTTGGCTTTAGAGAATGCATTAGCAGGAACTAAGCAAATAATGAAAGCTGAATTTGGGGCCGAAAAATGGGGAACAGGAGATGAAAGAATCAGAAAGGAAATATTAAGGAGCAACAAAGAGTCACCTGCTGATTTGTAGTATAGCCAAAGTTTTCGTTTTTCTCTTCTTTAGACTCTTAGAGGACTAGAAGACATCAGAGAGCTTTAAAATGTTCTAGGATGCCCAAGCCAAGAAAGCATGTCCTGTGGATCCAACACCTTCTCAGTTCCCTGATATAGCTAAAACCAAATACCACTTCCTGATTTCTCTGCAGGCATTGAAACCTCATCAGCAACCCAGAACAGTTTGGCATAACTTGTTCTCTCCATGAAGTCCCTAAATATCCCCTTTCTTCCTCTCTAAAAGCTTCAAGAATCCACTTTCATGTCAAGTTTTTCTACAGAGGAAGATTGTTGTTTATATCACATTCCAGAAACCCTCATCCTTTTCTGGTATCTATTTAAGTTGGTGCTATCAGTCTTTTTTACCATAAAGAACCTGTGTTTACTTGGCTCTTCTACGTCTTGCCACCAGCCACCAGTCAGTTAAAACAGCTTTCTTTTGCTACAGAGAGGTGCAACCACATCTAAAGCCACCATCAGTTCAAGGTCCTCTGACTGGATTAACAACCCCTCCCTCAGTGTCCAGATATGAAGAATCTGCTCAATCACCAAAGCTCCTGAATTAAGAGTTAGGATGCTCCTTTGGGCCTTCAGGAGGAACTTCATTAGGAATTCTGAGATAGAGCAAGCATTCCTGGGGAACTACAGGTCCCAGTGTCCTCCTGTCATCTCAGAAGCCAGTAAAGAAACCTTTTTCCCTAGAAAGACTTCTGGAGAAAAAAAATTCCCCAAGATTTGAGAGTATGAGAGTCTCATGGTGAGGTCCCTGGTGAACAGAAATCAGAAAAGTACTAGTACACAGAAGAGATGTACAAGCATCTGGTCACTGCCTCAAAGTAACTTTGAATTTATTATGACTTAGATTGAGATAGAGTGATTCTTTGACTGTTCGATCCGTGCCTGAAACAAACATGATTAATATCCATAATCTTATTAATTTTATTATCCCTAGGAGGCAAAGTCTCCAAAGTTTTCCAAAAGATCTTGCAAAGGCAACTCTCCTCAGAATCCCTAGGAAGTTTTCAGATTTTATGAATAGGTGCCAACAGCTATCAGATGTCTTCCAACGATGGCTGCTGCATCCCAGTTTCACATTGCTAAAGGTTAATGAAGGACATTGATATGAAAGAAGCATCCCAGAGACCCTTGACACATTGTGAGAGTACACAGAGGGTGGGGCTCCATCAGCCTCCCACAGACACTCAGCCATACCATTCCCATTCCCTGCTAGGAGCAAGGCCTCACAGGGGTTCAAAGGTGGCCAACTCATTGCCACTCTTTGTAGTATGAAGTATACCAACACGTAAAGGTAGGCTAAACATTGATAATATAATAGATTTAAAATGTGTATAAATGTATGCTTACAACCACAAAAATGCCATGCAATATTATTGTTCTACTTACAAGATCAGTGCAGGAATTATAAAGCATTAATTCAGAGTGGACTCTTGCCAGTGTGTAATTTATGGTGCATGTGTTCTCCATTCTGTCTGTGTTTCTGTACCATTGGTTGATAACACTAGAATCTCAAATTTGGGACCCTTTTTGAAAGTGGGGCCATGCCTAAATGGTATCCTAGTTGTCTCTTCCACCATAACCCCATGATGGACCTGCAGAGTCCCAAAGATGGAAGAACATTCAGGGGTAGCCAGCAGGAGAGACCTAGAATCAGAGATCTCTCACACAGCCTGAAAAGCCCAAAGCTGATTAGCATAACCTCAGCACCTGTGAAACCAGAATTCATTGCTTCCATTCAGAGATCCCATGTTCATGCCAGAATCCAAGCTGCCATGAGTATTTCACGCAGTCACTTATGACTAATACTGAGTACAATGGGACTGATATCAGAACTAAGCTAGGCCCAGAGAGCCCCCAGGTTGTGACACATAAGGCTAAACCTTTGAGTTTTGATCCACACAGTAGATATATCAGAGAAGTGGACTTGGAGAATCCCCTGCTGGAGTCCTAGAGAGGAACCACTCTGTCAGATACCATGTGTTTCTGAGAGGAAGGCATAGGGGTCTAGTTCCAGCCGTATCCCTCTGCACCCCACATGCACATGCTGAGTTCTAGAGAGACTCAAGAGCTGGTCTGAAAGGCTGATGCAAAGGAGTCTGCTCTGGAACTGAAGTGTTATAAGAAACTGGCAAGCTCAGCAGCCATACAGATGGGTGAGGAGCCCAGAGATGGGAGAGGAAGCTATTCTCCTGGCCAAGGTCCTGAGTCAGTTTGCCAGAATTGTAGGCAGACTTGAGGCCGACTGGAGCTAGCACTGGCAGCGGAATTGAAACCTCCCCTGTAGTCCCATAGAGAATTTTTTTTGTATAAACATAGAAATTGACCCTTCTGATCTTAATGCTTGAAACTTTTATTTGTTTTATATGAATTTAATCCTTAGTAAAGGACCCCTAGGTCCCTCAAAAACTATCAAAGAATTGAAACTCACCAGATGATCCCATCCAGACAATGGGACACCAGACCCCTCATAAATTATGATTGCTTCCTTAGGTCTCCTGAGTTCCTGTTTTTCTACACATTGTACATTTCTTCACTGCTATGAAAACTCATAATTTTAGTTGATCAGCAAGATGGATTTGAGACTGAGCTTGCATCTCCTCTGCTGCAGCATCCAACTCAGCCTTCTTCCTTGGCAATTGGTTATATTGATTGGCTTTCTGTGTGGTGAGCTGCAGGACCTAGACCACACCCCTGCTGTTTCAGTAACAGCTTTTGGTTCCCCGACCAGGAACACTTTGGCTTGGCTGCCACGGGCCAGGAGTCTCACAAAACTACTAAGCAGCTGCTTACCCAATTTTGGCTGGAGATGAGTACCCTCTCTCTGGGGCCACCACAGCTGGCCCCAACCATGTTCCTGATTGCCTTGGAAGAACTGCCTTTGGAACTTGACATCGGCATCCAGATAGGTGACTGTCCTTTGTGGGCCCAGACAGAAAGATCTGCTCCTCTCAGTTTGGGAAATTTTTAAAGGAATTTCCACTTGCGGGTTGAACAAGCCCGACTGATGAAGAGAGGGAAATACCCTGACTGTTTCAGTATGGACATTCTTGGGGACTTGTTTGTCACTGTGTGTGTGTCCAGGCAAGTGAGTGTCTTTTGTGGGTACCAGATAGTGGGATCAGTTCCTCTCCATTTGAGAAATTCTGAAGGAATTTTGATTTGCAGGTTGATTGAGCCCAACCAATGGAGAGAGGAATCACCCCAGCTCTTTCAGTTTGTAGACTTTGGGGGCTTGTTTGATGCTGCAGCAGTTGAATTGTTTTAGTGACTGTTTTCATGTGTCTGATATAGTCATCGGAAATTAGAATTTAATAAACTGACACTCTTTTGTTAATACTGTTTGACCCCAGTATAGTTTGGAGTCTGGTATTTGCCCTTGAATGGGAAAGTGGGTTGAAATTCCATGTATCCAGGCTTTTGTGCTGCTGTTGGGCCAAGTTAGCATGTGATATTCTTCTGTGGTGCTGTTTGACCCCAGTGTTCTTTGGAGTCTGGAGAAATTTGGACTTTAAAAATTAAACTGCCACAGAAACTGTTTTACTGAAAATTTTGGTTCACAGCCTTCACTGGATTACCTATCAAGGCTAACAAAGTTCAGTCATGTGAACATGTTTGCAGACTGGTGAGTTTGTATTTCAATAGCTAGAGTTCCAAGGTAAAAGCTGTTGGATCTTTGGGTGTATGTATGTCTAGATGTGTTAATGTGTAGGCATATGTATTACTTTAAATGTTGTGACTACCCAATTGGCTTATAAATAAAAGAGTGCTCATAGGTTAAGTAAATAAGTCCAAAGTATTTTTCATGTTCATGTTACTTAAGTAAATCTTTAGCAAGCTAGCATTAAAATTATTGTAAAATAAAAATAGAAATGTCATCATAATTGTCAGCATACATTTTTGTCTGGGTTTTATATTTGTCTCTGCTAGATATTTTGAGGTATGAGAGTTTGGCACAGAAGTTTATAAAGTTGTCACCAGGAGTTTGAGATAAGCCTGGGAAACAAAGACCCCCTCCCCCATCTCTATAAAATAAAAGTTAAACAATTAACCAAGCACAGTGATTCATGCCTGTAGCCCCAGCTACTCAGGAGACTGAGATTGGAGGATTGCTTGAGCCTGAATGATCAAGGCTGCAGTGAGTCTTGATTCAGCCACTGCACTCCAACCTAGGTGAAAGAGCAAGACCCTGTCAAAAGACAAATAGAGGCAGAGAATGACAATGGGGCACAGAAGCATTGCAGGGAGACTAGGGGAGGAGTTGTAATTTTTAATAGGATGGCCAAAGGAGGCCTTATTGAGCAGGTGGCTTTTAGGTGAAGACTTAAAGAAGGTAATAGAGTTTTTATAGGTCTAATGAGAAAACAGAATGCAGGCAGAAGAAAAAGAACAGCCAACATCCTGAAGCAGAGAGGCCAAAGAGAGTGAGGTCTAGGACCTGACTGGACAGATGTCAGGGAGGTGACTGGAGTCTAACTTACAGAACTGTTATAAGCAATTTGTATCTTTTTCTCTAAATGAGATTGGGAGTTGCTGCAGGAGTTGCACACAGACATGACAAAATCTGGATTTTGTTTTAAAAGGAGCATCCTCATTTGTTATTGACGGAAGACTAAAGACATTCTCCATCCAGAAAAGACTGCTAAGAACTGTGAAGCATAAAAAAGTTTACCCTACTTGGGGCAAAGTTTCATGAATGCTGACAGATAACACTAGCTTCCTAGGTCAAAGACAGAGTTTTATGACTCATTCAACATGGAGAATGATTTTTGTGTTTGTGTCAGTCATCCTTGCTCCACAAGTCCTACAGAGGAAATACAGAAAGGCAGATTAATGTTGCAAGTGCAACAGATGTGTGTTGCAGCCAAGGAACCCTGAAATTAGGGCACCTGGATGTTTTATAATGAACTGCAAGCAAACCTGTCTGAACTTTGCTCCAGAGGGAGACATTACCTTTCTTATACTGATCAGTAAGCAGACCTGCCCTCTGCTTCAGAAGAAAGCAATATCTCTAGCTTCCAAGCTGTCCTCTTTGGAAACATCCTTGAAAAGACAGTCAGGAGAAAAAGGCTGTCAATGTCTCTGCTCATAAGACATACAGAAATGTGAGAGGCCATGAAGAATTTTCTCCCAGCCAGAATTAGCAGGATGTCATAATGGATTGGATGTAAAGTGGGAGGGGAAAAGATACTTAAGAATAACTCCAAGAATTTTTGTTTGAACAGGTGAAAAAATGGAGCTGCCATCAACTAAGTTGAGAAAGACTACAGGCAAAGTAGGCTGGGTGGAGAGGGTGGATAAGAAGATTGATGTGAGACATAATGAGTTTGAGATGGCTATTGGATGGACAAGAGATGTCAAACAGGCTGTTAGATACATATGCCTTGAGTTTGGAAAAAGTTTGAGTAATAATTTAAATGTATTAGTCATTGGCAGGTAGATTGATTTTAAAGCCATGGGACCAGATGGGATCACCGGGAACTCTGAAGTGATGCAAAATTAAGAAATTGGGGAGAAAAGAAGCGTCCACAGAGGAGACTGAGAAAAAGTAACCAGTAAAGTTAAAGAAAAAACAAGAGACTGTGTTGTCTTGGAAACCAAGTGAAGAAAGTCCATTAAAGGATGATCTATTAAGATGAGAAGCAATAATTGACCACTGGATTTAATAACATAGAGATCACTGATGGTTTTAAAAAGTGTTCCAGTAGAATGGTAGCAGCGAAAACCCAATTAGATGAGGTTAGGAGGGGGATTGGAGAGAGCATGTATAGACAATCCTTTCAATAAATTTTGCTACAAAGTGTTAAAACAAACTAATTACAGCCTGAGAAGGATTCTGTACTTCTTCATTTGAGTCCTTGTGGGTGAACTGTAACCTAGCTTAATCATCAGACAAAATTGAAATCCTAATTTAGTATTGTGCACCTGTAACAATACTTGAGTGTTGGCCAATCCCAGCAGCCATACTTCAACCACTCATAGACTGCTGAATGTTCAAACTGTGTTCAAATAAGGCAAGCGCCCAGTTGTAACCAATCTCATTGTTTCTGTACCTGATTTCTGGTTCCTGTACATCACTTTACCTTTTTTTGTCTATAAATTCGTTTTGACCACGAGGCACCCCCGGAGCCTCGGTGAATCTGCTGTGTTTCTGAAGGCTGCCGGATTCACGAATTGTTTGTTGCTTAATGAAACTCTTTTAAGTTTAATTCAGCTGAAGTTTTTCTTTTATCAGATGGTGTCACAAGAAAGATCTGAAGTGGAGCTTCTGGTATCCCCAGGAGCGCGAAGTGAACACGGAAGGTACCTGCAGGATCCAATTGTGTCCATTGATCTCTCAGAGTGGCTGAGGAAAGCTCCCTCTCGCATTTTGGAGCTTCACACATTTGTGTTTTGAGCTCTTTGAGTTGCTTGGAGCAAATTTCTGATCCAAACTGGGTTTGGAGTCACAACAGGAAACAGACTGGGTCTAGGAACAGATTTGATCTTGGAATTAACTGGCCTGGATCCAGTTAGAGGCCTCTTACATCTCACTGGGTCAGAAAGGAACTGGTAGTAAGCAGTAATGTTGCAGGAGCTATAAAATTTGGCTTTTGAAAATTTACAGGGATTTTTGTGTTCTACCCCTTTGTTTCTTTTTTTTTCTTTTCTTTTTTTTTTTTTTTTTTGTGCGCCTAGGTAGGAAAAAAATCACTGGCTAAGTTCATCAAGAGAACCTAAGAATAAAGCCAATATTTTAGATAAAAATGGGATCCTTAATTTCTGGAAAACTGACTTCCTTCTGGCTTATACATTAGGACTGTATACTAAGTCTTACAGAAATGGCAAAATGTTACTAAAGATAACTTAGAGTGGAACATTCCAAATGAACAACGATGCCAATGCATTTAAACAACAATGCCAAGTACATTTATAAATGAGGGCTCTCAGTAAAGTCTCTTTTGACCAAAAACAGTTTTGGCACTATGGGATGTCAACTGCTATTCTTTTTGGAATAATCTGCCTTGCACTCTTTGTTGACTGCTGTGGGTGACAGGATGAGGCATGTCCAGAATCCTGGGACATAGGGAGCTTTTTCCTTCTCCCTACAAAAAAAGAAACTTGATAGCTGATGGGACTGTGGGAAAAAAATAAAAATATATATAGCATTTATTCTGTTTTCATAATTCTCATATTTAACTATGGTTCCATTGCCTTCCATGTTTTTTTTCAATCTTGCATAAAAATAAAAACATCTCAATGGTACAAACTAAAATTCTTAAATAAGAAATAAATCACACATACTTTCAGCACCCAAAAACAATTTTCATGTTTATTTATTCCCTTCAAGTCCTTGTCCACATGCAAACATAATTTGGGTACATATGTAAAAGTTATATATTTTGATTTTTTTACCCATTATTCATTATAATTGCTTTTTTGTAGTCTTCACAGTGACCACTGACTGTGTGCTACTCATATTTACAAACTGTCATTCACAAATTTATAATTTCTCTTTAGTGGACATTAAACTTATTTTCCATATATTATGAAAAATTATTTTAGTTAAGGAATGAAATTCTGATATATAATACGACAGAGGTGAACCTTGAAAACATTATGCTAAGTGAAATAAGCCAGACCCAAGTGGAGCAATATCATAGGATTCCATGATAGATGAAGTACCTAGAATAGGCAAATTCCTAGAGAAATAAAGTAAAATAAAAGCTATTTTATATATCTATATCTAATCTATATCTATATCTATATCTATATCTATATCTATATCTGTATCTATATCTATATGGCCCCCTAGCCAGGGGCTAGGGAGAGAGGGAGTAATTGTGATTTCATGGGTATAGTTGCCATTTAGGATGAGAAAAAGGTTCTGGAAATGGATAAGCACCATGAATGTATGTAATACCGCTGCATTGTATGCTTAAAAATGGTTAAACAGTAAGTTTTGTGTTATGTGTCCTTTACAACAATTTTTTAAAGAAGGTGGGGAGGGGTCTCCCCAGGTTTTTAGCAGCTTCCTGATTTAGAAAAGAAATGTTGATGGTAGGAATACAGGTAGAGAACACTTTTATTTGGGTAAATGTTAGAAGCTGAGGCCAGGGTGGGGTCACAAGAGCAATATTAAGTATGAGGAGGAGGAGGCCCTCAATTAAGGTCATTGCAAGGGGATGGAGTAGGGAATGGATAGGAGGGGTATTTTGGACAAAGATTGGTAGCTGATAGGTGTGGGGATTGTTCTCATGTATCAGCCCAGGATATAATGTTCCCGGGGCAAATGGAACACAAGTTTTTTTGCGGGAAGTGATATAGCATGGTAGATCTTGAATTAAAACTTTTAAAATCTTGACCAAAAGCTGAAAGGAGAAGACAATGGTGTAACACATGGGTATGGGCAATTTTAGTTAAATCAGGTGAGAAACAGAGCAAAGAAAGCACTTGGAGATGGGGGGAAGAAAAAGACCATTTTTTTTGACAGCTACAAGAACAGCAGGGTCAGACAGGGGATAGGCTCATGTCAGAGATCCAGTTCCATTTACTAAAACTTCCTTGGATATTCAAACATTCTGAAATTCTGAGATCTTGCAAAAGGATGCCTTTGTTTAAACATTGCTTCATCCAGCTACAGAACATAGTTTAACTTTGAGGCCTTTGACCCCAGACAAGATAAAATATGTTTCACCTTGCCTATTACTTAATGCATATTTGTTAACTATTTTAACTTCATGGATAAAAAATTGCAAAAATCTGTGTTAACTAATTTGCAAATGGTTGTTTCAAATATCTGATTCGTGGGTTCCTTCTCTTACATTAATTAAGTTTGTTGTAAGTTCTTCACATTTTTAATTATTTTTACATCATTTAATATAATTGCTAAATCTCTATATGACATGTTGATTAATATAAAATCAATTTAAAAAACTAACATATATTAAAACTTGTTCTTTATTCCAGGCATAATGCTATGCATTTTATATATATTACATTGTGTAATCTCAATCCTTTGGAAAACATGCATTCTAATTTCCAGTTCCAAAGTCGTGAGAAAACACTTTGAGGTTCTGATTGATTAAGCAACTTAACAAAGAAGTAGGAGACGGAACTAAAATTTGAAACCAACGTAAGCTTTGAACCTAACAGTTGTGATGATCACCTTCTCCAAGTTATTGTTAAATTATTGGCACATTTCTAAGAATTCTGAATGATATTTCAACAAAAGTTTACAGATATGTATTAAAATTTTTCTATCTTTTTAAAATTTTTGTAATGAAACTGGGACAAGTTCCAAAATGGCCATAAGTTTGAAATATTTGGCCCTGAGAAACTAAAGAAAATCTATGCCTACTCCTGCTCTAAGATTTTAAGTCATACCTGTTCTTAGAGGGCTGATATTTTCTATTTCAGATGAAAGAAGAATTCTCAGGCATATAATGACCAAAATACACAAAAAAATTTATGATGGTGGTGGTGGAGTGTTCTGTTACAGGCATTTGGGAAGCTCACAGAACTCTTAATATTCACTTTTAATTCTTTCCACAAGGGAGGAAGGGCATGGGTTTCAGAGCCATTCATATATGGTTTCAAAATCTGACTCTGGCATTTATCTCTGTTAAGAACTTGAGAAATTTACTTAGTCCCTCTGAAATTTGGTGTATTCAGAATTAATATGATACTAACAGTACCTACATCATGAGTGTTACTTGAATGGAGATGTATAAAGTGCATTTTAAATTCATTTGGTTCCTTAACATTTTCCCTTCACTTCTTATCTTTTCAGAGTTTCTTCTTCAAGGTCTCAGGGTCTGAAGCATCCCACAGAATGATCCTACTGAATAACTCCCATAAGCTGCTGGCCCTATACAAATCCTTGGCCAGGTGCATCCCTGAGTCCCTGAAGGTGAGGGAACAGTGGGAGGTCAGGGTATGGGAGTAGGGGTGTTGAGGATGAGAAAATAGCAGGCTTGTGATTCTGGTCCTTCCTGACTTTTTGCAGAGGGTTGGAGCTGGGAAACAGGATGGGATTGGGGTCACAGGATGCATATCAGGAGCTGCTGCTTCTCTTTGGGAAGAGGCAGCTAGGCCCACTCTGCAGGTTTTGCCACTCATTTGGAGAGGCGGTGGAGCATGGTGGCTACGAACATGGTTTGGAGCCAGTCTGAATGGATATGCATTCCAAGGCTGCCATTTTCTAGTCAGATGGCTTTGTGGATGTTTCTTTCCCTTTCTCTGACTTTACGTTTGGTTTTTTCATCAATGAAATGGGAATAATATTAGCACCTACCTCTTAAAGTTGCTGTGGACACTGAATAAATCTATACGATATAAATGCTAAGACCATTGCCAAGTGCCCAGCTAGTACACAGTAGCTCTTTGATAACACAAAGACAGTCCTACCTGTGAGTTCTGCCTGCTTGCTGGTGACTTCATGTCCATCAGTATGGTCCTGGAGATGCTGCTCATCTCACCATCACTGACTTGGTCCCAGTACCTTCTCTTAATCTCCATTTTTCTCTTCCTCTCCACATCCAGATCCTCATCTCTGGGGATCTCAACCTCTCCTAGTCCCTTTCATCCCTCCTTCAGGTGTACGGCTCTGTGTATCACATCAATCACGGGAACCCCTTCAACATGGAGGTGCTGGTGGACTCCTGGCCCGAATATCAGATGGTTATTATCCGGCCCCAAAAGCAGGTAGGTACACAGACAGGGACTGGTGGAGCCAGGCAGGTCCACAGGGCCTGAGGAACTGACCGGTTCAGACACTTTCATAAGGTGAAAGGAAACGTGAGTATTTAAAAACACTCCTTCAGTATTGAGCACCTTGCATGAGTGCCACGTGTTCCCACTCTTCCTGTAAAGCATGGGACTCTTCTGGGAAAGGGGGTGGAGGAGGAAGGGGAGGAAAAGGACAAGGCTGACACTCACAGATTAATGGCCCTTTGAGATGGCAGGAGTCACCTGCAGGGGCTGAATGGAGGCCAACTTACAGGGAAAGTTGGGTGTCTGAGATATCAGAACAGTGGCTTAGAAACAACAACCAAGGCAGAAGTCCACCAGTAAAATTACCTCTCAGGGCCACGCATGGTGTCTTCTACCTGTAATCCCAGCACTTTGGGAGGCCAAGGCAGGAGGATCACTTGAGTCCAGGAGTTTGAGACCAGCCTGTGCAACATAGTGAGACCTCATCTCTACAGCAAATAAACAAAATTAGCAGGACATGGTGGTGCATGTTTCTACTCCTAGCTACTCAGGAGGCTGAGGTGAGAGGATGGCTTGAGCCCCAGAAGGTCAAGCTTGCAGTGAGCCAAGATCACACCACTGTACTGAAGCCTGGGCAACAGAGTGAGACCCTGTTGTTTTTGTTTTGTTTTTCAAAAAAAAAAAGTTACTTCTTAGGAGCCAGGGAAGGGACTCATAATTACTGTTTGTCAACTATGTGGAAGCACTTCTCTCGTTAGTGAATGTTATCATCAGAACAATCTTATGAAGTGAGCATTCATATCTCCAATTTAGAGATAAGGAAATGACATTGAGAAATATTAAGTCATGTAGCTGCTGGATTCCTGATGTTAAAGCATTGCCCAATCTGAATTCAAGTTCAGTGGACTCTACCACTTTTACTAGCTATATAACCATAGACACTTCTGTGAGTTTCATCATCTGTTAAAATGGGGAAAATAAGAGGACCTTCTTCAGAGGATTACACAAGGTTTAAATGAGATACTGTAGGTTAAACAGTTAGTACATAGCACATAACTGTAAATAGTGTTTACCATAATTAGCCATTATTGGCTGAGGATACACAAGGAATAAATGATGGAGCTGAAATAGTAGTACAAACCTAGGTGTATTTTTTTCCTAAATACTTCCCCTTTGTGTTTGTGTGTTTCATACACATCTGGTTAGTAAACTGAAGCCTCATTGCCAGCCCAACTTCATGTGGGTGTTAACGCTGAGCCCCCAAATAATAATAAGCCACACCAGGTCAAGACTAGTTTGCAAACTGGGTCAGGATTGGGATGCAGAAAGTGACAAAGTGACCCTAGCTTGAGGAAGAAAGGGGTAAAGGGGATGGGAACCAGGCTGAGCCTAACACCTTCCTTAGGGATGTTGTTTTGATCTCCTGGCTTCCTGACAATTTGGGATCAAAGATTAATTTTTAGTTTATTTAATCAATGGTCCAATGTCTTCAAAGTGTGATATGCTAGATAACTGTAGGAAGTAAAATAGTTCTTTTTACTTCAGTAACTTTGTAGTTATTGTATGTATTTTAGCAACACAACTATAGCATCAAGCCATAACTTCATATGTGCATTGCTTTGAACAAAGCTAGTTTTTATAAAGTGAGTCAATAAACAAAAACATGAAAATATAAAAGTTTCACACCACACATATAAGACCAAAAAAAAAAAAAAAGGAAAGAATGAAATATGCTGCAATTTACTTGGAAGTGTATTCACTTAGTCTGATTCCATAGCATACCACATTTCTTTCAGTATTGAAAGTCAGTCTGATTTTGAATAAGAGCTTTTCAGGGTGGGATGCAGGAGAATTATCTAGAAAAAAATTAATTTTTTCATGGTTGGTTTTTAATCACAAAGATAATCTATGTTGATTGTACAAGTAAAAAAAATCTAACATGATTTTAAAAAGTTAATAACCTCTTACCTCCCCTCCCCTCCTCTCCTCCTTTCCTATCCCTTGGTGTAATAAGTGTCCTTGCCCATATTAATACACAGAAGGAATCCCAGCACTTTGGGAGGCCGAGGCGGGCGGATCACGAAGTCAGGAGATCGAGACCATGGTGAAACCCCGTCTCTACTAAAAATACAAAAAAAAAAAATTAGCCTGGCGAAGGGGCAGGCACCTGTAGTCCCAACTACTTGGGAGGCTGAGGCCGGAGAATGGCGTGAAACCGGGAGGTGGAACTTGCAGTGAGCTGAGATCCCGCCACTGCACTCCAGCCTCCGGCGACAGAGCGAGACTCCGTCTAAAAAAACAAACACACAAAAAAATACACAGAGGGATATTCACTGATGATCTCTTTTGTCATCACTCTTAATTTGCCTTTAACATATGGACATCACTTTGGGTGAATCAATACAGCACTAAAGTATTCGTTTTAATAACTGGCATTTCATAGAGTCAATGCAATGCTATTTAGTCAATCATTCTGCTGCTGTTGGGTTCAAATTGTTCATACTTCTTTGCCACTACAAACAAGCTTCAATAAACATCTTCATATACATATCTTTACATCCTGGAAATTTTTCTCAGTACAATTGATTTCCAAAAGGAATATCTCCAAGTTAGAGTTTATCTTATTCTAAGCAGGCAATGCCAAATTACCTTCCCAAAGGATTCCACGATTTTATTTTTATTAGCAATGTATGGAAGAATTGTTTCCCCACATTCTCACCGGCACTGAATTTTATCCCTCTTTTAATTTGTCCCAAACTGGTGGGTGAAAAATGGCATCTTCTTGTAGATTTAATTTGCATTTCCCTGACTAGTGATACTGAACATACTATATTTTCATGTTTGTCAGTCATTTGGTGTTTACTTTTGACCTGTTTAAGTTCTTTGACCATTTTTACACTGGGGTTTTGTGTCATTGTTAAAATTTTGTAAGTGTTTTGGATACTAGGGATACTAAAAAAAGGTGTATGCTACAAATTAGTTGCCCAATTTAGAATTATTTTATATTTTATTGATGGAGATTTTGACATTAAGAAATTTTTTATTTTCATGTAATCAAATATATTATCTTTTTCACTATGACTTCTGAGGTTTTGGGTTTTTTTAGTTAATAATTAGGAAGATTTTTGCTACTCCAAGATCATACAACTGTTTTCTCATTTTGTCTTACAGTGAGTTAATTTTTACTTTTGACATTGCAAACTTCATTCTGTTTGGAATATATTTTTTAATAGCATGAATTAACATTCTTTTATATTAATCTTCCTTATGGCTGGCTAATTATGTTAGTACCATTTATTAAATAAGTCATTCCCTACTGAAACATAAATGTCTATTTTGTCATATAACATGTTATGTATTTTTGTATCTGTTTCTGTATTTTTTTCTAGTCTTTTCTCATGCTATTTCATTGTTTTTGTGGTAAATTGTAATATCTAATAAAGCAAATCACCCTTCACCAATCTTTTTTTACTTTCCTATTTCTGATAAACTTAATAGCTATATGAACATAAACGAATTCTTCTAGTTCCCCACCAACTACCCCAAATAACTATTGCAGTTGTGATTGGTATTAGAGGAGGATTTTTTGACAATTTTGGAAGGATTAATATTTTTGTGATACTAAATTTTTCATCAAGAAATATGGTCTTTTTCGCACTTTTTTCAGTTTGCATTCTATGCCATCTGGTAAAATGTTAGTGTTTTCCTGTGATAAACTAAGTGATTTTTCCATTAACTTTACCCTTAGGTATTTTATACTATTTGTTAAGATTATTAAATTATTTTCCTGTTATATTTCTGAGCATTATTATTTTGTTATTGCTTTGTATTTGTATTCTTGATTTCCAAATATGTCCCACTATTCTTTAAAATCCTGCTTGTGTGGGACATTATTTGTTTTGTTTTTTGTTGAAGTCTCTTGGATTTTCTAAATGTGTAATACTGTAATCTACAAACAAAGTAATTTGCTGCTGCTTTGCCAATATTTGTAAGGGTGTTTTTTTTTTATTATACTTTAGGTTTTTAGTTTCTTGCATTATTGCATAATATGCAACCTAAGAAAACAATTCCAACTAATAATAATAATATTTCTATACTTGTCTCATCTCTGATTTTAAATAGCTGTAAAAGCTTACATTTGGAATTACATTTGATTCTGTATTTACAGGTTTAGACATTTTCCTGTTGTTCCTACTTTCATAGAACTTAGAATGGAGGGTAAATTTTATGTTATTTAATTTTTGTCTTTTCTTTTTGGCAATTTATACACTCATGTAATTTTTTTCTCCTTTAACTTACTACACTAAAAGACCTTCCAAACAAAGCCATTATGGCCTTTCTAAAACCAACTATTCATGTTCACATTTTTTGTATATGCTACTGAATATTTTCTTCATAATTTTTGTATCTGCATGCATAAGGGAATGTGGTCATAACTCTCTTTTTGTTATTTCCTTACCAGATTTGGCATTAGGATCTTTTCATCTGTTACCAAAGTCTACTATTAAAATCATGTGTTTGTTTTTGGCTTATGTAGAATTTAAATGTAAAATAATCTTATTTTGTCTACATTTTATTTTTTAATTTCAACATTCTTTTTAGATACAGGGGGTACATGTGCAGATTTGTTACGTTGGAATATTGCATGATGCTGATTCTTGGAGTATGGACAGATTCCATCACCCTGGTAGTGAGCATGGTACCCAATAGGTAGTTTTCTAACCCAGCCCCTTTTACTCCACCCTCTGGTAGTCCACACTGTCTATTGTTCCTACATTTATGCCCATGTGTGGTCAATGCTTAGCTCCCAGTTATGAGTGAGAGCATGTGATATTTGATTTTCTGTTACAGCAATAATTTGCTTAGGATTATTGCACTGTGGAAAGTAGTCTGGAAATTTCATACAGAACTTAAAACACAGTTGCCATCTGACCCAGTAATGTCTTTACTAGGTAAATACCCAAAAGAAAATGAATCATTCTACCAACATGACACATGCACTTGTATGTTCATTGCTACACAGTTCACAATAGCAAAGACAGGGAATCAAGCCAAGTGCTCATCAAAGGTAGACTGGATAAAAAAACTTGGTACATACATTTTTATGGAATACTACACAGCAATAGAAAATAATAAAATCATGTCCTTTGTAGCAACATGGATGAAGCTGGAGGCCATAACTCTTGTCTACTTTTTTAAAGGTAGATGTTTAATTTCATTTCTGATATTTTCTATTAGTTTGTTGAGGATTTCTATTTTTTTGAAAGTCAACATTGATAGTTTATTCTTGAGGGATAACATCCATTTCTTTTATCAGTAAATATCTTGCCTTGGAGTAGTATGTAATCTTCTATTAGAAGTCTTTTGTTCTTTTCTCTGTTTCTTCTGTTTCTGTTCTCATAGCTTATAGTCTTTTTTTTTTTTTTTGCTTTTTTCTCTTTCTCTTGTATTTCTTTTAATAAATGCCTTACCAGAAGTTTATCTCTCTCTTTCTTCTTCTCTCTTTTTGCCATTTAAAATTGAACTTTTGGCTTTATATACCCTTTGCACTATGTCTTGTTCTCCATTTCATTATTTATAGCTTTCATTTTTACAAATTGTTCCATTTGTTATTTTCTAGTTTACTTTGATATTCTTTTATATATTTCCTTGACTATTTACTTGGCTATTTTTGGTCATTCTTTTAAAATCAGGTCGTTTAAAACATCTACTCTTTTAAATTCGCTGATATTTTGGTTTTGACCATATTCAGGAATTTGCATTTATAAAAGCACCCTGAAATTCTTGAAGGTTTCTTTAAATTAATTATACTATTTTCTCTTTAACTTTAGCAATATGATTTCCAACATAATATTAATATATTCACTGCTAAAACTCTCACATTTATTGCTTATATTTCCCCAGAGAAACAGATCATCTTCCATTGAAGTTTCTGTCTTGCCAGAATGGGATCACGAGTCTCTTTCTTTCAAACCCAAGAGTCTAACACCACATAAATTACCCAGAGAGCTACCAAAAATTCAGTTACATCATTCTATTTTGTGGGCTTCTGGGTGTAAAGCCAGTGTCACTCTTCTAATAGGCTGATATCCTGTAGGCTTGGGAAAAGGCAATGTCTCAGTAATGTTTATATTCACTAAGGTATCTTGCACAAGCCCTGGACACTGTAGATTCTAGGACACTATTGATTCTAGGTGTCTGGTGAAACAGTAGGCACTAAAAATTAGAGAAATCACAGTTAAATTTATTTTGAGCCAAGTTTAAGGACTTAACTCTTAACAACACAAACTCAGTACAACCCGGAATGTGTCCCACAGTAGGTTACCTGGGGCACAGTATATATAACAGGAGTATCCGCTTGGCACAGGTGGTAAGAGAAGCAGGGAGAGAAGCAATTGTTGCATTTTTTTTATTCTGCTGGGTGCTTGGTGATGCTATATATAAAATAAGGTAAATGTGCAGTTGAGTGGGTAAGGAGAAAGGTGAGGCATCTTAAGGCCTGGTGGAGAGTGTCTGATTTCATCCTGTCTTAGTTCTGCATGTGATAAGGAGGTTTATAACCAATACTTGTCAGTGTTAAATATTTAACAAACTCCAGTTACACAGATAAGAGGTCAGCAGTAGCTTATAGGCCTAGGTTTTATTATCCACATGCCCAACTGCAACCATCATGAGCCACTGTTAAAATTATCTTTTGAACTTTCATTTTTCTAATAATTGCAATCAGTGAGAGGTGAAGAAAAAGTTCAAGGGAATGACCTGATCTTACATCATCCAATACAGGAGATGACTGATAACATGGATTCATACACAAACATATATCATGTGTTCTCCAAAGAGCCTCAAAAATCAGAAGAAGTTTTGAAAAACTGTGAGATCATAAACTGGAAACAGAGACTCCAAATCCAAGGTAACGAGTCGGAAGAAATGGGCAAGCAGCTGTGCTTCTCAAATTGTGTCTTCAGCTAACAGCATTAGCATCTCCTGAGAGCTATGTAATGTAAATTCATAGAAATGCTGGGGGCTGGGAGAGGTAGAGCAATTTGTGGTGTGACAAGGACTCCATCTGATTGTGATGTAAACTCAAGTTTGAGAACTACTAAGCACTGAGGTATTAATCAGGTGGGAGCAGTGTAAGTAGAGAACTCCATGTCTGACAATATTGCTTTCTTGGCTTTCTTCCCAGGTCTTCAAGAAAGTTTAGGTGAGGGGATAAGAGCGGCTACATTTTCAAAGTCAGTGAAAGTAGAGCATTCGAGAGCACTCCTCTTGGTTACGGAAGATATACTGAAGCTCAATGCCTCCAATAAAAGCAAGCTTGGAAGCTGGGCTGAGACAGGCCACCCAGATGATGAATTTGAAAGGTACAAAAACATGTCCTGATCATTTATAATTGCTATTCCTTGTACATTTTTGTAACTCACATAAATCAGTTTTGGAATGAAGAGAGGATGAATTCATTCCTTGGATGAATAAAGGTTGTCAAAGTTCAAAATATGCAACTTTGCAATGGTGAGTCTTTAAACAAGAAGAGTTCCCGGGATCTCTAGATTGGGATGGCACCTAGAAATTACAGGAGTGGGGATGAAAGTTGTTGTCTTTCTTTTTGTTTTCTACAGTGAAACTCCCAACTTTAAGTATGCTCAGCTGGATGTGTCTTATTCTGGGCTGGTAAATGACAACTGGAAGCGAGGGAAGAATGAGAGGAGCCTGCATTACATCAAGCGCTGCATAGAAGACCTGCCAGCAGCCTGTATGCTTGGCCCAGAGGGAGTCCCGGTCTCATGGGTAACCATGGACCCTTCTTGTGAAGTAGGAATGGCCTACAGCATGGAAAAATACCGAAGGACAGGCAACATGGCACGAGTGATGGTGCGATACATGAAATATCTCCGTCAGAAGAATATTCCATTTTACCTCTCTGTGCTGGAAGAAAATGAAGATGCCCGCAGATTTGTGGGGCAGTTTGGTTTCTTTGAGGCCTCCTGTGAGTGGCACCAATGGACCTGCTACCCACAGAATCTTGTTCCATTTTAGACAATGAAGCTGCTTAGTAATCTCTGCCCAGCCATCTCTTAATATTAAAGCAGACACCACAGAAAAGATTTCTTCACTTACAAATGCATATTGGGCAGTTATAATACAGCAGGAACTCTTCTCACATAGAGCCTTGATGTTAAAAGACACAGTCATGCTCTTGAGGAGCTTACAATCCTGGCTGGAGGCAGGAGAGGGTATAGTCTTTAAATATGCATAAGTGTTGTAGGGAAGGACAGGGTTACCAGTAAACATGTAACTAGAAAGCCTGGCTCAGTTCTTACCTCTGGGAATCAGAACTCTTTATGAAACTTGGTTGATAGAATCTACTATCTGGAAGATAAATGAAGGATTTTAATAAAATTGTCAATAGAATAAACCTAATCTGTATGGATACTTTATTGGAAATGAATATCCCTGCTATTTCTGGATTTATGAGGCATGGTACACTAAAGAATGGAATCAGTCTCTTAGTTCAGTGAATAGAAAGGTATCCAAGGTGAAGCCTGAGACAAATGGCTTTCCCAGGCTACCTTCCATCATTCTTGTGCAGAAAAGAAATCCAGAGAATCAAATAGACTGGCCTTGGGGCCTCTGCTATGGAAATGCATATTTTTTTGTGTCTCCTTTCTCCTACTCTTTCTCACATCCTCTTCATGATTGAAGCGTGGCACAAGGCAAGGTGTTGCCTGCGAGTCTGGTTGTAAGTTCAGCCTTTGGTGTTTGCACCACTGCTATCATAAGGGGTCAGGGACATTCCAGGAAGAAGTGACCACTAAGGTGAGGATTGGAGAGTGAGTAGGAGTGAGCCAGACAAAAAAAGCAGAAAATGCAGATGATGGAAAGGACATGTGCCATGCACTATCATAAGAGCTTCCTAACTGAACACTGATATTACAATTCTGAATCCATGATCTTAAAAAATAATTACACTTCTCCAGCAAAACTTGGCCTCTTTTGGTTCTGCTCTGCCACCCTGCCATTGGAACTTGGATTACTGCTATAGCAAAAAAAAAATAAAAAGTAAATAATTGGCATTTTCATTCTTTCTGATAGTCTAGATTTATAACAGAAAAGATACCTTAATAGAATTGGCTTTGGGAGTAAAGTCTGCCAGTATTAAGAAACGCCTATTCTCATCTCTCCATAAAAAACAAAACCTCCACAAAATTGAATGTTTATATTTGATGCGATTTGAAAGTGTGCAATTCCAGCAATTAAAGAATTGTGTAGGTCATGTAGCTTTTTAAAAAAACTTCATCTTAGAAGGCTGTGGTAGATCTGTCACAGCTTAGTATGAATCAATCCAATCAGATTTCTAAACTCCTAAGACCTGGCTGATTTGTTACATTGACTGAAATGAAAGCACGGTTTGAGAAAGAGAGGAAACATGTCATTTGGGATTTCAAAGGGTGGAACATTTTTACATAAAAAATAAACTCAGTAACTTGGGGTAATATGAAAACAGCTATATTTTTCACTCAAGATGCAAAAACTAATACAGATGATGAAAGAAGACAAAGTGAATAAAATTTGCCTATTTCAAAATGGTGCCTTGGGCAAGTCCTGTATCCAGAAGAGGATGTTCATCCAGGGTCTGTAGCTCAGGTCATCTTAGTGCAGCCCAGCTGGCAGCTTCCCTCCTCTGCGCCTTCTCTGAATGCAAGCCAGCTTCCCTTATCTAGCCCTTCATGGCCCTGTTATGATAGTGATTCCCAAACCTTATCATCCACTTGGATTAAAAAAACACAAGAAAGCATGGGAAAGAGGAAGGAGGATTTCTTAAATATGGCACAAATAAGTCTAAAATTATCAGTAAACACAGTACAAATGAATGGGGTAATTTTTTTGTTAAAACATATGTTTTTCATACTGAGTTAAAAAGAAAGTCTAAGAAGCATGCATTAATCTGCTCTGGCTGCCACAACAAAATTTCATACACTGAATAGCTTACACAATAGAAATTGATTTCTCACTCTTCTGGAAACTGGGAAGGGATATGACAAGGTTCTGGCGAGGTAGGTTTCATTCTCGGTCCTCTTCTCTCAGCTTGTTGATGGCTGCTATCTCTCTGTGCCCTCACATGGTGTAAAGGAGGGCTCAGACTCTCTTCCTTTTCTTAGAAGGACTTAATGTCATCATGGGGGCTCCACCCTCATGACATCATCTAAACTCAATTACGTCTGAAAGGCCCACCTCCAAATACATTTGGAGTTGGGACTTCAACATATGAATTTGGGGATCACAGTCAGTACATAAGAAAGCACATCTGAAATAAAAACACAAAGGTTAAAAGAAAGGAAAAAGATATACTAAATGAATTTGAAACTGAAAAAGCAAAGTAATAACATCAATACTAG
This sequence comes from Nomascus leucogenys, assembly GCF_006542625.1. Lineage (NCBI taxonomy): Eukaryota > Metazoa > Chordata > Mammalia > Primates > Hylobatidae > Nomascus > Nomascus leucogenys. The sequence goes on from NC_044384.1 coordinate 78,384,483, forward strand.
GCAAAATAGAACTTAAGATGAAAATCTGCTAAATACAGAATTCTCCCACAAGATAGGTCATGAATCTTCCTCACAACACAACACAACTACAAAATATATATGGCAAAAGCTGACAGACATACAAAAAGAAATAGTCTCAGTAGGAGAACTCAAAATACTTCCCTCAGAAAGCAACAGATGATGCAGATAACAAAGACAATTTGACAAAATGCCATCACGAGTTGATATTTCTGGTGATGTTGGGGTTATCTGCTTACTGTGTATTTGAGAACTTCCGTTCATCTGTTTGTCAAACTGACCAGCAGGGGGTGCTGGGGAGGGGAACACTCCATAGGGAGAATGGGGCAACTTCTCTAAGTCTAGAGGCTCCTGGTCCCCCTATGATCATCATCTATCAGGGGCAAGCACTGCTGATACAATAGCTAAAATAATCAATTGTTTAGGCAGTTAGTGTGGGTAAGGGAGTCGTTGGTAAGGTTTTCCTTTTAATAAAAAAGCAGCCCGCATCTAATTTTGTTTTCTAATAACAATCAGCCTGAAAAATCAGCTGCAAGCATAGATAAGCAAGCTAAAATCTTTCAAAGGTGAATGCCCACACCTATGCCAATAGAAAAGGGATACTTGGAAGCCAGGCATATTCAACATGGAGGTTTCCACTTCTTTTTTTTTTTTTTTTTTTGACGGAGTCTCCCTTTGTTGCCCATGCTGGAGTCGAGCGGCCTGGTGTCGGCTCACTGCAACCTCTGCCTCCCGGGTTCAAGCAACTCTCTGCCTCAGCCTCCTGAGTTACTGGGATTTTAGGCGCCCACCAACAGGCCCGGCTAAATTGTTTTTTTGGTTTTTTTGGTTGTTTTTGTTTTTGTTTTTAGTGGAGACGAGGATTCACCATCTTGGCCAAGCTGGTCTTGAACTCCTGACCTCGTGATCCACCCTCCTCGCCCTCAGAAAGTGCTGTGATTACAGGCGTGAGCTACAGCACCCTGCCTCCTCTTCCCTTTTCTTTGTCTTCAAGTGTTCAGGCGACATGGTGCTGGCAAGGTAGAGACCCCATCTGCATAACAGAAGATTAGGATGGGATGGCCAGCCTCTTCATGCATTCACACCTGGTCCAACCAATCCTCTGAACCCTATGTAAATCAGACACTTGCTCCTCAAGCTCATCTATAAAACCAACTGCAGCTTGCCCCAAACCTAGAAACCCGCTTAGGCACCCTTCCAATGCACGGGGAACTCTCTCTTCTTTCTTTTGCCTATTAACCTTCCAGTCTTTTTTTTTTTTTTTTTTTTTTATTATACTTTAGGGTTTTAGGGTACATGTGCTCAATGTGCAGGTTTGTTACATATGTATCCATGTGCCATGTTGATTTCCTGCACCCATTAACTCGTCATTTAGCATTAGGTGTATCTCCTAATGCTGTCCCTCCCCCCTTCCCCCACCCCACAACAGTCCCCGGAGTGTGATGTTCCCCTTCCTGTGCCCATGAGTTCTCATTGTTCAATTCCCACCTATGAGAGAGAACATGCGGTGTTTGGTTTTTTGTCCTTGCGATAGTTTACTGAGAATGATGTTTTCCAGTTTCATCCATGTCCCTACAAAGGACACGAACTCATCATTTTTTATGGCTGCATAGTATTCCATGGTGTATATGTGCCACATTTTCTTAATCCAGTCTATCGTTGTTGGACATTTGGGTTGGTTCCAACTCTTTGCTATTGTGAATAGTGCCGCAATAAACATACGTGTGCATGTGTCTTTATAGCAGCATGATTTATAGTCCTTTGGGTATATACCCAGTAATGGGATGGCTGGGGCAAATGGTATTTCTAGTTCGAGATCCCTGAGGAATCGCCACACTGACTTCCACAATGGTTGAACTAGTTTACAGTCCCACCAATAGTGTAAAAGTGTTCCTATTTCTCCACATCCTCTCCAGCACCTGTTGTCTCCTGATTTTTTAATGATGGCCATTCTAACTGGTGTGAGATGGTATCTCACTGTGGTTTTGATTTGCATTTCTCTGATGGCCAGTGATGATGAGCATTTCTTCATGTGTTTTCTGGCTGCATAAATGTCTTCTTTTGAGAAGTGTCTGTTCATGTCCTCTGCCCACTTTTTGATGGGGTTGTTTGTTTTTTTCTAGTAACCTTCCACTCTTAAATCCACTCCTTTTGTGTCTACATCTTCAATTTCCTTATTGTGAGACAAAAAGCCTCTGGCATTTACTCAAACGATTCTGCTTCACTGCCATCTCTAGCCCAAGTGCCAAAAATGACCACTTTAGCCTGATGCATGCCATGGCTGCTACCATGCTGCTTAGGAAAAGCAAGGATAGAAAGATGGACTGGGGAATGGTTTATCAGAAAGGACACAATAAAAGCATATCCCATGCAACTTTCCACTTCTTAACTTCTGTCATTTTCAAACTTAAAGGTGTTTTTTTTTTATTTTATTTTTATGTTTTGTTGTTGTTTTGTTTTTAACAATTTCTATTTCTGGCCCAAAGGCTTCTCTTTGTTTTCCTGCTATGACATATTTATTGTTTGTACTAAAGTCCTTTCCAACATTTCCTATAGTAACTTAGAAGACATGTGTTTGGTTCACATCTTGATCTCCTCTCCACCTAGAATTCTTTTTACTTTCTCCCAGGAAGATTCCACCCCTCCTATTCTGCCAGTTCCCTCATATTTGCCTCAAACAGTTGCCCTTTTAGGCAGATAAACCCGGGCCAGTTCTACTTTACTATGGACACCACCAACTCTTCTGAAATAACATCTGAGTCTTGGGATTTGCATATGAATCATCCCTTGACACAGAAAACAGTCTTTCCTTTTACTTTCACTAAAGGCATCCACTTGGGAGAATGGACAGCACTAAAATTCCACAGGTTTCAAAACGAAACGTGCTGTGCCTTTCTAGAGTCCTTGGAATGAAGACAACAAAGTAGGTTAGAAGGGATGATTTCCTCCTTCCTTTGCCACCGTGAAGGAGCTCCTGTTTTTAAAGGGAAAAATTGACAACTGTCCAAAAGAAACTCTTGCAAATCAAGCCTTGCCATGCCACCACGAGAAGGGTAACCTGTGTGCCCAGGGGTGAAATTTTAAAATTTTTGTAATGGTGTCCAGAGTCACCCCTGTGGATAAAAAAAAATATTGAAAAACCTACACCGGTGCCAACCTTTCAGAACCGTGTGTCTTTGCAAGGACTTGCCAAGGCCTAGAGATGATAGCACCTCACTAGCAGTCTACAGGCAATCTCCAAAGGCTCCCATCTACCCCAACCAACACAAACACACACACACACACACACACACACACCCTCCTGCTATTCTTTGGCCCTAGATCTCACCTAAATTTATTCTAAATCTTAGTCTTCCTGTGCCTTCAAACTCATGTGTTGTAGAGCCTTGGTAATTGCTTTTTAAGGATATTCTCTGACTTCATAAAAACTATTTATGAGACATATGTCTAAGGTAAAACTTTTCATTTCAGCCCAGATCAGCACTCTTTTTATTAGAATTACAAATCCTGAATTTCTTAGTTGCTAAGAAAATATATTGAAAAGGAATTATTATGCTTGTATAGCAATGGATTATCTCTGGAAAAGTACTGGGTGTCTAGAGAACGAGTGAAAATTGTTTCCCCTATATACGTTTTTTTCTTTTGAAAAGTATATCCTGTGTATATTCAAAAGATAATGTTTTATAAACAGGGAAATTGCCTCCACTGTGGACTCATTAATTCACTTATCCACCAAGTTCTCTTATTAACTGACCTATCCGTCATATTCCCTTATTAACTTTTTATTCAATCACTAGTATTTACTTCTATTGCTCATAATTGAACACAAATTTCTTTACTATTATATAAAATAAAGTACCAGCTATTCCACTTTTTCTCCTGTACCTCAATAAGATGACATATTCCAATAGATTCATTTTCCTGTTTTGCTCCCTCCTCCCATCTAGATGAGTGTGCTAAGTGATACAAAATGCTTTTATTTCTCTACCCCTCATCCCCCTGAGCCCAATCCCTGGGTGTTTTAGTTCCAGGTGTCATAGAATTTTCCTTGCGGTGTGTCGCTTCTATTTAAAGAATTTTTCTTTAAAACTTTTATTACACATTCCTGTAAAGTCTATCATTGTCCATTCAGAGTTAACTCTCTACATAAAATTTGTCAGATTTTTTTTTGGCTCACCACTGTTTCTTCTCCTTTTTATCTGATCCTATCTGAGATCTCTGTTCCTGTTTGATTCGTTAAAATTCTTTCTCCAATATATTCTGCATGTAATTATGCTACTAATATGATAGCTGAAGACTCTCAAATCCACAAATACCTTTCTTTGATCCTCACAAGAATATAACTTCTGAAGTCTTATAAATCCACAAATATTTTTCTTTTAATCTCAGGGGACCGATGCCCTATGACCCCACATTTTAGGCTTACCAAATTTAATTTTTTCCTCTTAATACATAAGGAAACTGAGGTGCAAAGAAAGAAGGGAACCTTGAACCTTCATTCAAGGTCACAAAGCTAGTAAGAAGTTGATGAGTAGCGATGAGGGTTTTAGGTTGAGATTAACAACAAATGTCACAGAAGATAATAGTGTTTAACCCAACTTCAAGTTCATAAAATGAATGGACATTTCCTGATCCCTCCACTTCCTCCCCCACCTCAGGGGATTTCAGGATGTACCAGGCAAAGCTGTCTCTATCCCCAACTGTTTCTCAGTCAGTGAGGGGTGTTAAGAACTCTTCACTGCCCCTCTTGAAGCTTACATTCTGGAGCAGGGAGATAGAAACTGAACCAAAAATTGAAAAAATCCCAGTAAACATATTTCCTGCATACTGAGATGTAGTATATAAAAAAACAACAACACGATACAGGAACAGAAGATGATGGAGGGAGAAAGAACAACAAATAAATAGGAAAAGAGACTTCAGATAGGAGCAGATGAAAGGGAGAGAAAACAGGAAGGGGTCAGAACAGCCCTCCCTAAAAGCCTGGCATTTGACAGAGTGCTGCAGAATGAAGGAAGAGAGCCAAGCACATACCAGGGGGGTAGGGTTGTAGTCTGAGGAAGCAGTCCAGGAAGCACCCAAGATGGTCCACTAGGGTGAACAAAGAACATACTTGAACCACCAGTTAGATTCATCTTCATCTAAAAGATAAGAAATTGAATGTGCCTGATAGTTCATTATTTAATATGTTAATTACAAAACTATATATATATATATATATATGATGCTCAAATCGTTAAAAATTAGGTATGTAAAATTACAGCTCATAGATTACTGTTGCCTATAGCAGGGAGCTCCTGATAGGCAAGGGTAGATTTCACCCATCTCTGTATCTTCAGAGTCCATCATATTATGTGGAACATAATAGGTATCAGTAGCATGTTGGGGGGAAAGATCGAAACCGTGCTGAGCACCGGAATTCTGTGTAAATCTTTCAAAAAAATCTCTTCTACTTTACAGCAGAGTCCCTTTTCTTTTTTATTTTTAGTAGCAACTAGCCCCACGCCTTGCAGATGAGCCCCTAAGAAATGAATGGGTGAATGAATGCATGGACAGCGGGATGGATCAATGAGTGAGGAGCAGTGATTCGCAGGACCTGCATGTATTGAAATCCTGACAAAGCAGCCTCTGCAAAATAAAAGACCTTAGGCTTTGGCGTCTGACAAACGTTAAAATTATTCAAGGGCTGTCCTTGGGCAATTTAGTTGAAGTTTCATAATCTGTGAAACAGAAAATGAATTAAATAAAAAGATAATTGAGACAAACCTATAAAAGGTGCCAAAGCACGATGCCTGGCATTAAGGGATGCTTCACACCTGTTATCCCTCACCCTATTCTCTCTTCACCCCTACTCCCGCTCGGCAGCTCCCCGCTGTTAGCACCAGAAATACTTACCTGCTAAGAAAACGAAAAGTGCAATGCTGGCTTGACCCTGCGACGCTTTAAAAAACTCCAAAAACCCAGCGTGATGGGAGGGAGGTTTGCCTAGAGACAGGTGAGGAAGCCTTAGTAAACTGAGAGGACGGTTAATTGTCAAAGAGGATTGAGCCACTACGAACAGCAGCAACCTTGGACTAACAGGTGTATCTTCAGCAAGCACATGTCCCCACGCCCATCCTTCCATTTAGCGCCACAAACGCAGCCTCTTAAGAGAAAAGGAAGCTTGGGAGTTGGAGAACGGAAGCTACCATTGGCCTTAATGGATGTCATCCATTAATGTAAGCTTGGGAGTCGGAGAACGGAAGCGACCAATGATTTTAATCAATGTCAATCTTCACCCTCCGCTTTTCTTCCTGGCCTCCTTGCCCCTTCCTATTCTGTTGGCTAGTTCTCTCTTGCCATCTGCTGGCCGCACTCGGGAACACACCAAACGCTGAAACGCGCCTTCGCCTGCCCTGAGTACCTGCAAACGGAGGGCTGGGCGCGGTTTATAAGGGCTCGGCTAGCGTGCCCCGGGCGGTACTAAAAGAGGGCTGCCTGCGCCAATCTCATTCCCACAAAATGCAAGTACAGAAGCAGCGCGGACGCCCGAAGGGGTCACAGAGAGACAGGCGGGGCAGTTGACCAGCTAACTGGACTCACTTCTGAGAAATGCAAATTATCGAGCCACAGTCCAACCAACGGTATCAAAACAGACTCTCTACAGATGGAGCTCAGCGAAGGTGAATCTCAGCTTCACCCCAGAGAACTTAAATATATTGGGGTTACCCAGAATCCCCATTTTAAAAAACCTATCCAAGTGATACGTTTGAACGTTAAAGTACAGAGAATCGCAAACTGGCAGAACTCTTTAACTTACAAAAAGGGAATGAAGATTCCGCCAAGAGGAAAAGGAATTTGCCCAAGGTATCCCAGCAAGATCCTAAGAAAACGTGAGGCTCTAAGGTTAAAATCCTAACCGACAACCATTCCTTCCCGCAACTAGTCCTCTGACCTCTAGCGAACTATCCTGTCCTAATCTGTGAAATCCGAGCAACAGTTACATCTACCCCAGCAGGTGGCTGCGAATATCAAATGGGACCAAAATGAGCCAACTACCAAGCACTACCCCACTGGAAGTACAGGTTGAATTAAATCTTGATCATCCTACCCCCATTCATCTCCCAGTACCACTGTATGAAGGTGGAAGTGAAGCCACCCAGCCGCATGTTGGTTCCAAACCACGTCCACATCCACCCGCAGCTCAGTGAATATTTCTTTTCTTGAAGAGAGAGAGGCTCCTTGGAGCCTCTGGAGTCTGAAGGTAGATGTTACCTTCCTCATGAGTGTGTTGTCTTCCTAAGATAGGATGGACAACAGGGTCTAAATGGAAAGTGTTGGCTGCCAGGGCTTCAAGGCTGGCTCCTAAGCGGTTGCTGGAGGGTTAGAGACCCCACTCCAGCTCTCTCTAAAATGAGGACAGCTTGTCCGCAGAAGCCAATTCTCCTTAGCCTTTCCTGCCACTTCTTCCATTGTACATCCAGACGGTTCCCTTCTTCTCTTCTATCAAACTCCTACTCATCTGTCATCCATCAAGTCCAAATATAAATCTTTCTCTGTGACATACTCTTAAGTTAGAGGCAGTGTTGCCTTCCTCTGTATTCCCAGAACATGTTGTTTGCAACTCTAAATGTAGACATCAGCCTACTGTTAGGGTTCAGGAGCATCTTTTAGGGGTTCATGGAGAAATCATTTTCCATAAATGTTGGCCTTATTTCCTAACTTCACCAGACCTGACCTTAGTGCTTGATCCATTCCCACCTCTCTTGACCATGTAAGAGGCCTTTTCTTCTTATTGGTTTGTGAAACACAAAATGACCCAACCACCAGTTACGTAGCCAAAAGAATTCTTGTCACATTGTCATAAAATCCAGCCAACAAGATGCTTTGTGGCAAGTGAACGTTCCTTTTCAGGGCAAACACTCTGTCCCCAGGAATGTGAGACAACTTCCACAGCCCCATATAAGTATTAGCTAGAAGTGAGACTTCCTTGGTGGCTCAAAAGATTCCCTGAGCATCCCTACGCTGTCACTCATGTCAAATTGCAGTGGGATTGCATCAAATCTCTTGGAGCACAGCTGCAAAGAGAAAAGCAAAGCTAGAGCTCTCCTCTGGACCTGTAGCTCTAGGCAGTTAGTTTCTCTGTGAGGGTCAGTTTTATACATAAGGAAGAAATGGAAGATTGGTACCAAAAATGACATCATGTTACTTATTCCAGTCATGTGGTTCAGTTGCTACTCCAGTGATGAGCAAATGAAGAGGAATTAGAAGCATGGCTATTCCTAGGCTCAAGGAGCAGGGAAGCTCTGGAATTGGGTGTGTGGCAATGCTGCTTGGAGTGCCATTACAAAGGGACAAGAGTGGTTCACTGGGATGTAAAATATAGGGCACCTAAGAGACAAGGGTTCTGGGAAACAAGGCAGACTTTTGTATTTATCATTTGCTCTGATATCTCTCTGTTAACTTTCTTCTCCCTTTTAATTGTTGCTGTACTTTAATTACATTTCTTATTGGGAACAGGCCCCCAAATCTGGCCATAAGCTGGCCCCAAAACTGGCCATAAACAAAATCTCTGCAGCACTGTGACATGTTCGTGATGGCCATGAAGCCCACGCTGAGGGTTGTGGGTTTACTGGAATGAGAGCAAGGAACACCTGGCCCAACCAGGGAGGAAAACCGCTTACAGGCATTCCTAAGCCACAAGCAATAGCATAAGCCATCTGTGCCTTAAGGACACGTTCCTGCTGCAGATAACTAGCCAGAGCCCATCCCTTTGTTTCGGCACATTCCTTTGTTTCCTGTAAGGAATACTTTTAGCTAATCTATAATCTATAGAAACAATGCTTATCACTGGCTTGCTGTCAATAAATATGTGGGTAAATCTCTGTTTGAGGCTGTCAGCTCTGAAGGCTGTGAGACCCCTGATTCCCACTCCACACACTGTATTTCTGTGTGTGTGTCTTTAATTCCTCTAGTGCAACTGGGTTAGGGTATCCACAACCGAGCTGGTCTTGGCAATTTCTCAGGCCTGGCATGGTGGCTCACATCTGTAATCCCAGCACTTTGGGAGGCTGAGGCGGGCAGAGCACCTGAAGTCAGGAGTTCGACCCTAGCCTGGCCAACATGGAGAAATCCCATCCCTACCAAAAACACAAAAATTAGCCAGGCATGGTGGCAGGCACCTGTAATACCAGCTGCTCAGGAGGCTGCGTCATGAGAATCGCTTGAATCCAGGAAGTGGAGGTTGCAGTGAACTGAGGTCATGCCACTGCACTCCAGCCTGGGCAATAGAGCAAGACTCTGTCTCAAAAAAAAAAAAACAAAAAACTTCTCAGTTAATGACCAACATTGTTATCATCATAAGTCCTAGCTTCCCTCTCTCTTCCTCTGTGTGTCTTTTATTTTGATCTATGTTCTTCTCTCCCACATTCACCTTCTGGCCCCTTCTTAAGGCTCCCTGGGCATTCACCCTCATGTGTTGAATGTCCATTTCCCTCCTTATTTTTTAGTTGGCATGGATTAGCAACTCCAAGTCAACAGGTCAAAAGTAGAATTACACACACACACACACACACACACACACACCAATTCTGGCATACACAGCATCTCCTTCCTCAGTCTTCCCCATATCAGTTAATGCAGATTTTATCCTTCTAGTTGCTCAAGTCAAAAGCCAAAGAATCATCACTGAGCCCTCTTTTTCTCTTATTTATGGAACATCCATAAGCAAATTCCATGTGCTGGACTTTCAAAATATATGTGGAATCCAGCCATTTCTAACACCTCCACCATTACCACCTGAGGCCGGGCTCCGAAATCTTTGCAATCCTGGGACAGACTCTTAGCTGCCTTCTCCCTTCCATATCTCCTCTTGTCCTCCCAGAGTTTGTCTCCCACACAGCTACCGGAGTGATTTTTAAAAATATGTCAGGTTATATCACTCCCTTGCTTCAAATCCTCCATTTAAAATAAATTTCACATTTAAAACAAAATCCAGACTTCTTCATATGGCCGACCAGGTGCTTTACGCTAGTGGAATGTGCAGATGCTCCTCCCTAAGGAGCGCTTCTTTCCAGGGCAGATTATCTCCAGTGATGTCAGGCAATTTCAACAACACCATTCTCTACCACCTCTTGCTTTTCATAGCTTTTTTTCCTCCAGATTCTATAATGAAAAGAAAATCAAGTCTCCTTGTGCAATGATTTACTCTCCGATGTATATTGGTGCCACTCATGTATACTGCTTTCAGATGATTCAAGAATAACAGTGATTTGAGAAAGCTGTCCTTAAGTTTTCTCTTTTTCTGTATAATATTATTTTTACAATTATACTTCCAAAGTTTTCTCTTTCCAAGCACCACAAGACCGGTGTAATTTAAGCAGTGATTTTAGGGGTCTCTCTATATTTTACATTAACTTCAGAAACATGCTCATGATTATTCCACCAAAACGATCAACTTTTACATAAACATCTGTCCTTCTATGAGTTACAAAATAATTGTCACCATCCCCCCTTAATCAACCATCTTCTCCCCTTTATTGACCAACTTTTCAAACACCCAATACTGAAGGCATCTCCTTCTATTCAGGTTCTTAGATACTAAGACATTCTGTTCCTAAACAGTAAGATGTTTTCTCAAGCCCCATGCAAAGCACTTCTTTGATCATCACTTTGGGGATACCCAACTCTGGCGTCTTCATGAGGAGGGTAAAGTTCCACACTCAGTAATGCGGGTCCTGGGAACCCAGCCTAAGCAGTGCTGGCCGCTTCCTTATCCAGGCTGGCATTGTCTGTGTTCGCCAGATCCTCTGCGAAGTTGGATCGTTTGCGGAGCAGGCCAAGTCCCTCTAGCCCTCACGCAGGCGCCGGTGCAGCCTGCTCTGGGACTTGAAGTCTGCTGCTGTCTGGGCTTCTGCATCATCAGGGTTGAGCTCTCTCTCTGCTGCTGCCAACGGATCCCGCCTGGATTCTAGTCCCGCCACCGCCGCTCACCCTACAGCGGCAGAATGGCAGCAAGTGCCACACACCAACGCACCAGGGCGGGATATTTGCCCTGCAGCTCCCGCCAGCGCGCTGCTCTCGCGCAATCAAAAGGCGGGGAAAGCGCGAAACCGCCAGGCGCCTCCCGCTCCGCCCAGGTGCTGCGCAGCTCCTCCTTGGCCTCCACTGGTAGACAGCGGACACTGACGACCGGGAAGGAACAGGGCAGTGATTGCTTGGTTTATCCTGGGACACGGGAGCTGGCCGTGGACTGAGTCGTGGTGGTGGCGGGGGGCGGGGCGGGGAGCGCTGGGACCAGGATGGGTCATCCGGACAAATAGGGATGGTGAGCGGGCGGATGGGTGCGCAGACCCCTCCACACGGGCTTCCGACCCACCGCGCTTATCCCTTCCAATTGCTGCAATCAGTCTCCAGAGATGTTAATTGGCTTCCAAAGTGGATGAGCGATGAGTCATTTTCATCCAATGAGAGAAAACAGCCTCCAGAGACTCTTCGTCTGTTGGCCAGCGAGAGAGTCAATTCCCAGGATCCTCCTGCTCGCGGACTCGATCTTCCAGGCGGGCAAAGTTCAGCTGAGAGCCACAAGAGAGCAGTCTTCGCAGCACCTGCTAATCCAGAACGTCGGGCACTGGCACAAGCACTGTGTGGACAGACTCTCTGGTTCTGTGAGTGTTTTTTCTGGTCCTGTGTTGGACCTGGAGTTCTTAGGGGGATGGCTCGCAAAGGCAGTAGGCAGAAGGACCTCAGCCCAAAGTCAAGGAGGTTTTGGATGGAGAGCTAGGCCGCAGCCCATTGTGGTAATTCCCTTCCCCCCACTCAGCTTCAAAGGCCAAGAGTTTTACTCCTGAAAAGATACTTGGAGATTGTCTAGGTGTTCCTGTATCTCAAGAGGGTCGTTTGACACTGGTGGGTTCTTTCCCTGCCAGGTGCCTTTCCCACACTTAGCACTAGACCAGGTTTGATTAAGCAGAGCAGAAACTTTATTCACTGATCAAGGAATGGAGAAGGGAAGCTCCTGCTCAAAGTGTGTGGGGTGTAGTGAGGGGGTGCTAGACAAGGTCTTCCAGGGCTTGTAGGTGGAGACTGAGGGCAAGGATTCCTGGAAAGAGGTGGGGCTTTCCAGGAAGAGCTGAGCGTGACAGTCTCATACTTTCTGTTGCCCCTCATCACTACATGTGCCTAGCAAGGTGCATTTCTCCCCGGGGCAGGGATTTACATATGGTAATTAGCAAGGATTCAGGTTAGGGTAGCCCTGCTGAGCTCCTTTCCTATCTTACCGCATGGTGGTTACTGACATCCAGCCTTTGTTTCTGTAAGAAAGCACAGCTGCAAGCACAGGTTACCTTCATAGGTTCTGGGGCATTAGGAAAGAATTGAGGTCAATCTGTGGTGGCATACACAGTTGTTTAAACAACGTGGTGCACATTTGAGGTGGGGGTTGTGGAGTGAGGCAGATAAAAGTGCCTATTTCATAACCACAGCCTGACATACTGAAAATTAGAGTCTGTGAGGGTGGGATCTGGAATCCTTTTTAAAAGGCTCGGAGGAATCAATTCACAGGAACAATAAAAGTTTGATCTGAGCCAAACTCCTTAATTTAGAAATGAGGAAACGGGGATCCCCAAAAAGGATACAGGGAGAAGGCGGGAGGATAGTTACAATATAATAGTTTTAGGGTGGTTCTTTCCTGGCCTTGGGAAGTTTTCTCAGCCACTGCTCTGATCAGTACACAGTTGAAATCTTTAGGGGAACCCTCTTCATATATCCTGAGTTCTTTCTCTCTGCAGGTCTCCTGCCAGGTCTGTTGCCTGTGATCTCTTGTCACCTTGGTCTCTCAGCTTTGTCTCCTTAAATCTTGAATTCCAACTAGCTTTGCCTTGCTGCCCTTCCCTTAGACACTGGCCTGGAATCCTTCAAGGTAGTCTGCTTACTCTTGAGCTTTCTTCTAGTCTGATGTTATTTTACATGGAAACAATTTTATGCTTTCAAAGCTTGCATTTGTTTGTTAGGTGGGACCAGAACTAGGGCTAATTTTGTCCCACTATGGAAGCAATACCTTCTGAGTACTCTCCCTGATACTTCATGAATTATGAAGTTTTCTAGTCGGATTTTTGGAAACTGAAACTATTCCTAGTCCTGTATGAGCCTCGGAAATTGTTACATCTGCTCCTTTTGGGTAGTTGTTTTCCTGTTCCATTTCAACAGGGTGAAACAGGAGGATTTTATTGAGTGCATTCAGACCCAGCAGATTAACAGCCAAACACTGGTCCCAGAACAAAGACAGCACTTGACTTTTATACACAGTTCTAAGATGGGCTAGCTTGAAACAAGCTTACAGTAGTGTGAAGCATAGTGGCATGAAAGCAAGGATACAGAGGCAGAAGAAAGGCAGTCAATCAAATTGTGACAGATGCCTGACTCAGAATTACATGCAACTCTTGTTATGTGGCCCAGATGGCTGCTATCTAGGCTTACTCTAGTGCCTTGCATGGGCTTATCTTATAACCTTCACTATGGCACCTAGATAGCTGCAGTCCAGGCCTGCTCAGGCATCTCATGACCTTCCTTGTGCTGCTTAGATAAAAAACAGAATACTTGAAGTTACTATTTACAGAAAACAGAAATCTATAAACTCCTAAGTTTACTCGTATCATGGGGGAAAGCCTGTGGGACGTTAAGGATTAATACCATGGATTTCGGCTGAGTTAGGCTTAAAGTAATATCTCCTTGAGGCTCAAAAGTAATCTGCACTTGCAGTTTTTGTAGTAGGTTTCTTCTTAGCAAGGGAACTGGACAATTTGGGAGGTATAGGAATTCATGCTGAACTTCTCGCCCTCCTACAAGACACCTCCTTGACTGACAGAATGGCCTCTTCTCTGAGACTCCAGTGGCACCTACAATAGTTGCACAGTTCTTGGATAGTGGCCCTGTAGGTCAGGTCACTACCAAGTGTTCAGCCCTGGTGTCTACCATGAAGTCCATCAGCTGGCCCCCAACTTCTAATGTGACCATGGGATCCTGGGGGCCCAAAGAGAAGAAGCCCAGTCTGTCCTTGTCCTCATATCCTTCAGCTTCTGCCAGCCCAGTCAGGTTGGTGTCTAGTTCCTCCCAGGGCATGGTAGCCCTTGGCCTGTGGTTTTTTCATACTACGGCATTGACCATTCTCTATGTTATTATTCTCTGGACATTCATCCTTCCAGTGTCTTTTCCTTTTGCATTGCGCACATTTATCTCTCGTATAGCCTTGGCTGGCTCTCGAATCCTTGTTCAGACTGGCCTCTTCCATGCTTGCATTTGTACCCCCTTGCAAAGCAAGCTTTTCTTCCTGTGAGGACTTCTGCTAGAAAATCAGCCTTTTTCCTAAGCCTTTGATCAACCTCCTTCTTTACCTCCTGATCTCAGTTAATGTACACCTTGGTAGCCACTTCAATAAGCTGAGTAGCATTCATGCCTGCAAAGCCTTCTAACTTCAGCAATTTCCACCTGATATCTCCCTGGGCCTGCCCTACAAATGCCATATTCACCATGCACTGATTTTCAGCAGCCTCAGGGTTAAATGGAGTGTATAACTGGAATGCCTCACAGAGTCTTTCATAAAACTGGTTGGGGCTCTCTGCACCTTGTAGCAGCCCTGAGACTTTCCCTATATTGATTGCCTTTTTCCTGTCATCTCTTAGCCCTTGCAGGATTGCTTCTCAGTACCTCTGTAGGTGCTGAAACCGGGTTGCATACTTTGGGTCCCAGTGCGGATCCTCTTCAGGAAATAGGCCCCATGCATATGCCTGGGCATTAACTGCCTACAGGTGCATTGGCTTCTAGCCAATGGAGGGCTGCCTCTGTTGCTCTCTGGTGCTCCTCAGTGTTAAATAGCATCAGGAGGAGCTGTTTGAAGTCTGGTGAAGTTGGATTGTGCATTAGAAAGATAAACTGCATTAAATCTATAAGGACCTGGGCCTTCTCTGTGTTGGAGAAGTTATCATGCTTCCAGTTTAGGAGATGAATGGTTGAAAAAGGCTGGTAAATGAAGGCTTGTTTTCCTCCCTGGACATGGCCATGCTCATTATGATAGGTGGGTCCTCAGAGGCATTTGCATAACTCAGGTGCAGCCAGACCAGAGGTGGCCTGCCTGATATTCTGGGCCTTGTACTTTAACCTCCAAATCATGAGTGAACTCCCACTCACAGTTGCTTCAAAGAGAATAAAATACCTAGGAATCCAACTTACAAGGGTTGTAAAGGACCTCTTCAAGGAGAACTACAAACCACTGCTCAATGAAATAAGAGAGGACACAAACAAATGGAAGAACATTCCATGCTCATGGATAGGAAGAATCAATATCGTGAAAATGACCATGCTGCCCAAGGTAATTTATAGATTCAATGCCATCCCCATCAAGCTACCAATGACCTTCTTCACAGAATTGGAAAAAAGCTACTTTAAAGTTCATATGGAACCAAAAAAGAACCCGCATTGCCAAGTCAATCCTAAGCCAAAAGAACAAAGCTGGAGGCATCACGCTACCTGACTTCAAACTATACTACAAGGCTACAGTAACCAAAACAGCATGGTACTGGTACCAAAACAGAGATATAAACCAATGGAACAGAACAGAGCCCTCAGAAATAATACCACACTGCTACAACCATCAGATCTTTGACAAACCTGACAAAAACAAGAAATGGGGAAAGGATTCCCTATTTAATAAATGGTGCTGGGAAAACTGGCTAGTCATATGTAAAAAGCTGAAACTGGATCCCTTCCTTACACCTTATACAAAAATTAATTCAAGATGGATCAAACACTTAAATGTTAGACCTAAAACCATAGAAACCCTAGAAGAAAACCTAGGCAATACCATTCAGGACAGAGGCATGGGCAAGGACTTCATGTCTAAAACACCAAAAGCAATGGAACAAAAGCCAAAATTGACAAATGGGATCTAATTCAACTAAAGAGCTTCTGCACAACAGAAGAAACTATCATCAGAGTGAACAGGCAACCTACAGAATGGGAGAAAATTTTTGCAGTCTACTCATCTGACAAAGGGCTAATATCCAGAATCTACAGTGAACCCGAACAAATTTACAAGAAAAAAACAAACAACTCCATCAAAAAGTGGGCAAAGGATATGAACAGACACTTCTCAAAAGAAGACATTTATGCAGCCAAAAGACACATGAAAAATGCTCATCATCACTGGCCATCAGAGAAATGCAAATCAAAACCACAATGAGGTACCATCTCACACCAGTTAGAATGGCGATCATTAAAAAGTCAAGAAACAACAGGTGCTGGAGAGGATGTGGAGAAATAGGAACACTTTTACACTGTTGGTGGGACTGTAAACTAGTTCAACCATTGTGGAAGACAGTGTGGCGATTCCTTAAGGATCTAGAACTAGAAATACCATTTGACCCAGCCATCCCATTACTGGGTATATACCCAAAGGATTATAAATCATGCTGCTATAAAGACACAACGTATGTTTATTGCGGCACTCTTCACAATAGCAACGACTTGGAACCAACCCAAATGTCCATCAATGATAGACTGGATTAAGAAAATGTGGCACATATACACCATGGTATACTATGTAGCCATAAAAAAGGATGCGTTCATGTCCTTTGTAGGGACATGGATGAAGCTGGAAACCATCATTCTCAGCAAACTATCGCAGGGACAAAAAACCAAACACCACATGTTCTCACTCAAAGGAGGGAATTGAACAATGAGAACACTTGGACACAGGAAGGGGAACATCACACACCGGGGCCTGTCGTGGGATGGGGGTAACAGAGAGGGATAGCATTAGGAGATATACCTAATGTAAATGACGAGTTAATGGGTGCAGCACACCAAGGTGGCACATGCATACATATGTAACAAACCTGCACGATGTGCACCTGTACCCTAGAACTTAAAGTATAATAATAAAAAAAGAAATGTTGATGGGAAGAATATGGGTAGAGAAAACTTTTATTTGGGTAGATGTTAGAAGCTGAGGCCTGGGTGGCGTTATAAAAGCAATATTATGAGGAGAAGGAGGCCCTGAACTAACGTCATTGCAAGTGAATGGAGTGAGGAATGGATAGGATAGGTATTTTGGAGAAAGATGTGGCAGCTGATAGGTGTGGGAGTTCTTCTCATGTATTAGCCCAGTCTACAAAGTTCTCAGGGCAAATGGAACACAAGTTCTTCTGCAGGGAGTGATATAGCATGGTAGATCTTGAACTGAGACTTCTAAAATCTTTACTAAAACTTTAAAGGAGAATACAATAGTAAAACACAAGGGTATGGGCAATTTTAGTTAACAGGTGATAAACAGAAAAGAAAGATCTTGGAGGTGGGGAAGAAAAAAAGACCAGTTTTTTTCTTTTTGTTTTTTTTTTTTTTGACAACTACAAGAACAGCAGAGTCAAACAGGGGATAGACTCGTGTCAGAGATCCAGTTCTATTTACTAAAACTTCCTTGGATATTCAAATATTCTGAAATTCTGAGCTCTTGCAAAAGGATGCCTTTGTTTAAACATTGCTTCATCCAGCTACAGAACATAGTTTAACTTTGAGGCGTTTGACCCCAGACAGGACAAAACATGTTTCACCTTGCCTATTACTGAACACGTATTTCTTAACTATTTAACCTTCATGATAAAAAATTTCAAACATCTGTATTAACTAATTTGCTAATGATTGTTTCAAATATCTGATCCATGGGTTTCTTCTTACATTAATTTTGTTGTAAGTTCTTTATATTTTTAATTATTTTTATATCATTGGATATAATTGCTAAATATCTATATGACATGTTGATTAATATAAAGTCAATTAAAAAACTAACATGTTAAATATTATTCTTACATCATGCCAGATATAATGCTATGCATTTTGTATGTATTGCATTGTGTAATCTAATTCCTCCGGAAAACATGCATTCTAATTTCTGGCTCCAAAGTTGTGAGAAAACACTTTGAGGTTCTGATTGATTAAGCAACCTAACAAAGAAGTAGGGGACAGAATTAAAATTTGAAACCAGCCTAAGCTTTGAAACTATCAGTAGTGATGATTACCTTCTCCAAGTTATTATTAAATTAATGGCACATTTCTAAGAATTCTGAATGTTATTTCAATGGAAGTTTACAGATATGTGTCAAAATTTTTTCATCTTTTTTAAAAAAATTTTGTAATGAAACTGAGAAAAGATCCAAAATGGCCATAGGTCTAAAATATTTTGCCCTCAGAAACTAAAGAAAATCTTTGCCAGATCCTGCTCTAAGTTTTTCAGTCACAACTATTCTTAGAGGGCTGATATTTTCTATTCCATGTGGAAAAAGATTTCTCAGGCATTTGATGACCAAACGACAGGGAAAAAGTTATGATGTTGGTAGGTGAGTGTTCTGCTACAGGCATTTGAGAACCTCACAGAACTCTTAATATTCACTTTTAATTCATTCCACCAGGGAGGAAGGGCATGGGTTTTGGAGCCATTCATATATGGTTTCAAAGTATGACACTGGCATTTACCTCTGTAAGAACTTGAGAAATTTATCTGTTCTCTCTGACCTTTGGTATATTTAGAATGAGGATGATACTAACAGTTTCTACATCATGATTGTTACTTGAATGAAGAAATATAAAGTGCATTTTAAATTCATTTGGTCCCTTAATGTTGTCCCTTCCCTTGTTATCTTTTCAGAGTTTCTTCTTGAATGGCTCAAGGACTGAAGCATCCCACAAAATAATTCTACTGAATAACTCCCAGAAGCTGCTGGCCCTATACAAACCCTTGGCCTGAATCATACCTGAGTCCCTGAAGGTGAGGGAACAGTGAGAGAGTCAGATGGCTTTGTGCATGTTTCTTTACCTTTCTGTGCCTTTACCTTTGGTCTTTTCATCAAGGAAATAGGAATAATATCAGCACCTACCTCTTAAAGTTTTTGTGGACACTAAATAAATCCATACAATATAAGTGCTAAGAGCATTGCCAAGTGCCCACCTAGTACACAGTAGCTCTTTGGTATCAGAAGGACACCTACCTGTGAGTTCTGCCTACTTGCTGGTGACTTCACATCAATCAGAAGGGTCCTAGGGATGCTGCTCATCTCACCATCACTGACTTGGTCCCAGTACTGTCTCTTGATTTCTGTTTTTCTCTTTCTCTTCACATCCAGATCTCCATCTCTGAGGATCCCAGCCTCTCCTAGTCTTTCCATCCGTCCTTCAGGTGTACGGCTCTGTGTACCACATCAATCACAGGAACCCCTTCAACATGGAGGTGCTAGTGGACTCCTGGCCTGAGTATCAGATGGTTATTATCCAGCCTCAAAAGCAGGTAGGCACACAGATAGGGACTGGTGGAGCCAGGTTGGCCCAAAGGGCCTAAGGAACTGACCAGTTGAGACACCAGGGCTGCTTTTATAGAGTGAAAGGAAATGTGAGTATTTTAAAAGACTCCTTGAGTACTTGGCAGCTTGCAAGAGTGCCACGTGTTCCCATCCTTCCTGTAAAGCATAAGATTCATCTAGGAAAAGGGGTGGAGCGGGTAGAGGAAGAAAATGATAAGGCTGACACTCACAGATTAAGGGCCCTTTGAGGTGGCAGGGGTCACCTGCAGGGGCTGAGAGGAGGCAAATTTACAGGGAAAGTTGGGTGTCTGAGATATCAGAACAGTGACTTAGAAACAAAAACCAAAGCAGAAGTCCACCAGTAAAAATTTCCTCTGAGGGCCAGGCATGGTGTCTTCTACCTGTAATCCCAGCACTTCAGGAGGCCAAGGCAGGAGGATCACTTAAGCCCAGGAGTTTGAGACCAGCCTCTGCAACATAGTGAGACCTCATCTCTGAAAAAAAAAAAAAAATACAACAAAACTAGCAGGGCATGGTGGTGCGTGTTTATCCTCCTAGCTGCTCAGGAGGCTGAGGTTGGAGGATGACTTGAGCCCCAGAAGGGGTCAAGGCTGCAGTGAGCCAAGATCACACCACTGTACTCCAGCCTGGGCAACAGAGTGAGACTCTGCCTTAAACAAACAAACGAACAACAACAACAAGAAAAAACAAGAACCAGGAAGTTACTTTGCAGGAACCAGAGAAGGGAATCATAATTACTGTGTGTCAACTATTTGGAAGCAATTGTCTTATTAGTGACTTTTCATAGAACAATCTTACGAAGTGACCATTAATATCTCCAATTTAGACATAAGGAAATGACACTGAGAAATATGAAGTCATGTAGCTGCTGGATACCAGATGTTAAAGCATTGTCCAATCTGAATTAAATTCAATGGACTGACAGTAACCATAGGCCCTTCTCTGAGTTTCATCATGTGTTAAAATGGGAAAAATAACAGGACCTTCTTCAGAGGATTACATGAGGTTTAAATGAGATATTGTACATCAAAGACTTAGTACATAGCACATGATTTTAAATAGTATTTACCATAATTAGCCATTATGGTAATTGGAATAAATTATTAAGCTGAAATAGTAATACAAACCTGGGTCTATTTTTTTGCCCTAAAGTCTTGCCCTTTTTGTATGTATTTTATGCACATCTGGTTAGTGAACTGAAGCCTCATTGCCAGCCCAACTTCATGTGGGTATAGGTGCTGAGCCTCCAAATAGTAATAAGCCACCCAAAGTCAAGACTAGTGTGCAAACTGGGTCATGATTGGAATGCAGAAAGTGACAAAGTGACCCTAGATTGAGGAACAAAGGGGTAAAGGGTGTGAGAGCCAGGCTGAGCCTAACACCTTCCCTAAGGATGTTCTTTTGATTTCCTGGCTTCCTGACAATTTGGTATCAAAGATAAATGCTTAGTTTATTTAATCCATGGTCCAATTTCTTCAAAGTGTGATATGCTAAATAATTGTAGGAAGCCAAATAGTTCTCTTTACTTCACTAACTTTGTAGTTATTATGTGTATTTTAGCATTGTAACTATAGCATCAAACCATAACTTCATATATGCATTGCTTTGAACAAGGCTAGTTTTTATAAAGCGAGTCAATAAACAAAAATATTAAAATATAAAAGTTCCACAGGACACATATATGACCAAAAAAAAAAAAGGAAAGAATGACATACGCTGCAATTTACTTTGAATTACATTCACCTTGTCAGATTCCATCATATGCCATGTTTCTTTCAGTGTTGAAAGTCAATTTGATTTTGAATAATAACTTTTTAGGGTGGGATACAGAATTTATTTAGAAAAAATTATTTTTTTCTTGTTGGTTTTTAATCACAATGATAATATATGCTGATTATACAAGGGAAAAATTTAACATGATTTTAAGAAGTTAATAACCTCTCACTTCCCCTCCCCTCCTCTCCTCATTTCCTACCCTTTGGGATAATCAATGTCCTTGGGCATATTAACATACACTGATGATCTCTCCTGTCATCACTTTTTTATTTATTTATTTATTTATTTATTTATTTTTTATTTTTATTTTTATTATTATACTTTAGGTTTCAGGGTACATGTGCACAATGTGCAGTTTTGTTACATATGTATCCATGTGCCATGTTGATTTCCTGCACCCATTAACTCGTCATTTAGCATTAGGTATATCTCCTAATGCTGTCCCTCCCCCCTCCCCCCAACCCACAACAGTCCCCAGAGTGTGATGTTCCCCTTCCTGTGTCCATGAGTTCTCATTGTTCAATTCCCACCTGTGAGTGAGAACATGCAGTGTTTGGTTTAGTCTTGGGAGGGTATATGGTTCCAGTAATTCATCGATTTCTTCTAGATTTTCTATTTTATTTGCCTAGAGGTGTTTATAGTATTCTCTGATGGTAGTTTGTAATTGTAGGATTGGTGGCGATATCCCCTTTATCATTTTTATTGCATCTATTTGATTCTTCTCTCTTTTCTTGCTAATGGTCTATCAATTTGTTGATCTTTTCAAAAAACCAGCTCCTAGATTCATTGATTTTTTTGAAAGGTTTTTTTGTGTCTCTATCTCTTTCAGTTCTGCTCTGATCTTGGTTATTTCTTGCCTTCTGCTAGCTTTTGAATTTGTTTGCTCTTGCTTCTCTAGTTCTTTTAGTTGTGATGTTATGGTGTCGACTTTAGATCTTTCCTACTTTCTCTTGTGGACATTTGGTGCTGTAAATTTCCCTTTACACACTGCTTTAAATGTGTCCCAGAGATTCTGGTGCATTGTTTCTTTGTTCTCACTGATTTCAAAGAACATCTTTATTTCTGCCTTCATTTCGTTGTTTACCCAGTAGTCATTCAGGAAAAGGTTTTTCAGTTTCCATGTAGTTGAGCAGTTTTGAGTGAGTTTCTTAATCCTGAGTTCTAATTTGATTGCACTGTGGTCTGAGAGACAGTTTGTTTTGATTTCTGTTCTTTTACATTTGCTGAGGAGTGTTTTATTTCCAATTATGTGGTCAATTTTAGAGTAAGTGCGATGTGCTGAGAAGAATGTATATTCTGTTGATTTGGGGTGGAGAATTTTGTAGATGTCTATTAGGTCCACTTGGTGCAGAGCTGAGTTCAAATCCTGGATATCCTTGTTAACTTTCTGTCTTGTTGATCTGCCTAATATTGACAGTGGGGTGTTAAAGTCTCCCATTATTATTATGTGGGAGTCTAAGTCTCTTTGTAGGACTCTAAGGACTTGCTTTATCAATCTGGGTGTTCCTGTGTTGGGTGCATATATATTTAGGATAGTTAGCTCTTCTTGTTGAATTGATCCCTTTACCATTATGTAATGGCCTTCTTTGTCTCTTTTGATCTTTGCTGGTTTAAAGTCTGTTTTATCAGAGACTAGGATTGCAACCCCTGCTTTTTGTTGTTTTCCATTTGCTTGATAGATCTTCCTCCATCCCTTTATTTTGAGCCTATGTGTGTCTCTGCATGTGAGATGGGTCTCCTGAATACAGCACATTGATGAGTCTTGACTCTTTATCCAATTTGCCAGTCTGTGTCTTTTAATTGGGACATTTAGCCCATTTACATTTAAGGTTTATATTGTTATGTGTGAAATTGATCCAGCCATTATAATGTTAGCTGGTTATTTTGCCTGCTACTTGATGCAGTTTCTTTATAGCATCAATGGTCTTTACAATTGGGCATGTTTTCTTCAGTGGCTGGTACCAGTTTTTCCTTTCCATGTTTACTGCTTCCTTCAGGAGCTCTTATAAGGGAGGCCTGGTGATGAGAAAATCTCTCAGCATTTGCTTGTCTGTAAATGATTTTGTTTCTCCTTCACTTATGAAGCTTGGTTTGGCTGGATATGAAATTCCAGGTTGCAAATTCTTTTCTTTAAGAATGTTGAATATTGACCCCCACTCTCTTCTGGCTTGTAGGTTTTCTGCTGAGAGATCTGCTGTTAGTCTGATGGGCTTCCCTTTGTGGGTAATCTGACCTTTCTCTCTGGCTGCTCTTAACATTTTGTTCTCTTTTCAATCTTGGTGAATCTGACAATCATCTGTCTTGAGGTTGCTCTTCTTGAGGTTGCTCTTCTCGCGGAGTATTTTTGTAGTGTTCTCTGTATTTCCTGAATTTGAATGTTGGCTTGCCTTCTTAGGTTGGGGAAGTTCTCCTGGATAATATCCTGAAGAGTGTTTTCTAACTTGGCTCCATTCTCCCCATCACTTTCAGGTACACCAATCAAGCGTAGATTTGGTCTTTTCACATAGTCTCATATTTATTGGAGGCTTGTTTGTTTCTTTGTACTCTTTTCTCTAACCTTGTCTTCTCACTTTATTTCATTAATTTGATCTTCAATCACTGATATCCTTTCTTCCACTTGATTAAATTGGCTATTGAGACTTGCAAATGCATCATGAAGTTCTCATGCCATGGTTTTCAGCTCCATCAGGTCATTTAAGGTCTTTTCTACACTCTTTATTCTAGTTAGCCATTCGTCTAACCTTTTTTAAAGGTTTTTAGCTTCCTTTCAATGGGTTAGAAGATGCTCCTTTAGCTCAAAGAAGTTTGTTATTACCAACCTTCTGAAGCCTACTTCTGTCAACTCGTCAAAGTCATTCTCTGTCCAGTTTTGTTCCATTGCTGGCAAGGAGCTGCAATCCTTTGGAGGTGAAGAGGTGCTCTAGGTTTTGGAATTTTCAGCTTTTCTGCTCTGGTTTCTCCCCATCTTTATGGTTTTATCTACTTTTGGTCTTTGATGTTGGTGATCTACAGATGGGGTTTTGCTGTGGATGTCCTTTTTGTTGATGTTGATGCTATTCCTTTCTGTTTGTTAGTTTTCCTTCTAACAGTCAGGCCCCTCAGCTGCAGGTCTGTTGGAATTTGCTGGAAGTCCCTCTGTACCCTTTTTGCCTGGATATCACCAGTGGAGCTGGCAGAACAGCAAATAGTGTAGAACAGCAAATATTGCTGCCTGATCCTTCCTCTGAAAGCTTCATCCCAGAGGGGCACCCTCCTGTATGAGGTGTCTGTCAGCCCCTACTGGGAGATGTCTCCCAGTCAGGCTACATGGGAGTCAGGGACCCACTTTATGAGGCAGTCTGTCTGTTCTCAGAGCTCGAACACCATGCTGGAAGAACCACTCCTCTCTTCAAAGCTGTCAGACAGAGACATTTAAGTCTGAAGAAGTTGTCTGCTGACTTTTGTTCAGCTACGCCCTGCCCACAGAGGTGAAGTCTATAGAGGCCATAGGCCTTGTTGAGCTGTGGTGGGATCGGCCCAGTGGAAGCTTCTTGGCCACTTTGTTTACCTACTCAAGCCTCAGCAATGGCGGACGCACCTCCCCCCATCAGACTGCAGCCTTGCAGGTTGATCTCAGACTGCTGCGATGGCAGTGAGAAAGGCTCCATGGGTGTGAAACCTGCTGAGTCAGGCACAGGAGGGAATCTCAAGGACTGCTGGTTGCTAAGGCTGTCAAAAAGAGCAGCATTTGGGCAGAAGTGTACCATTTTTCCAGATAAAGTCTGTCATGGCTTCCCTTGGCTAGGAAAAAGAAATACCCCAACCCCTTCTGCTTCCTGGGTGAGGTGATGCCCCATGCTGCTTTGGCTCTCCCTCGATGGGCTGCACCCACTCTCCAACCAGTCCCTATGAGATAAACCAGGTATCTCCGTTGGAAATGCAGAAATCACTCATCTTCTGCATCTAACTTGCTGAGAGCTGCAGACTGGAGATGTTCCTATTTGGCCATCTTGGAAGTGCTCACGTTCTTTTGATATACTACTGAATATTTTATGCAAAATTTTTATATATGTATTCATAAGAGAATATGGTCAATAAGTCTCTTTTTGTTATTTTTTAACAGATTTGCTGTTTCCAAAGCTTAATATTAAAATTATGTGTTTGTTTTGGCTTGTGTACAGTTTAAATGTAAAATAATCTGATTTTGGCTACTTCTTATTTTTTAATTTTAATTTTTTTCTTTAGATACAAGGGGTACACGTGCAGGTTTGTTACATGTGAATATTGCATGATGCTGAATCTTGGAGTGTGGACAGATTCCATCTTCCTGGTAGTGAGCATAGTACCCAATAGTTTTCTAACCAGCCCCTCTGTCTCCACCCTCTAGTAGTCCACAGTGTCTATTGTTCCCACATTTATGTCCATGTATGGTCAATGCTTAGCTGTCAGTTATGAGTGAGAACATGTGATATTTGGTTTTCTGTTACAGCATTAATTTGCTTAGGATTATTGTGCTGTGGAAAGTAGTCTGGAAATTTCTTAGAGAACTTAAAACAAAGTTACCATTCAACCAAACAATGCCATTACTAAGTAAATAGCCAAAAGAAAATGAATGATTCTACCCAAATGACACATGCATCTGTATATTCATTGCTGCACTGTTCACAATAGGAAAGAAATGGAATCAACCCAGGTGCCCATCAATTGTAGACTGGATTTAAAAAACGTGGTACATATATTCCCATGGAATACTACACAGCAACAGAAAAGAATAAAATAATGTCTTTTGTAGCAACATGGTTGGAGCTGGAGGCCATAATCCTTGTCCAATTTTTAAATGGTAGATTTTAAATTTAATTTCTGATATTTTATATTAGTTTGTTGAGGTTTTCTATGTTTTTGAAAGTCAATTTTGATTGTTTATTTTTGAGGGATAACATCCATTTCTTTTATCAATAAATATGTTGCCTTTGAGTAGTGTATAATCTTCTGTTATAATTCTCTTGTTCTTTTCTCTGTTTCCATTCTCATCTCTCATACTCTATGCTTATTTTTTTATTTTTGCTTTTTCTCTGTCTCTCGTATTTCCTTAAAATGCCTTACCAGAAGTTTATCTCTCTCTCTTTTCTCTTTCTGTTTTTGCCATTTAAAAATGAACTTTGGTTTTTATATATCCTTTACACTATGTCTTGTTTTCCATTTCATTATATATAGCTTTCATTTTTATAGATAGTTCCATTTGTTTTCTTCTAGTTTATTTTGATATTCTTTTTATAATTCCTTGAATATTTACTTGGCTATTTTTAAAAATCTGGTCTTTTAAAACATCTACTATTTTAAATTCATGGAAGTTTTGGTTTCGGCCATATTCAGGAACTTCCATTCATAAAAACACTCGCAAATTCTTGAAGTTTTCTTTAAAATTAGTTACACTATTTTCTCTTTTTTCTAAAATAATATTAATATTCACTGCTAAAACTGTCACACTTATTGTTTATATTTCCCCTGAGAAACAGAAATTCATCTTCCCATGAAGTTTGTGGCTTGCCAGAATGTGATCACCAGTCTCTTTTTTTCAAACCCATTAGTCTAACACCACATAAATTACCCAGAGTGCTGCCAAAATTTCAGTTATTTCATTCTATTTTGTGGGCTTCTGGCTTTAAAGACAGTGTCACTCTTTGAATAGGCTGACATCATGTAGGCTTGGGAAAAGGCAATCTCATTAATGTTTATATTCACTAAAGTATCTTGCCCAAGCCTTGGACACTGTAGATTCTAGGACACTATAGATTCTAGGTGTGTGGTGAAACAGTGGGAACTAAAATTTAGAGAAATCACAGTTAAATTTATTTTGAGCCAAGTTTAAGGACCTAATCCTAGAGACAGACTCAGTACATCCCAGAATGTGTCACACAGGAGGTTACGTGGGGGCACAGTATATATAACAGGGGGATACCTGTGGCCCAAGAGGTGAGAGAAGCAAGGAGAGAAGCAACTGTTGCAATCTTTTGATTCTGCTGGGTTCTCGGTGATGCTATATATAAAATAAAGTAAGTGTGCAGTTGAGTGAGTAGGGAGAAAGGTGAGGCATCTTAAGGCCTGGTGGAAGATGACTGATTTCATCCTGTCTTTTTTCTGGATCTGATAAGGAGTTTTATAACCAGTACCTGTCAGTGAAATATTTAACGAACTCCAGTTACACAGGCAAGAGGTCAGCAGTAGCTTATAAGCCTAGGTTTTATTATCCGTGTGCCCATCTGTGGCCATCATGGGCCACTGATAAAATTTTCTTTTGAACTTTCATTTTTCTGATAATTGCAATCAGTGAGAGGTGAAGAAAAATTTCAGTTGAATGATCTGACCTTTCACCATCCTAAACAGGAGATGACTGACAATATGGATTCATACACAAACGCATATTGCATGTTCTCCAAAGAGACTAAAACATCACAAGAAGTTTTGAAATATGTGAGATCATAAACTGGAAACACATACTCCAAATCCAAGATAACAAGTCTGAAGAAATGGGCAAGCAGCTGTGCTTCTCAAATTGAGTCATCAACTAATATTTTTAGCATCACCTGAGAGCTCAACAGAAATGTAAATTTACAAAAACTCTGGGGGCTGGGAGAAGTAGAGCAATCTGTGGTGTGACAAAGACTCCCCCACACTGCGGTGTAAACTCAAGTTTGATAACGACTAAGCATTGATGTATTAATCAGGTGGGAGCAGTGTAAGTAGAGGACTCCAAGTCTGACAATATTGCTTTCTTGGCTTTCTTCCCAGGTCTTCAAGAAAGTTTAGGTGAGGGGATAAGAGTGGCTGCATTTTCAAAGTCACTGAAGGTAGAGCATTCGAGAGCAGTCCTCTTTATTATGGAGAATATCCTGAAGTTCCATGACTCCAATAAAAGCAAGCTTGGAAGCTGAGCTGAGTCAGGCCACCCAGACGATGAATTTGAGAGACAAAAACATGTACTGATCACTTATAATTGCTATTCCTTGTACATTTTTGTTATTCACATAAGTGAGTTTTGGAATGAAAAGAGGATGAATTCATTCTTTGGGATGAATAAAAGTTGCCAATCATCAAAATATGCAACTTTGCAATGGTGGGTCGTTAGACAAGAAGAGTCCCTGGGATCTCTAGAATGTGACGGCACCCAGAAATTACAGGGGTGAGGATGAATGTTGTTGTCTTTCTTTTTGTTTTCTACTGTGAAACTCCCAACTTTAAGAATGCCCCGCTGGTTGTCTCTTATTCAGGGCTGGTAAATGATAACTGGAGGTGAGGGAAGAATGAGAGGAGCCGGCGTTACATCAAGCGCTGTATAGGAGCACTGCCAGCAGCCTGTATGCTAGGTCCAGATGGGGCTCCGGTATCATGATTAACCTTGGACACTTCTTGTGATGTAGGAATAGCCTACAGCGTGGAAACATACCAAACGACAGGCAACATGGCACGGGTGATCGTGGGATTCATGAAATATCTGCATCAGAATAATAGTCCATTTTACTTCTCTTTTCTAGAAGTAAATGAAGACTCCCACAGATTTGTGGGGCAGTTCTGTTCCTTTGAGGCCACCTGTGATTACCACCAATGGACCCAGGTGGTACCCAGAGAATCTAGTTCCATTTTAGACAATGAAGCTACTCAGCAGTCTTGTGCAAGCCATCTCTTAATATATCCGTAGTAGAAACCATAGAATAGTTTTCTTCACTTACAAATGCTTCTTTGGCATTTATGATATGCCAGGAGCTTTTCTAACATAGAGACTTGATGTTAAAAGACACAGCCATGCTGTTGTGGAACTTACAATCAAGGCTGGAGGCAGCAAAGGGTATAGTCTTTAAATATGTATAAGTGTTGTAGGGAAGGATGGGGTTAGCAGTAAACATGTAACTAGAAAGCCAGGCTCAGTTCTTACCTCTTAGAATCAGAACTCTTTATGAAATGTGGTTGACAGAATCTGCTCTCTGGAAGATAAATGAAGGACTTTGATAAAATTGTCAATAGAATATACCTAATCTATATGGATACTTTATTGGAAATAAATACCCTGACTATATATGGATTTATGAGGCAATGGCTACACTAAAGAATGGAATCAGCCTCTTTATTTAGTGACTAGCAAGGTATCAAAGTAAAGCCTCACACAAATGGCTTTCCTAGGCTACCTTTCATCATTGTTACACAGAAAAGGAAATCTAGAGAATCAAGTGGATTGGCCTTGGGGCCTCTGCTATGGAAATGTCATTTGTTGTGCCTCTTTTCTGCTACTCTTTCTCACTTCCTCATCATTATTGAAGCATGGCACAGGGCAAGGTGTTGCATGTGAATCTGGTTATAAGTTCAGCCTTTGCTATTTGCACCACTGCTATCTTAAAGGGTCACGGGCATTCCAGGGGAAGTGACCACTAAGGTGAGGACTGGAGAGTGAGTAGGAGTGAGCCAGACAAAAAAAAAGCGGAAAATCTAGATGGGGGAAAGGACACGTGCCATGCACTATCATTAGAAGTTTCTAATTGAGCACTTATATTACAATTCTGAATCCCTGATCTTAAAAACAATTACACTTCATGATCAAAAGGTGGCCTCCTTTGGCTCCGGTTCTGCCACCCTGCCATTGATACTTGCCATTGGAACTCTGCCAACATGGTGAAACCCCGTCTCTACTAAAAATACAAAAATTAGCTGGGAATGGTGGTACATGCCTGTAATCCCAGCTACTCGGGAGGCTGAGGCAGGAGAATTGCTTGAACTGGGACCTGGGAAGCAGAGGTTGCAGTGAGCCAAGATCACATCACTGTACTCCACCCTGGGCTACAGTGTGAGACTCTGCCTCAAAATAAAAAAAAAAAGAAAAAAGAAAAAAACAATTGGAAGGCAGAAGCAAATTTGAGTGCAGAAGAGAAGAATGTGATGCGATGACAATGAAAGCAGAGAGATAGAAGATGATGTGATTCAGAGACACAAGCTAAGGAGTGAGGACAGCCTCTATGATCTGGAAAAGGCAAGGGAGTTGATTTACCCATATTGCCTCCAGAAAGAGCTGGCCCTGCCAACATGTTGGTTTTAGCCCCATAAATCCTATTCTGAACTTCTGACTGCCGTAAATATAACACATTGTGTTGCTTTAAGGCATAATATTTATCATAATTTGTTATAAGGACAATAGAAACCTAATACATCATAGACATAAAAATCATCTTGAAAATCTAAAGTTAAGCTTTAAATTTTCACCTCAACCTAGCAACCGCTTGTGATAAAAAGCAAGTAAGAAAACCAAATTTTCACTCATAGCCACAAAATTTAATTTAGCGGAGCATCTCAAAGCTCCTCAGAGGGTACTCAGAATAAAAAGCAAATTTTTTCATCAAAGAAGTCGTCTTCATTTAAGAAAGTGTTGAGATAAAGGGTTATTTGGCACTAACGATTGGCATTGGGTGATTTTAATTCTGAGATGTCTGTCATCATAAAGGAAATTATGAGACCATAGGATTGAGCTTCTAATTTTCTGTAAGAATACAGAGGAGGAGGAGGGTAAAAATGTTAAGGGTGAGCTTAAATAATACCCAGATCCTGGATAATCAGATGTCTTTTGTGCTAATGTAGATCACCATATTTGTGTTTGAATTAATGATTTTCTACTGATAAGATTTGAAATGGACAATGAAACTAATCAACAATATTTCTTGGGGGTGCATTTCCACTGATGCCAACCACAAGGACAAACCTTAAACCCAACATTTTTCAGTGCCTGTAGGCTTTTCTCATTATTATCTGCCACATGAGCATAAAATGGAATTTCTTTCTGAGAAAGATACTTTTCAAGATGATAACCAATTTGCGACATGTTGCCTTGGTGTCTGTATTTGGGGACAGTATAACCCATTCTCAACTCACAGGACTGTCTCATCACAAGCCAAGAGACAAGCTGCCCCTCTGGACCCAGCACACCAAATCCTAGAAAATCCTGGAGGCAGCGTTCAATATATTTCAAGCTCCTCTCATTTTTCCCAAAGGCCCAGTGTTCATTTACAAGACCTGCATGTGAAGCACCTAAGCACATGTTTGAAAAGTTTCCTTCCCTGTGAAGAAAAAAAATTTACCTTTATTCAGCCAATATTATCAAACACTGGAATTGCAAAAATATATATATATATGTATATATATATATGTATATATCACCATTCCTTTCCTTAAGGATCCTACAGCCTAGAGGAGGCAATAGCTGCATAACAACTACCTTTTCTATTCCTGCTTCAAAATGTTTCCAAATAATTGTTGGGGGAATACTGTGTTTTATGGTATATTTAATAGCAGACAGATAGCATGATGTATTATAGGACATCTCATAATGTCCCATTAAGTGCCCTAAGGAAGAAAATGAACACCTGTCTTTAAAAGAGTGAGGATATAGACCAGAGAAGCCCTCCACATGGCTGAATTTACTTGAAAGATGCATGTATTAAACCATGTGCATTTTGAGTTCTACTCCACAAAATATCTAAATATACAAGATAGTAATTCATTGAACAGATATTCCAATCAAACATATTTTACAGGAAGATGAGAACAATGCTGATCTTACATCTTCATGTGTCCCAAAGCCCATCGTCACATACCCAGAAATGCAGTTTAAGAAGCTGCAATATAGGAAAAAGAATACTACATTTTTGGTGCTAACCATTGGGATTCAAATCCTGATTATTTTCTTTTGGAAAAGTTATGTGAGACTCAGTTTTCTTGTTTGTAAAATTATAGTAATATCCTCTGTAAATATGGAAATAGTGAAAGAGAGAAGATCTCCAGGAATTTTTGCCCCTCTCCAAGGAGGAAAAGCTTTGAGAAGTTTGTCAGTTTCAGAGTCACTTCATGTTTGCCAGTGGGTGGGCAAAAGAACGCTAAGTTTTCTATGGGTGATGCTTTGTTTTTGCTCACTTCCGTGTCTAACCTAATCCTGGGCTTGCTTCCTGAAAGATCTCAAGTACACTTTCCTGCACCCCCCTCCTGTGGATAGCCAAACCTAGAATGGCAAGATATAAAGATATCCATGTGTAGGCTTAGAGGAATCACCCTAGGGCAGGTACTTCATGCCAGACTTCCAGAGTTATACTACTAAATATAATTTAATCCCCATTTATCATTTTTCCCTGTGTATATGTTCCCCTTAAGAATCTCATGGGAACAATGGTGGGGCAAAGCAGAATTTGAAGAATGTTAACTTTTCTGGCTAAATCAAACATATCTGTGAATGTGTGTTTAAATTCTATTTATTTTTTCAATTAGTAATAAAATTATAAAGCATAAATGGATTACTAGAGGAAAGCAAATCTCTCTTCTTTCTCTGATCTCCTATTACCCAATTACTTTCTCTAGAAGCAACCACTAATACCAATATATTTTGTACAAGTTTCCCATAAATCTATGCAATTTTAGATATGTACATACATTTGTTTATTTTCACAAATGGTAGCATGCTATATACATTGTTCCATCCACCTTATGTTTTTTTACGTAACAAACTATTTTGGAAATATTTTCTAATCTGTCATGTAGAGCTGCTTCATTCTTTTTAATGGCTTCATAGTATTCTAATGTTTTAATGTACCATAATAATTGTTTCCATTTCCCCATTACTGGATGTTTAGGTTGTTTCATAAGTTATGACATCACACATTAAATTTATGAAAATCTTACCATCCAGTTTAGAAATATCATTCATTTATTATGCATATTCTTTGACTCAACAGTTTTAATTCTGGTAATTCATCTTTCAGAAATATTTATACAACTGTTCAATAATCTATTTATGATGATATTCATTTCAGAAGATGCCATAAATTATGTGTACTTGTTGCAAAAATAAATACATAACTCATATACAGTACTAAAAGCATACATATAGTGTCAAAATTATTTACACCTAGCAGGGGAACCCAAGTGGACAGATTTTATTTTTCACTTCGTATCTTATGTACTTTCTATAAGCATGTAGCATTTTGTAAGACGTAAATAGTTTCAGTAAACATTTTTCCATGTCACAATGATGTCCATTACCCTCTCAGAAGGACCCTTGTGAGCCCTAAGTGAAATAATATGCATAAATACCTGGTCTAATGAAGGCTCTGTCCATGCTCAGTACACAGTTGCTAACATAACTCCCTTTCTTTACCCATGCAATTGTGTACCCCATCATAATTTAGTCTCAAGTCCTACATTTCCAAGTACAGCCTTTGTGGCAACTCAATAATTCTGTCAAGGAATTTGGGAAGCAAAAGGTAAAATCTCACTTGTTATCGTCACCCACTTTAAATAACTCCATCTTGTCATTACTTGAAGTCTCGTGTTTCTTTGGTAATTCTGGTATAAAGAGCATGGTTTTAGGTCTAACATTTAAGTCTTTAATCCATCTTGAATTAATTTTTGTATAAGGTGTAAGGAAGGGATCCAGTTTCAGCTTTCTACATATGGCTAGCCAGTTTTCCCAGCACCATTTATTAAATAGGGAATCCTTTCCCCATTTCTTGTTTTTGTCAGGTTTGTCAAAGATCAGATAGTTGTAGATATGCGGCATCATTTCTGAGGGCTCTGTTCTGTTCCATTGATCTATATCTCTGTTGTGGTACCAGTACCATGCTGTTTTGGTTACTGTAGCCTTGTAGTATAGTTTGAAGTCAGGTAGCCTGATGCCTCCAGCTTTGTTCTTTTGGCTTAGGATTGACTTGGCGATGAGGGCTCTTTTTTGGTTCCATATGAACTTTAAAGTAGTTTTTTCCAATTCCGTGAAGAAAGTCATTGGTAGCTTGATGGGGATGGCATTGAATCTATAAATTACTTTGGGCAGTATGGCCATTTTCACGATATTGATTCTTCCAACCCATGAGCATGGAATGTTCTTCCATTTGTTTGTATCCTGTTTTATTTCATTGAGCAGTGGTTTGTAGTTCTCCTTGAAGAGGTCCTTCACATCCCTTGTGAGTTGGATTCCTAGGTATTTTATTCTCTTTGAAGCAATTGTGAATGGGAGTTCACTCATGATTTGTCTCTCTGTTTTTCTTTGATTGGTGTACAAGAATGCTTGTGATTTTTGTACATTGATTTTGTATCCTGAGACTTTGCTGA
This sequence comes from Nomascus leucogenys, assembly GCF_006542625.1. Taxonomy (NCBI): domain Eukaryota; kingdom Metazoa; phylum Chordata; class Mammalia; order Primates; family Hylobatidae; genus Nomascus; species Nomascus leucogenys. The sequence continues at coordinate 78,418,730 of NC_044384.1, forward strand.
AGTTGATAATCAGCTTAAGGAGATTTTGGGCTGAGACAATGGGATTTTCTAGATATACAATCATGTCATCTGCAAACAGGGACAGTTTGACTTCCTCTTTTCCTAATTGAATACCCTTTATTTCCTTCTCCTGCCTGATTGCTCTGGCCAGAACTTCCAGCAATATGTTGAACAGGAGTGGTGAGAGAGGGCATCCCTCTCTTGTGCCAGTTTTCAGAGGGAATGCTTCCAGTTTTTGCCCATTCAGTATGATATTGTTAGACCTAAAACCATTAAAATCCTATGAGAAAACCTAGGCAATACCATTCAGGACATAGGTGTGGGCAAGGACTTCATGTCTAAAACACCAAAAGCAATGGCAACAAAAGCCAAAATTGACAAATGGGATCTAATTAAACTAAAGAGCTTCTGCACAGCAAAAGAAACTACCATCAGAGTGAACAGGCAACCTACAGAATGGGAGAAAATTTTTGCAACCTACTCATCTGACAAAGGGCTAATATCCAGAATCTACAATGGACTCAAACAAATTTACAAGAAAAAAACAAACAACCCCATCAAAAAGTGGGCAAAGGATATGAACAGACACTTCTCAAAAGAAGACATTTATGCAGCCAAAAAACACATGAAGAAATGCTCATCATCACTGGCCATCAGAGAAATGCAAATCAAAACCACAGTGAGATACCATCTCACACCAGTTAGATTGGCCATCATTAAAAAAGCACGAAACAACGGGTTCTGGAGAGGATGTGGAGAAAGAGGAACACTTTTACACTGTTGATGGGACTGTAAACTAGTTCAACCACTGTGGAAGTCAGTGTGGCAATTCCTCAGGGATCTAGAACTAGAAATACCATTTGACCCAGCCATCCCATTACTGGGTATATACCCAAAGGACTATAAATCATGCTGCTATAAAGACACATGCACATGTATGTTTATTGCGGCACTATTCACAATAGCCAAGAGTTGGAACCAACCCAAATGTCCAACAACAATAGACTGGATTAAGAAAATGTGGCACATATACACCATGGAATACTATGCAGCCATAAAAAATGATGAGTTCGTGTCCTTTGTAGGGACATGGATGAAACTAGAAAACATCATTCTCAGTAAACTATCGCAAGGAAAAAAAACCAAACACCGCATGTTCTCATTCATAGGTGGGAATTGAACAATGAGAACTCATGGACACAGGAAGGGGAACATCACATTCCGGGGACTGTTGTGGGGTGGGGGGAGGGGGGAGGGACAGCATTAGGAGATATACCTAATGCTAAATGACGAGTTGGTGGGTGCAGGAAATCAACATGGCACATGGATACATATGTAACAAACCTGCACATTGTGCACATGTACCCTAAAACCTAAAGTATAATAAAAAAAAAAAAAAGCATGGTTTTCATGTAATCTACCTGCACTGATTTTGAAGTTGCAACCTTTCTTATTGCTTCATCCAAGCCCTCCTGGCAACCTGGAGAGAGGAGAAAGACAAGTACTGCTTTATACCTTCCATATCAGCTAGGAATAAACCATGGATCTTTTTCTTTTAACTCAGACTAGTTAGATTGGATTGGAACGTTTGCTCCCAGTTGATAAACTCGGAGCATGACCTCCTCTAAGTTGTCAGGAGCTTTGGTGAAGATGTGGTGAAGATGTGTAATGACCCCAGTCATTTTTTATCTCCTGATACAACAAATATCATACATAGCCCTGCAATTACAAAATGCTCTTGCATAGGCCTAGAGTACTAGAGATTCACTTGTTTGAAACATTCTGTTTTTCTAAGATAGGTGTAGAAAATGGCCTTGCAGTCGCTCCAAGAATAACTCACTATTTATACACTGAAGATAGTTTCTTTCTTCTAGGGCACTAAAATGAGCTGCCCTTGAGAGGGTGAGTAAATAGCTCCATTGTCTAGAATGGGAAGTGTAACCAAAATGGTGTATGTTAAGGATTTAAAAGAGAAGGTGCCTAAGTTATGGAAAAATGATAAGGAACAGGTTGGAAAGGCTCTGAGTTTTTGGCAAGGTGACACCTGAGCTAATCCTAACCCAGGACTCTGGGGCTGGCTCAGTGATTGGCTCTTGGAGTGCATGTGAATAGATAAACTTTTGGAAAGAACTATCATTCCAGAACCAGAGTAGTACCTAGAATAGACAGCTCAGTCTGCCTCTACATGCCTGCCTACCCTCTGCTGATGATACTTCCACTTGAGAGTCCTTGCAGGTGAAAACACTTCTTAATCACTTTCAGCCATAGAAGTCTAGGTTGGGATGTATTCCTATGATCAGAATCTTGATGGAATAGATTGACTGGATGGAATCCTAATTTTATTTACACATCCAGGGTTATTGATCACTGGATCTAAGTTCAAGCCTTATCTCACTGCCCTACCCTGTCTCCCAAACAGCCCTTCCAAAACCTGCATACATCAACAGTGTCAACATTCTTCTCACCACCCCTCAGTTTCAGTTCCCTCATTGCCACACATAGAATGTCTGCAGAGTGACTGCCCCGGTATTCAATAACTATTGCTCCTACCTGGTTCTGAGGCCAAGTAATGATGATCTGGTAATCTGTCCAGGCATCTACCATCACCTCCATTTTGAATGGGTTTTTATTTTTTATATTGAAAATGGTGCCATATGCCTATAATGCAACAGAACAAAACAGGAGGGGATGAAGTTTTTCTCCAATATAAAGTCCTATATGAGGCATGGGAAATAAGGACAAGAAGTCTAGGAGGAATTAGGATGGGTCCAGTGCTTCCAAGGTGGCTCATTGGGCTACTCATTGAGAGTTATGCTGTAAGAGGGACCAATAAGCATCCACAAAAACCCATGTTAACACCTGAATTGTTAGGAACTGGCTTCCCTGATATTCATTCATTTGTTAAAAATTCATGCCATTTTCTCATTTTTTTCTTTATTTCATAACATACTACTTATTTGGCATCTATTGTGTATCAGGTCTCTCTTAAGCATGAACAACTCAAAGGTGAATATGATATGGCCACAACCCTGAAGTTAAGTTTAGAAGGATGGAGAGTACATAGTTCAACCATAGTAGGACACGTGGTCTGAGAGATATATGTATATGGTGGTATAGAATCCCAAGGAGGAAAAGCACTACCTTTCTAGGAAATGATAAGGAAACTTACATAAGAAGTAATATCTGAACTGGGTCTTGATAAACATGTAATGTCTTTTTTTTTGCAAAATAGAGAATGAGAGCAAGTTATTACAAGTAGGAGAAAAAGCATGAGTGAAATGATTAAGAGTATGGTAGATGATATCATGTCTACTGAAGTGTGAGGGGCTCAATATTTGTAGCATGTGGTATATAGGACGGGAGAATGTTGAGAGGCAAAATAGAAAAGGCTGGAGTATTTCATGATAAACTCTGTAACCCAATTAAGCCCTGGAGATGGACTCTGCAAATTGCTATGGCAAATTTTAAAACCAGGGAGTGATATGATCCTATATGTGTCATATAGATGACTCTCATCACAAAGTTGTAACTAGGCTGTTAAGATTGGATATAAGGAAATATTGCAATTACCTGAAAGAGATGACAAAGTACACCAAAGATAGCAGAAGGATAAAATCAAAAGATGTTTAAGAGGTCACAAAGAGGAAGCAAAGTAGGTGATTGACTGGATATGGATACTAAGGTTATCTTTGCACAGATTCTGACTTTAGACTTGCATTCCTATCTCCCCAGTAAGGTACTGAACCCTGAATCTGTCCTCTTCTCAACTCAACCCTCTCTCCTTCGATCTCCTCCTACTCCCTTACCTTTGTGTATTCAGCGATGCTCTTTTCCAAGTATTTATACAGAATCTGCAGCTTCTGAGAGTCATGAAGCACAAACATCTTATGTAATGCTTCAGCTTCCTTCCCTCAAGAAGATGATCTAAGGAAATAAACACAAAAACAAAAATACCTAGAGAGATATGATGGGTGTCCAGAAAAAAGAGGAAGGAGAAGTCACCAGGGACATCATACACTGTTAGCAGTGACGGCTTTAGAAATTATCTAGTCCAAATTTTTCAGTTTACAAATGAGAAACTAAAGCCCAGAGATGCAACTAGACCTCAGAGCTCCTTAGTAATCTCCATACAATTCCACTTAAAAAGTACATTAACATATCTGGCAAAATATATCTCCCGTGCTCATTTGATTCAAATCAGTAAAAGAATATGGAGAGTGAATGCCTTCAGCTGTCCAGACACAAATAAAAAATAATGCATCTCTTCAAGGATTGTCCCTCTGGAGAGCCTCCCCAACCCCAAGCATTGAAATACTTGCTCTAATGTTGCCATACCATGGGTACTATTTTCAGCTATCAAGAAAGAATGTAATCATCTGGGAAAAAACCTTGCAGACTATATTGTGCGTAGACCTTTTTCTCCTAAGGAACCAAACCTTAGGAAGAAAAAATTGTTGATTAGTGATGATACCACCAAGTAGTAATTGGCAAGATCTAGGAATTGGAATTATATGTTAGCAACCTTAAAAATAGAGCAAACCCTTTTATTCAGTAATTCCACATCTAGAAACTCATCCCAAGGAAATAATAATAGATATGTTTAAGGATGTAAATGTAAGAAAATTTATTGTAATATGATACTGTATATTAGATATAATACAAAATTCATTATGAAGAAATGATCAAGTTAATGATGGTATACCCAAATAATAGATTACCAGACAGCTATCTAAATGATGTCTTTCAAGAGTGTTTAATGACATAGGAAAACGTCTGTGTTACAAAGTCAGAAAAACATATGATGTAATCCCAAATTAATAATATAAAGATGTAGGCCGGGTACAGTGGCTCAGCCTGTAATCTCAGCACTTTGGGAGGCCAAGGAGGGCAGATCATGAAGTCAGGAGTTTGAGGCAAGCCTGGCCAACATAGTGAAACCCCATCTCTGCTAAAAATACAAAAAACTACCCAGGTGTGGTGGTGAGTGGCAGTAGTCCCAGCTACTCAGGAGGCTGAGGCAGGAGAATCGTTTGAACCCAGAAAGAGGAGGTTGCAGTCATCTGATATTGCACCATGCACTCTAGCCTGGGCAACAGTGTGAGACTTCGTCTCAAAAAAATAAAAATTAAATAAATAAATAAATAAATAAATAATAAATATAATGATGCATAGGTGAATGGTTATCTGTGCATACATACATTTGCCTATACCCACCTGAAAGTCTTTCTGAAATACAGTATTATACAAATAAGATATAAATATGAACTTTTGAACTTTCTTCTAGCCATATACACATGGCTGACAATATATATAAATATATAATATATATTTACATTATATACACCTGACCTCTCATATGATACTTGTAGGCAATATATAAGAATGGCCATATTTTCTAAGAACTAACAAATAGAAAAATTTCTACACCATTCTGATGGCTTGCAAGGAAGCCATTAATATTTTTTGCAATCCTAGAAATCTCAGTACATGTGACATCTATGGATGCACATATATATGTAAGTATGTAGGGAAAAGAAAGAGAGATCAGACTGTTACTGTGTCTATGTAGAAAAGGAAGACATAAGAAACTGCATTTTGACTTGTATCCTGAACAATTGCTATGCCTTAAGATGCTGTTAATCTGTAACTTTACCCCCAACCTCGAGCTCACAGAAATATGTGTTGTATAGAATCAAGATTTAATGGATCTAGGGCTGTGCAGGATGTGCCTTGTTAGCAATATGTTTGCAGGCACTATGCTGGTAAAAGTCATCACCATTCTCCATTCTTGAGTAACCAGGGGCACAATGCACTGCAGAAAGCCACAGGGACCTCTGCCCAGGAAAGCCGGGTATTGTCCAAGGTTTCTCCCCTTATGATAGCCTGAAATATGGCCTCATGGAATAGGAAAGGCCTGACCATTCCCCAGCCCAACACCCGTGAAGGGTCTGTGCTGAGGAGGATTAGTAAAAGAGGAAGGCCTCTTGCAGTTGAGATAAGAGGAAAGCCTCTGTCTCCTGCCTGCCCCTGGGAACTGAATGTCTCAGTATAAAACTCTATTGTATATTTGTTCTATTCTGAGATAGGAGAAAAACTGCCCTGTATTGGGAGGCGAGACATGCTGGCAGCAATGCTGCTCTGTTACTCTTTACTCCACTGAGATATTTGGGTGGAGAGAAGCATAAATGTGGCCTATGTGCACATCCAGGCATAGTACCTTCCCTTGAACTTATTTGTGACACAGATTCCTTTGCTCACATGTTTTCTTGCTGACCTTCTCCCCACTATCACCCTGCTCTGCAACATTCCCCTTGCTGAGATAGTGAAAATAGTAATCAATAAATACTGAGGGAACTCAGAAACTGGTGCCGGTGTGGGTCCTCTGTATGGTGAGCACCAGTCCCCTGGGCCCACTTTTCTTTCTCTATACTTTGTCTCTGTGTCTTATGTCTTTCCTCTGTCTCTCATCCCACCTGAGGAGAAATACCCACAGGTGTGGAGGGGCTGGCCCCCTTCATCTGGCGCCCAATGTGGGCCTTTCTCTAGGGTGCAGGTACGCTAAGAACATGAGCATTGAGGACAGTCAATGAGAGATTTCCAAGTACGTCCATGGTCAGCCTTGTGGTAAGCTTGTGTGCTCAGAGGAACCCAGAGTAACAATGGGACAAACTGAAAGTAAATGTGCCTCTTATCTCAGCTTCATTAAAATTATTTTAAGAAGAGGGGGAGTTCGAGCTTCTACAAAAAATCTAATTATGCTATTTCAAACAATAGAACAATTCTGCCCATGGTTTCCAGAACGGGAAACTTTAGATCTGAAAGATTGGGAAAAAATTGGCAAAGAATTGAAACAAGTAAATAGGGAAGGTAAAATCATCCCACTTACAGTATGGAATGATTGGACCATTATTAAAGCAACTTTAGAACCATTTCAAACAGAAAAAGATAGTGTTTCAGTTTCTCATGCCCCTGAAAGCTGTGTAATAGACTGTGAAGGAGAGGCAGGGACAGAATCCCTGAAAGGAATGGAAAGTTCACATTGTAAATATATAGCAGAGTCTTTAATGGCTCGGTCAACACAAAATGTTGGCTACAATCAATTACAGGAGTTAATATATCCTGAAAGATTAAAATTAGAAGAAAAAGGTCCAGAACCATTGGGGCCATTGGGGCTAAAACCATGATGGCCACCTCCTCCTCAGCTGAGTGAGTGCTGGGGGAAGGAGCCTGAAACTAGGCTCACTGTGACTCAGCTTGTGGCACCCATTATTGCCCAACCTGCAGTTCACTATGGTGAAGGAGCAATTCAAACTCACCCTGCAGCATCCTGTCTGTGTCAAACAGTGGCTGCTCCCTAACGAATACTTGGGAGCACTTCATAAAATAGTTTAAAAACTGTTGTAAAAAGGACATGTTTCACCAATGTTCTCTCCTTAGATTCTCCAGTGTTTGTAATTCAGAAAAATTCCAGCAGATGGGGCATGCTGACCAACTTAAGGGCTGTTAACGCAGTAATTCAACCCGTGGGGGCTCTCCAAACCAGGTTGCCCTCTCTGGCCATAATCCCCAAAGATTGGCCTTTAATTATAATTGATCCGAAGGATTGCTTTTTTATCACTCCTCTGGCAAAACAAGATTTTGAAAAATTTGCTTTTACTATACCAGCCATAAATAATAAAGAACCAGCCACCAGGTTTCAGTGGAAAGTGTTGCCTCAGGGAATGTTTAATAGTCCAACTATTTGTCAGACTTTTGTAGCTCAAGCTCTTCAACCAGTTAGAGACAAGTTTTCCGACTGTTATATCATTCATTATGTCGATGATATTTTGTGTGCTGCAAAAACGAGAGACAAATTAATTGACTGTTACACATTTCTGCAAACAGAGGTTTAAAACACAGGACTGACAATTGCATCTGATAAGATTGAGACCTCTACTCCTTTTCATTATTTCAGAATGCAGGTAGAGGAATGGAAAACTAAACCACAAAAAATAGAAATACAAAAGACACATTAAAAACATTAAATGACTTTCAAAAATTGCTAGGAGATATTAATTGGATTTGGCCAACTCCAGGCATCCCTACTTATGCCATGTCAAATTTGTTCTCTGTCTTGAGAGGGGATCCAGAATAGGATAGTAAAAGAACATTAACTCCAGAGACAACTAAAGAAATTGAATTAGTTGAAGAAAAAATTCAGTCAGCACAAGTAAATAGAATACATCCCTTGGCCCCACTCCAACTTTTGATTTTTGCTACTGTGCATTCTCCAACAGGCATTACCGTTCAAAATACAGATCTTGTGGAGTGGTCCTTCCTTCCTCACAGTACGATTAATACTTTTACATTGTACTAGGATCAAATAGCTACATTAATTGGTCAGGCAAGATTACAAATAGTAAAATTGTGTGGAAGTGACCCAGGAAAAATCATTGTTCCTTTAATCAAGAAACAGGTTAGAAAAGCCTTTATCAATTCTGCTTCATGGCAGATTGGTCTTGCTAATTTTGTGGAAAGTATTGACAATCATCACCCAAAAACAAAAATCTTCCAGTTTTTAAAATTGACTGCTTGGATTTTATCTAAAATTACCAGACATAAACCTTTAGAGAATGCTGTGATGGTGTTTACTGATGGTTCCAGCAATGGAAAAGCAGCTTACATCAGGCCAAAAGAATGAGTCATTGAAACTCAATATCACTCAGCTCAAAGAGCAGAGTTGGTTGCTGTCATTTCAGTGTTACAAGATTTTAATCAGCCTACTAACATTGTATCAGATTCTGCATATGTAGTACAGGCTACAAAGGATGTTGAGACAGCCCTAATCAAATATAGTATGGATGATCAGTTAAACCAGCTGTTTAATTTGTTACAGCAAACTGTAAGAAAAAGGAATTTCCCGTTTTATATTACTCATATTTGAGCACATACTAATTTATCAGGGCCTTTAACTGAAGCAAATGAACAAGCTGACTTGCTAGTATCATCTGCATTCATAGAAGCACAAGAACTTCATGCCTTGACTCATGTAAATGCAACAGGATTAAAAAATAAAATTGATATCACATAAAAACAGGCAAAAAGTATTGTACAACACTGCACCCAGTGTCAAGTCCTACACCTGCCCACTCAGGAGGCAGGAGTTAATCCCAGAGGTCTATGTCCTAATGCATTATGGCAAATGGATGTCACACATATACTGTCATTTGGAAAATTGTCATTTGCCCATGTGACCGTTGATACTTATTCACATTTTCTATGGGCAACCTGCCAGACAGGAAAAAGTACTTCCCATGTTAAAAGATATTTATTATCTTGTTTTGCTGTCATGGGAGTTCCAGAAAAAATTAATGGGCCAGGATACCATAGTAAAACATTTCAAAAATTCTTAAATCAGTGAAAAATTACACATGCAACAGGAATCCCGTATAATTCCCAAGGATAGGCCCTAATTGAAAGAACTAATAGAACACTCAAAACTCAATTGGTGAAACAAAAAAGAGAAAAAGAGAGTAAGAGTATAACACTCCCCAGATGCAACCTAATCTAGCACTCTATACTTTAATTTTTTAAACATTTAGAGAAATCAGACAACTACTTCCACAGAACAACATTTTACTGATAAGAAGGACAGTCCACAAAAAGGAAAACTGATTTGGTGAAAAAATAATAAAAATAAAACATGAAAAATAGGAAAGGTGATAACATGGGGGAGAGGTATTTCTTGTATTTCCCCAGGAAAAAACCAGCTTCTAGTTTAGATACCTACAACTTACAGAAGAAGTTGCCATCCACCAAGGAAGTGGAGCCGCCGACCTGGGCCCAGTTAAAAAAGCTGACATAGTAAACTGAAAAAGCCTGAAGAAAACAAGGGTAACGTGAACTCCAGAGAATATACTGCTTGCAGCTTTGATGACTGTATCCACGGTGGTAAGTCTCCCCATGTCTGCAGGAGCAGCTGCAACTAATTATACTTACTGGGCCTATGTGCCTTTCCCGCCCTTAATTCGGGCAGTCACATGAATAGATAATCCTACTAAAGTATATGTTAATAATAGTGCATGGGTACCAGGCCCCACAGATGATCGTTGCCCTGCCCAACCTAAAAAAAGAAGGAACGATGATAAATATTTCCAATGGGTATCATTATCCTCCTATTTGCCTAGGGAAGGCACCCAGATGCTTAACACCTACAACCCAAAATTGTTTGGTAGAAGTACCTACTGTCAGTGCCACCAGTAGATTTACTTATCACATGGTAAGTGGAATGTCACTCAGGCCACAAATAAAAAAGTTACAGGATTCTTCTTATCAAAGATCATTAAAATTTAGGCCTAAGGGGAAGAATTACCCCAAAAAAATTCCCAAAGAATCAAAAGACCCAAAAGTCTTACTTTGGAAAGAATATGTGGCTCATACTGTGGTGATATTACAAAACAATGAATATGGAACTGTTATAGACTGGGCCCCTCGAGGCCAATTATATTATAATTGTATGGGCCAGACTCACTCATGTTCACAAGCCCCATCCATCTGGCCCATTAATCTGGCCTATGATGGTAATTTAAAAAGCTGGACCAGATTTATAAAAGGTTAAAATCACTCTATCCATTAAAATGGGGTAAAAAGAGAATTTCCTCACCTCGACCAAAGTTAATTAGTCCTGTTACTAGTCCTGAACATCCAGAATGATGAAAGCTTACTGTGGCCTCGCACCACATTAGAATTTGGTCTGCAAATCAAACTATAGGAACAAATAATCGTAAGCCATATTATACTATTAACCTAAATTCCAGTATGACAATTCCTTTGCAAAATTGTGTAAAACCCCTTTATATGCTAGTTGTAGGAAACATACTTATTAAACCAGATTCCCAAACTGTAACCTGTAAAAATTGTAGATTGTTTACATGCATTGATTCAACTTTTGATTGGCAGCACCATATTCTGCTGGTGAGGGCAAGACAGGGCGTGTAGATCCCTGTGTCCATGGACTGACTTGGAGGCTTCCCCATCTGTCCGTATTTTAAGAGAAGTATTAAAAGGAGTTCTAACTAGATCCAAAAGATTCATTTTTACTTTGATTGCAGTGATTATGGGTCTTATTGCAGTCACAACTACTGCTGCAGCTGCTGGAATTTCTTTACACTCCTCTGTTCAAACTGCAGACTATGTAAATAATTGGCAAAAGAATTCCTCAAAATTGTGCAATTCTCAGACCCAAATAGATAAAAAATTGGCAAACCAAATTAATGATCTTAGACAAACCGTCATTTGGATGTAAGATAGGCTCATGAGCTTGGAATATCTTTTTCAGTTACAGTGTGACTGAAATACATCAGATTTTTGCATTACACCCCAAGCCTATAATGAGTCTGAGCATCACTGAGACATAGTTAGATGCCATCTACAAGGAAGAGAAGATAATCTTACTTTAAATATTTCAAAATTTAAAAAACAAATGTTTAAGGCATCAAAAGCCCATTTAAATTTGGTGCCAAAAACTGAGGCAATCGTAAAAGCTGCTGATGGCCTCACAAATCTTAACCCCAACTTAGGTTAAAACCATCAGAAGTTGAACTATTGTAAATTTCATATTAATCCTTGTATGTCTGTTCTGTCTCTTGTTAGTCTACAGACGTATCCAACAGCTCCAAAGAGACAGCGACCAGCGAGGACAGGCCATAATGACGATGGCAGTTTTGTCAAAAAGTAAAGGAGGATATGTAGGGAAAAGAAAGAGATATCAGACTGTTACTGTATCTATGTAGAAAAGGAAGACATAAGAAACTCCATTTTGACCTGTACCCTGAACAATTGTTTTGCCTTGAGATGCTGTTAATATGTAACTTTAGCCCCAACTTTGAGCTCACAGAAACATGTGCTGTATGGCATCAAGGTTTAAGGGATCTAGGGCTGTACAAGATCTGCCTTGTTAACAATATGTTTTCAGGCAATATGCTGGGTAAAAGTCATCACCATTCTCCATTCTCTAGTAAGCAGGGGCACAATGCACTGTGGAAAGCCGCAGGGACCTTGGCCCAGGAAAGCCAGGTATCGTCCAAGGTTCTCCCCATGTGATAGCCTGAGATATGGCCTCGTGGAATGGGAAAGACTGGACCAACCCCCAGCCCGACACCCATGAAGGGTCTGTGCTGAAGAAGGATTCGTAGAGGAAGGCCTCTTGCAGTTGAGATAAGAGGAAGGCCTCTGTCTCCTGCCTGCCCCTGGGAACTGAATGTCTCGGTATAAAACCCGATTGTACATTTGTTCAATTCTGAGATAGGAGAAAAACTGCCCTGTGTCGGGAGGCGAGACATGCTGGCAGCAATGCTGCTCTGTTACTCTTTACTCCACTGAGATGTTTGGGTGGAGAGAAGCATACGTGTGGCCCACATGCACATCCAGGCATAGTACCTTCCCTTGAACTTATTTGTGACACAGATTCCTTTGCTCACATGTTTCCTTGCTGACCTTCTCCCCACTATCACCCTGTTCTCCTGCCACATTCCCCTTGCTGAGATAGTGAAAATAGTAATCAATAAATACTGAGGGAACTCAGAGACTGGTGCCGGTGCGGGTCCTCTGTGTGCTGAGCGCTGGTCCCCTGGGCCCACTTTTCTTTCTCTATACTTTGTCTCTGTGTCTTATTTCTTTTCTCAGTCTCTCATCCTGCCTGACGAGAAATACCCACACGTGTGGAGGTGTGGAGGGGCTGGCCCCCTTCATAAGTATACAGCCAAAATCAATACAAAAGGAAGCAAAGTTGTTAACAACATGGGCTTTGGAATCAAACAAACCAAAACTCCACCCCTGGCTCCTCTTCTGGCTATCTGGGTCACCTTAGATAAGTCAAATTACCTGAGCCTCTCTGCCTCAGTTGCATTATCTATAAAATGGGGATAGTAATATCTACTTTCTAGGTTGTCATGAGGATTTCCTTGCCAGAAAAGGTGTGTGAAGTGTTTAGCATGGTGGTAATTTGTGTATATACAAGGTTCTGAAGGAAATTTTGAAAACCTTTAAATCCAGTGAAGGTGACCATTCCACTGGACAGAAACATAAATGAAGAAAACTGCAGCTTCAAAGATGGACTATATGTAACTTGCTTGAATAAATCTATTGGCACAAAATAGACATTTTGAGGCAAACCACAGATCTAAAACAAGCTAATGTGTTTCTGTCACTGTCTAAGATGATAGGCGCACTGACCAAATGGCACAGAATTCTGCCTATTCTGCAAGCTTTGGTAGCATATTTCTCCAGAGGAGAGTAATCTCCTTGGTAAGTGATATTATGTCTTACTCTTTATTGTGACTCAAGCATCAAGCTCAGCACTTAGCATAGTGGAAAAATTAATAAGCTTTTGTTCAGTGAATGAACAAATAGAGTCAGTGAAGGATAGAAATGGGGTTTTTACAATGCTTTTCCTCAAAAACTGAGCATTAAGTCTCTTTGCTCCTGGCATAGCCAAGTTTCTGAGAAAAACGTGGCTGCTAACAGAAACTTTCAAAGCAGAAGAAAATGCCTAATGGTAGGTTCTTTGCAATGAATATTAGATATGTAACCTGTAGGGGGTGCACAAAAATGTGGATTAAAAAAAAAAGGTTGTAAATGGCCTGTTGCCTCTACCAATAGCACATGCTCTCCCACCTGCTTCCTTTTCACCGTCAGCTTCCCTCCATGGCTGGACCCTGGTTCAGCTTTCACCAATGAGAGACACATAGTTTCAATTCACTCTACTGCCAAGGCAGTAGATGTTTATGGGTCAACATGATCCAATAGTCTAATATAATATAACATATTCTTCAATATATTATAATGGAGAATTGTGAGAGAGTGACTATTAGATCAAGTGTTGTTTAACAAAATCAGAGAGGAAGAGACCCCAGTAGAAGAGATAGGAAACATGGCAAAAAAAAATGTGAAAAATAAGAGAAGGACCTTGGAAGTCAAAATAGGAGAAACCTTCAAGGAAAGAGTGACCAAAGCAGTCAAAGGTTGCTGAGAAGCTAAAACAGATGAGTACTAAAGATGGCAGTGCCTTTTGAAGTTAGGAGTTGATTACCTACTTGGTTAAGAGATGTGGACGGGAGAAGAAATCAGGTTATGGGGATTGGAGACTAAATGAAATGTGAGGAAGTGAAGGTAACTTTTTCAAAGAGCTTGACCAGAAAAGGAAGAAGAACACGAGAGTATCAAGGGGAAGAAGAGAGGTACAAGAGATCAAAGAAAGGCATTTCTATTATTAGATGAGAGTTAAGCATACCTATACTAACTACAAGAGGTAAGATGTAAGTTATCGATATGCCAATGTATCTAACAGGACATAGAAAGGTGACAGAAATTCAATGACCTAACGTACAAAATGCCAACCACTATTTCAGCTTCTTTATGTTGACTAATCCATGTAATCGTCAACCATAATTCTAAGCATACTTGTTAAATTAAGGTTTGGACAGGAAGAATACTTCTTCCAGTGAGAAATCAAAAAAACTTAGGATGGATGCAGATGCAGGTGTATGTATGTAGGTATACAGCATGTCATCAAATAATGTCATTTTGTTCAATATCTTTTCATTATAATGGTGAAGAGAAAAAAATCAATTCCTGGCTGGACTACTGTCTATGTGCAGTTTGCCTGTCCTCCTGATGTCTGTGTGGACTTTCTCTGGATAATCCCATTTCCTCTCACATCTCAAAAATGTGTACATTAGTATATTGACATGTCTAAATTTTCACAGGATGAGTGTGTGTGTGTGAGAGAGAGAGTGTGTGTGTGTGTGTGCGCACATGCACGTGTGTCCCTGGGATGGAAGGGTTTCCAGTCTAGGGTGGGTTCCTGCCTTGTGCTCTGAGCTACCAGGATAGGCTTCTGTCATTTGCTCCCCTGAACTGGAATAAGGCAATTGAAAAATGAATGAATGAAACATTCATAATAAAACAAAAATTCATAAAGTCTATGATAATGATACAAATGCATGACAGTGAACAATGCTGTGCAAAAGGACTCAGCGAGCCCATCATATTTGTGATTCATTTTTAAATTCATAGATACAAGAGGTGCTTCTTACACCTTCTGCTTTGCAAACATTTATTTCTCAATTTAACCCACAACCACTGTGATCACCATCATACACCAAAAATTAGGTAAATAATTATCTTACTTGTTTGTATCAATATTTCTTAAATGTATATACAGCTTACATTTATTGCATTGTTTTATATTAGATGTGTTTCAGTTCTTTACAAGTTTGGTGATGTTTTTATCACCAGAAACATGCTGTAGGAACTTAACTCTTCTTTATATTAATTAGCTTATGGTAAAAGTAATTTTGATATATGTTGTTTCATTTGATATTGCAGTTTCCAAGAACCTAGTGACAATGTTAAGTAAGGACTAATTGTATATAGGAGTACACAGGGTTAAAAAAAAAAAAGAGCAGAGAGTTGGCAAGTTATTTTTGAATGTCTATTTCCTGGAAGAGGTAAAATTTCTTCCTATTCCCAAAATCACTTTTTAGAAGTGAGTGGGTGAGGGAGTTTGCCAAGAAAGTGTCAAGAAAAAGAAGTAGGATGTTAGGGGAAATGGTTAGGGTATAAATGGCTTTTGATGTTAATGGGAGAAAGAGTGGACTAGAATTAGCAAGGACTGGCAAGCATGCTTAGGATCGTGTAAAGATGGACACCATGATTTGGAAGTGTTACTCAACAGTTTATTAAGCTCAGCACCCTCAAAGTAAAGCACAGAAGACAAATTAAAACAAACCAAGATTGGTTTTTTCAGGGCTGGATTAACAAAAAAGATAAGGGACAAAGCATTTGAGAACATAGAAATGAGGGATTGAAACTCACATCTAGGACAGAGAAGAAAAAAGTAAAGTAGATTGGAGACCAATAAAGTGAGAAAACATAGAAAAA
The DNA here is from genome assembly GCF_006542625.1 of Nomascus leucogenys. Lineage (NCBI taxonomy): Eukaryota > Metazoa > Chordata > Mammalia > Primates > Hylobatidae > Nomascus > Nomascus leucogenys. Next base: position 78,434,651 of record NC_044384.1, read on the forward strand.
GCAAGGGACGAAAGTACTTGATGAAGTCAAAGAATAGCAATGTTAATAGACAGGGAAAAATGTACTTACAAATAGGAGATTGGAGTCAGATATTAGACTATTAGAGGTTGAGATTTCAGAGGTATTCAGAGGTAGATCAGTTTGGGATGTATGACTGTTGGCATCAACTCCAAGTCAATAGAGTAGGAGCCAAGAAGGGAATGGGAGTTTCAGGTATCACAGACACGAACAGGATGTAGCAGAAGTTTGCTGGAGAGAAAAATTAGGATGTCAGGTGCCAAATATTTCAATGAATGGAGAGAAATTTGGCAGAGGGCAACAGAAAAGCATTGTTTTATTCCAGCCACGTGACACAGAAGGAAGAAGGAAGATTTTTCTATGCAAATAAACAAGTAATACTCTAGAAGCAGGATTGGAGGCAAGGAGAATACTGATTTTTTTTTGTTTTTGCTAACAATATTACCCTGGAGATCTAGAGGTTGTCAGAGAAATGTTTAAGCATATTGATAATTTATAATTCAAGGAAAGCATTTGGATATTTTACAAATTCAAAAGCCTACACACTGGCTTTTTCTAAAGTATTTTCCAGCTTCAGGTACCTAAAAGGTTTTGAAGAATTTGTTCTCAATGTTGAGACCCTAGTGAGTGCTCATTCCAAGGGTTTGCAGGGGAAAAGAAATAAATTAACAAATACGAATGATTTAGAACAAGAATCCTAATTAATTGACATGCCAAGAAAAAAAGGCTGTTCTAAACAATTCTGCTTACCTGAAGTTTCTTTGCAGAGCTGTAGGCACACTGCCTGCTGCACTTGCTCAGAATGGCAATGGAAAAGTTTCTGTAGCTAACACTCTGTGGACTCAGACACACTAAAATTCAATTGACTCACGCTGTCACTGTTAAGCATAAAGCTTCAGGAAGTTATGGGTTCCTGTAGATTAAACCAGATGTTCTGTCCGTAGACAGGAAGTCAGAGGCTTTGTGGACCACAGGAGGACTGAGACCATGTTCTGTATTGAGCACCTTCTACAATTATAAAAAGTTTTACACAAGAAGCTTTTGATTTATACATAACGTGTTGTAGCTGAAAGACTATTCTAGGACAATATGAAGTCAATTTTCTATAGTTGGCAAAAATAGCACAGCTGCAGCCTTATTTAAATGAAGTTAGTAGAGCAAACAAAGAGTTGGAAAGTTTCGTTTCAAGGCAAAATAGCGGCCTAATACTTTTAACCATTTGTGGATTGGAAAAAGCCAAGAATGCCTCAAGAAAGTTACTGTAATAATGAGAACTGGGTTTCATATACCTTGTCCTCTGGTTGTCTAAAGTGGAGCAAGAGGGAGGGGTATTGTAAGTATAAGAAGAAAAAGCAATTACTGGAGAAAAGTTTCAGGGGTACTGGAATTAGCTTTGTGGAGGAATAGAGACAAACATTGTTGTCAATGTGTGTTCCTCGCACCATCTACTTCAAGATCAATTGGGCTTCCTTGTTAACAATACAAGAACTTTTCCAGATCAGGTAAATCAGAGGCTCCCAAAGTGCCTGGCAATCTGTTTCTTATAAAAAGCTATCTAAAAGAGTCTGATCTACATTACATTTTGAAGACTTTGAGATTAAAAATGGGAAAATATAAGTTATAAAATTTTTATCCTGGGTGCAGTGGCTCACACCGGTAATACCAGCTACTTGGGAGGCTGAGGCAGGAGGATCGCTTGAGGGCAGAAATTTGATATGAGCCTGGGCAACCTAATAAAACTCGTCTTTAAAATTTTGGTTTTTAATTAGCCACATATGAGTGGCATGTGTCTATAGTACCAACTACTCAGGAGACTGAGATGAAAAGATTGCTTGAGCCCAGAAATTTGAAATCACAGAGCGCTATTTCACCACTGCACTTCAGCCTGGGCAACAGGGTGAGATACTCTCTCTAATTAAAAAAAAAAAAGTCTCTACCCACTTTCTGGAAGTGAAAACAACTTCAAATTGTAATCATTTATGACATGAGAAAAGCAAGAATTATTTTTACACAAATAAGGAAGCTGTTGCTGAGAAAAAAATAAATGTCTTCCCCCAGGTCTGGAATATGAGGCCAAATGCTGAATTCTTTTAATGACACCATGATTCCGTAGAGAGTGATTCCCTACCATCAGGCAGTTTATATCTTCTTACAAACCTAAATCATCTACTCCAGATGACATATTAAAAATTATCAGTTAGGGTTTTATACTGTCTGTGCATGCTTGCTGTGTAAGGCATTGAATTTTATATTTTTAGTTACTCTACTTTTTGAATGAAAAGTGGTTCACATAATCTATCAAAGAATTTTTACATATTTATAATTGTAAATGATTAATTTGTTAAATCTATATCAAACTTTATAGAGTTATACAGTAAACTAATTAATCATCCTTTTAAAAAAATGGTCCATTTCAACTACTCAATACATATTTTTTATTCCATAATTGACAGCACACTGTGGATAGTTGAGAGAACACATATTTTTATTCTATACTGAGTATTATTTAAGTAATTTCTTGAGCCATTAAATATTTTTTAAAAATAGTTTATAACGGGGAGGAGAAGCAAAGCAAGATGGCAGAATAGAAGGCTCCAGTAATCATTCCCCCATACCTCACAAGGCCCCAAGTTAAGAACTACACAGAAAAAATACCTTCATGAGAACCAAAAATGAAGTGAGCACTCATAGTACCCGGTTTGGACTTAATATCCCTGAAAGAGGCACCGAAGAGACAGAAAAAAACAGTCCTGAATCACCAACCCCCCTCCCTCCCAACCTCAGTAGCAGTCGTGTGGTGCACAGTGTATCTCTGGGCATGGGGGGAGGAAGAACACAGCAATTAAGAGGCATTGAACCCATTGCTGTTATATTAGACACAAAGGAAAACTAGACAACACAAACTCAGCTGACACCTGCCCATGGAGGCAGAGGGAGCATTTAAACCAGTCCTAACCTGAGAGGAATCAGCAATCCCAGCAGTAAGAACTTCAGTGCCTGAAAACCTCACCACAGAGGGCCTACAGTTCACTGTGTTTCCAAGTAAACTTGAAAGGCAGTCTAAGCCATAAGGACTGCAACTCTTAGGTGAGTCCGGTGCTGAATAAGTCCCAGAAATTGCAGACTAGGGGGACATTTGACATACTGAGACACCAGCTGGGTCAGCCAAAGGAGTGCTGTTATCACCCCTCCCCCAACTCCAGGTTGCATACCTCACAGCTCAAAGAGACTCCTTCCTTCTCATTGAGGAATGGAAAAGAAAGAGTAAGGAGGACTTTGTCTTTGCATATCAGCTCAGCCACAACAGGATAAGGCACCAAACAGAGTTGTGAGGCCCCTGTTCCAGGCCCCTGCTCCTAGACAACATTTCTAGACATAGGCTGGGCCAGAAGGGAACCCTCTGCATTGAAGGAAAGAATCCATTCCTCAGAGCATTCATCACCTGTTAATTGAAGATACCTTGAGCCCTGAATAACCTAAGCAATACCCAGGTACTATTAATACATCGAGGGCTTTGGATGAGCATCTGAGAATAGCAGGTTTCAGGTGAGACTCAGCACATTTCCCACTGAGGCAGCTGTGAGGCAAGATTCTTTCTTCTTCAGTAGAATGGAAGGAGAGTAAAGAGACTTTGTTTTGCACCTTAGGTGCCAGCACAGCCACAGCATGGTAGAGCAGCAAGTGGGCTCTTGGCATCCCCAGTTGCAGGAGTTAGCTCTTGAACAGCATTTCTGGACCTACCATGGGCCACAAGGGAGCCCACTGCCCTGAAGGGTGAGTCCCAGGCCAGGCAGCATTTACTACAAGCTGATTTAAGAGCCCTTCGGCCTTAAGAGAACACTGGTTGGTAGTCTGGCAACCAGTGGGTAGGGGTCACTATGGGGTGTGGCTCCTCTGCCTTTGGAAAGAGAAGAGAAAAGTGGAAAGGACTTCATCTTGTGGTTTGAATGTCAGCTCAACCACAATATAATAGAACACCAGGTAGCCGTCTAATGTTTTTGACTCTAGTCCCTGACTTCTGGACAGCACCTCTGTATCCACCCAGAGCCTGGGGGATCTCACTGCCCTGATGGGAAGGACACAGGCCTGGCTGGCTTTGCTACCTGCTGACTGCAGAGCTCCAGGGCCTTGAGCGAACATAGGCAGTAGCCAAGAAGTGATTACAGCAGGCCTTGGGCAAGATGCAGTGCTGTGTGGGCCTCAGGCCTGATCTACTGCAGTCATAATGGTGGTGGCCACAGGAGTGCTTATGTCACTCCACCCCCAGTTTTAGGTGGCTCAGACCAGAGAGAGATACTTTTGTTTGTTTGTTTGTTTGTTTGTTTGTTTGTTTGTTTTCGAGAAAGTAACGGGAGAAAACAGAGCAGTCTCTGCCTGGCAATCCAGAGAATTCTCCTGTATCTTGTCCAAGACCACTGAGGCAGTACTTTTATGAGTCTTCAAAAACCACAGTATTACTGGGCTTGGGATGCTCCCTAAAGTAGAGACAGATTAAATCACGATACCTATGTCCTTTCAAGTATCTGAAAAGCCTTCCCAACAAGGATGGCTACAAATAAGCCCAGACAGTGAAGACTACAGCAAACACTTAACTCTTCAGTGCTCAGACACTGAAGAACATCTACTAGTATCAACACCATTGAGAAAAACATGACCTCAGTGAATGAACTAAATAAGTCACCAGGGACCAATCCTGAAGAAATGGTGATATGTGACCTTTCAGACAGAGAGTTCAAAATAGCTGCACTGAGGAAACTTAAAGAAAGTTTGATAACACAGAGATAACGCAGAGAAGGAATTCAGAATTCTATCAGATAAATTTAACAAAGAGATTGAAATAGTTAAAAAGAATCAGCAACTCTCGAGCTGAAAAATGCAATTGTCATAACGAAGAATGCATCAGAGTCCTTTAATAGCAGAATTGACCAAGCAGAAAAAAGAATTAGTCAGCTTGAAGACAGGCTATTTAAAAATACACTGTCAAAAGATACAAAAGAAAAAAATAAAAACAACAAAGCGCATCTACAGAATATAGAAAATAGCCTTGAAAGGGCAAATCTAAGAATTGTTGGCCTTAAAGAGAAGGTAGGGAAAGAGATAGAGGTAGAAAATTTATTTAAAGGAATAATAAGAGACAACTTCCCCATACCAGAGAAAGATGTCAGTATCCGAGTACAGGAAAGTTGTAGAACACCAAGCAGATTTAGCCCAAAGAGTATCTCAAGGCATTTAAAATCAAACTACCAAAGGTCAAGGAGAAAGAAATGTAAAAACAGCAAGAGAAAATAAATAAATAACATACAATGAAGATCCAATACATCTGACAGCAGATTTTTTCAGTGGAAACCTAGGAGACAGTGGCATGACATATTTAAAGTACTGAAGGAAAGAAACCTTTTACTGTAGAATATTATATCTGGCATAAATATTCTTCAAACACTAAGGAAGAATACTTTCCCAGACAAGAGCTGAGGGATTTCATCAATATTAGACCTGTCTCAAAAGAAATGGTAAATTAAGAAAAGAACATTAGAAAGAACAGAACATTCAGTAAGAAAAGAACATTAGTGAGCAATAAATAATCACCAGAAGTTTTAAAACACACTGATAATAATCAGTACACAGAAAAAGACAGAATATTATAGCACTGTAGCTCTGGTGTATAAACTACTTTTACCCTAAGTAGTACCACCAAATGATGAACCAATCAAAAATAATAACTACAACAACTTTTCAAGAAAGTCAGTACAATAAGATATAAATAGAAATAACAAAAAGTTAAAAAGTGGAAAGACAAAATTAAGGCATTGAGTTTTTATCAGTTTACTTTGTGCTTGTTTGTTTATGCAAATAGTTTTTTATCAGATTTAAATAATGGGTTATAAGATAGTATTTGCAAACTTCATGGTAACCTCAAACCCAAAAACATACAATGGACACACAAAAAATTAAAAGAAAGAAACCAAATTTTATCACCAGAGAAAATCACGTTCGCTAAAGGAAGGCAGGAAGGAGAAAAAGAAGGAAGAGGAATTCAGAACCAGCAAACAAATACCAAAATGGCAGGAGTAAGTCCTTACTTATTAATAATAACATTGAATGTAAATGGACTAAACTCTCCAATCAAAAGACAAAGAGTGGCTGAATGGATTTAAAAACAAGACCCATTGATCTATTGCCTATAAGAAACACACTTCACCTATACAGACCCACATAGACTGAAAATAAACGGAAGGAGAAAGTTATTCTGTGACAATAGAAACTAAGAAGAGCAGGAGTCACTATACTTATGTAAGAAAAATAGATTTCAAGACAAAGACTATAAAAAGAGACAAATAAGCTTACTATATAATGGTAATGGGGTCAATTCAGCAAGAGAATATAACAATTTTAAATGTATATGCACCCACAACTGGAGCACCCAGATATATAAAGGAAATATTGTTAAAGAGAAAGAGAAAGATAGACCCAAATACAATAATAGCTGGAAATTTCAAGACCCCACTTTCAGCATTGGACAGATCTTCCAGACAGAAAATCAATGAAGAAACATCAGACTTAATCTGCGCTGTAGACCAAATAAATCTAATAGATATCTACAGAACATTTTATCCAAGAGCTTCAGAATACACATTTGTATCCTCAGAACATGGATCATTCTCAATGATAGACCATAAGTTAGGTCACAGAACAAGTCTTAAGATATTCAAAAAATTGAAATAATATTGAGAATCTTCTCTGATCACAATGGAAACAAACTAGAAATTAATAAGGGGTGGGCACAGTCACTCACACCTGTAGTCCCAGCACTTTGGGAGGCTGAGGTGGGCAGATCACTTGAGGTCAGGAGTTAGAGGGCAGCCTTGCCAACATGGTGAGACCCTGTCTCTACTAAAAATACAAAAAAAATTAGCCATGCATGGTGTCATGCGCCTGTAATCACAGCTACTTGGGAAGCTGAGGCATGAGAATTGCTTGAATCTGGGAGGCAGAGGTTGCAGTAAGGCGAGATCATACCACTGCACTCTAGCCCAAGTGACAGAACAAGATTCCATCTCAAAAAAATAAATCAATAAACAAATAAAAGAAATTAATAACAAGAGAAATTTTGTAAACTATATACTATATGAATACATAAAAATTAAACAATATGTTCCTGAATGACCAGTGGGTTAATGCAGGAATTAAGAAGTAAATTGAAAAATTTCTTGAAACAAATGGTAATGGAAATACAACATATGAAAACCTATGAGATACAGCAAAAGTAGTACTAAGAGGAAAGTTTATAGCTATAAGTGCCTACATCAAGAAAGAAGAAAAACTTCAAATAAACAATCTAACAGTGCATCGTAAAGAATTAGAAAAGGAAGACCAAACCAAACCCAAAATTTGTAGAGCAAAAGACATAATAAACATCAGAGCAGAAATAAATGAAATTGAAATGGAAAAAAAGTAAGAAAGATTAATGAAATAAAAACAGGGTCTTTTGAAAAGTTAAAGAAAATTGACAAACTTTGAGCCAGACTAAGAAAAAGAGAGAAGATCCAAAAAAATAAAATTAGAAATAAAAAAGGAGACATTACAACTGATACTGCAGAAATTCAAAGGATCATTAGTGGTTACCATGAGCAATTATATACCAATAAATTGGATTTTTTTTTTCTTGAGACAGAGTCTCACTCTGCCACCCAAGTTGGAGTGCAGTGACATGATCTCAGCTCACTGCAACCTCCACCTCTCGGGGTACAGGGATTCTCCTGCCTGAGCCTCCTGTGTACCTGGGACTACCAGCACACGCTGCCACATCTGGATTTTTTTTTTCTTTTTGTATTTTAGTAAAGACGGGGTTTCACCATGTTGTCCAGGCTGGTCTCGAATTCCTGAGCTCAGTCAATCCACCTGCCTTGGCCGCCCAAAGTGCTAAGATAACAGGCATGAGCCACGGTGCCCAGCCTACATACCAATAAAATGGAAAATCTAAAATAAATGGACAAATTCCTAGACACATATAACCTACTAGGATTGAACCAGGAAGAAATCCAAAACCCAAACCGACCAAGAGCAAGTAACGAGATCAAAGCTATACTAAAGTCTCTCAGTAAAGAAAAGCCCAGGACCTGATAGCTTCACTGCTGAATTCTACCAAACATTTAAAGAAGAATATCAATCCTACTCAAACTGTTCTGAAAAATAGAGGAGAAGGCAGCAAACTAACACAGGAACGGAAAACCAAACACCACATGTTCTCACTCATAAATGAGAGTTGAATAATGAGAACACATGGACACAGCGAGGGGAACTTTATACACCGGGGCCTGTCAGCAGGTGAAGGGTTAGGGGAGGGATAGTATTAGGAGAAATACCTAATGTAGATGACAGGTTGATGGGTGCAGCAAACCACCATGGCTCATTTATACCTATGTAACAAACCTGCGTGTTGAGCACATGTATCGCAGAACTTAAAGTATATAAAAAAAGATAAACAATTCCAATAGAAAAATGGGAAAAAGTAAAAAAAAAAAAAAAAGAGAAGGGAATACTTCCAAACTCATTCTATGAGGCAAGTGTTATCCTGATACTAAAACCAAAGACACATCAAAACACAGAAAACTATAGTCCAATATCTCTGATGAATATTGATGCAAAAATCCTCATAAAAATATTAGCAAACGCTGGTAAAAGTGGACATCCTTGTTGTGTTCCAGATCTTGGAAAAAAGGCTTTCAGCTTTTCCCCATTCAGTGTGATACTAGCTGTGGGTCTGTCATATATGTCTTTTATTCTGTTGAGGTATGTTTCTTCTATTCCCAGTTTGTTCAGAGGTTTTATTATGAAGGAAAGTTGAATCTTGTCAAATGCTTTTTCCGCATCCATTGAGATGATTATATGGTTTTTGTCTTTCATTCTGTTGATATGGTGTATCGCATTGATTGTTTTGCATATTTTGAACTATGCTTGCATCCCAGGGATACACCTCACACGGTCATGATGAATAATCTTTCCAATGTATTGTTGAATTTGGTTTGCTAGTATTTCGTTGAGGATTTTTGCATCAATATATACAACTACTGTGTACCCACAAAAATTATTAAAAAGAATTTTTAAAGGACCAAAAAAAGATAGACAATTGAGTTGGCCTTCTTCCAAAGAATAGTATTACATAATATTTGGACACTGCCAGAAACTCCAGACATGTGGGAGACAAAATTACTATTGTATCGTTCCTGAGCGTACCATCTTCACTTCTGTAGAACTATAGAAATAAGTGGGTGACAGGTGGGAAAAGATTTGTAAGTTATGTTAAAGAGTTTCTAAATCATCACAGGGGAGTTGTCAAGCCACTGGAAAGTTAGAACTGGAAAAACATGGTCAGGAGGAGGATGTCTGTTATTGGGATGCACAAAAGAGATGATGGACACCTGAGCTAGCATAATAGCCTATTGAGATGAGAAGAGATCCATAGATTTGAGATGATTCAAAGGTAGAGTTTACAGAATTTGGTCATTGATTGAGAAAGATTGAGAAGGTTGACATCTAAGTTTCTGGATTGATCCACTAGAAGCAACAATAATCTTAATTCTTTCAAAGGAAATAATATGTAAATTGGTAGCTGACATTTTGCTTGAAGTCTTTAATATAATATTTTCACGACTGTAAAACCAAATGCCTCTCTATGTTTATGAATGTGCTTACTTTTGACAGAACTTTCATAGGCTCACTCCTTCTAAACTCAGTTCCCTTAACTCTCTTCGCATGAGATCATATGTTTCTCAATAACAAATTCTGCAGTAGGGGCTATTAGATGCCCAATCCCATCTCCACTTTTCACTCATGCTTCAGGAAGAAGAATTTGCTATTTACCAGGGAAGTCTTTTAAAGCTGCTATGGACATTCAGCTAAAGGACACTGAGAATGTAACTAAGAAATTCAATGATGTCTTCAAGTTGCCTGACTATAGGTTTTGAATAACAATGACCTACATTTATTGAGAAATTAACAATATGCCAGGTACCTTCTAATTTTTAAGTATATTGTTTCATTTGGTCATCACAACAATTCTATGAGGTAATCATTACTATTATACACATTTTATAGAGCAGGAAATTGAGATAGAGATAGCATAAATAGATTGCTCAAAATTACACAAGATGAAAATAGCCAACCCAGGATTAAGGCCACAGAACCTGTGCCAAGAGCTCTCACGTGAGATATACAAGCAAATATTCTTTTCCTAACTGCCATCAGCTATTTGAGACCATATTATCTGCCAGTTTCCTTGTTGATCTAGAAGCCTCTTTAACCATTAACTGCTTCCCTAAAGGCTCTGTCTCCAAATACAGTCACATTGGGGGTTAAGCCTTCAACCTGTGAGTTTTGAGGGAACACAATATAGTCCTTAACAGTTGCTCTCTGTTCCCAAGCTTAGTGCTAAGATCTTTCCTCAATAATGAATTCTTTTTTTGCCTAAGTCAGCCAGAGAAGTGCTTGTAACCAACAATGCTAACGAGTAAAGTATCTCTATACGATAGCAATATATTTGGTATCATTTATTTGATGAAATCATTTATTTGATGTTCCTTTCATTTGTACATGTAATCAAGAATCATTTATTCATTTATTCAAACATAGTTTTACCACTGCCATTTAACCACCTGTGTGACTTCAGATGAATTCATCTAAGTAACAGTTCCTTTAACTATAAGGTATAGACAATTATACTGACTCCAAGATTGTTTGAAGGATTTGGGGTTATATGAATCTATATAATTATTAAATATCCTGACAAATACAGTTGACCCTTGAACAACACAGATGTGAACTGCATGGGTCCACTTATGGTTGGATTTTTTTCAATAAATACAGTCAATAGTCCATATTGGTAGGTTCCACATCTGCAACCCCATGCAGATTGAAAATACAGTATTTGCAGGATTCAAAACCTGTGTACACAGAAAGCTGACTTTTCCTATCTGCAGGTTCCACAGAGCCAACTGCAGGACTTGAGTATGAGTGGATTTTAGTATCATTGGGGATCCTGGAACCAATTCCTCCAGGATACGGTGGGATGATTGTAGTATTAACTGGCAGTATCATATGTTTGGGTGAGCTCTGACACCTTTTTAAAAAAAGACGGCCAGGAGAAAAAAAAATGAATATTTAATTTTTGGTTTTCAAAACTGGGACTGTGAAACAAAGCTATTTCCTTCTTTTTTTCATAGTGAATATGTTTTTTAATCATTAACTATTTATTTCCAAATGAAAATTGTATATATTTATTGAGTACAACATGATGTTTTAAATATGTATACATTGTTAAGTGGCACAGTAGAGCTAATTAATATATGCACTATCATATACTTTTAATGTTTGGGTGAGAATACTTAAAATGTATTCTCATAACAATTTTCATAAAATGGTATTTTAAAATATACTCACCATGCTGTACAATAGATTTGTTGGACTGCTCCTACCATCTAACTGAAATTTTGTATCCTGTGACCATCTCCCCAATCCTACCACCTCCTCCAATGTCTGGTAACTGCCATTATACTCTCTGCTTCCATGAATTTAATTTTTTCAGATTTCACACATAAGTTACATAATGTGGTATTCATCTTTCTGTGCCTGGTTTATTTTACTTAACACAATGTACTCCAAGTTCATCTTTTTAAAAGCTGAATCGTATTCTATTATGCATATACACCACATTTTTAATGTTTATAAATCTGTTGATAGACACTTAGGTTGATTTTATGTCTTGGATATTGTGAATAATTCTACAATGTACATAGAAGTGCAGATATCTGTTTAACATACAGGCCTATCTCAGTGACTTTTAGGATTCAATTCCAGACGACTGCAATAAAGTGAATATTTCATTAAAGCAAGTCACACAAAGTTTATGGTTTCCCCGTGCATAGAAAAGTTACGTTCACACTATACTGTAGTCTATTAGGTTCCCAATTGCATTATGTCTTTAAAAAGTACCTATCTTAATTTGAAATGCTTTATTGTTAAATAATGTCTAGGATAATCTGAACTTTCAAAGAGTTGTAATCTTTCTGCTGGTGCAAGGTCTTATTTCAATGTTGATGGCTGCTGACCAGGGTGGGACTTGCTGAAGGTTAAGGTAGCTAAGGTAATTTCTTAAAATAAGACAACAAATAAGTTTGCTTCATTGATTAACTCTTCCTTTCACAAAAGATTTGTCTGTAGTATGTAATGCTGTTTGGTAGCATTTTACCCACAATAAAATTTCATTGAAAATTGGAATCAATCATTTCAACCCCTGCTGCTGCTTTATCAACTAGGTTGATGTAACATTAGAAATCCTTTGTTATCACTTCAGCAATGTTCACAGAATCTTCACCAGGAGTAGTTTCTATCTTAAGAGGCCACTTTCTTTGCTCATCCATAAGAAGCAATTTCTTATCCATTCAGGTTTTATCATGAGATTGAAGCAATTCAGTCAGATCTTCAGGCTCTACCTCTAATTTTAGTTCTCTTGTTATTTCCACCATATCTGCAGTTACTTCCTCCATTTAAATCTTGAATGCTTCAAAGTTATCTGCAAGGATTGGAATCACCTTCTTCCAAATTCCTGTTGATGTTGATAGCTTGATCTCCTCCCATGAATCACGAATGTTTTTAATGGCATATGAAATGGAAAATCCTTCCAAGAGGTTTCCAATTTACTTTGCCCTAATCCATCAGAGAAATCACAATGTATTGCAGCTATAGCCTTACAGAATGTATTTCTTAAATAATAAGACTTGGAAAGTTGAAATTACTCCTTGATCTGTGAGCTGCAGAATGAACGTATGTTAGCAGGCATGCAAAAATATCCTTTTACATCTCCATCAGAGCTCTTGAATGAATAGGTGCATTGTCAATGAGCAGTAATATTTTTATAAGAATTTTTTTTTCCTGAGTAGTAGGTCTCAATAGTAGGCTTAAAATATTCAGTAAACCACGCTGTAAATAGATGGTGCTGTAATCTAGGCTTCGTTCTTTCATTTATAGAGCATAGGCAAAGTCTATTTAGCACAATCCTTAAGGGCCCCAGGATTTTTGGAACGGTAAGAGAGCACTGGCTTCAACTTAAAGTCAGCAGCTGCATAAACTGCTAATAAGAAAGTCAGCCTGTACTTTGCAGCTTTGATGGTAGGAATTGACTTCCCCTTTCTAGCTGTGACGGTCTTTGATGGCATCTTCTTCCAATAGAAACCTGTGTCATCTAAATGGGAAATTTGTTGTTTGGTGTAGCCACCTTCATCAATTGTCTTAGCTAGATCTTCTGGATAACCTGCTACCATTTCTACATCAGCACTTGCTGCCTCCCTTTGCACTTTTATGTTATGAAAATGGGCCAGGCACAGTGGCTCATGCCTGCAATCCCAGCATTTTGGGAGACTGAGGTTGGTGGATCACCTGAGGTCATGAGCTTGAAACCAGCCTGACCAATGTGGTGAAACCCCGTCTCTAGTATAAATACAAAAAAAAGTCAGCCAACTGTGGTAGTGGGTGCCTGCAATCCCAGCTACTTTGGAGGCTGAGGGAGGAGAATCGCTTGAGCCCAGGAGGCAGAGGTTGCAGTGAGCCCTGATCTCCTCACCACTACATTCCAGCCTGAGCAACAGAGTGAAACTCTGTCTAAAAGAAAAGAAAGAAAGAAAAGAAAGAAAGAAAAGAAAGAAAGAAAGAAAGAAAGAAAGAAAGAAAGAAAGAAAGAAAGAGAAAGAAAGAGAAAATGGCTTCTTTCCTTAAACCTCATGAACCAACCTCTGCTAGCTTCCAACTTTTTCTGCAGCTTCCTCACCTCTCTTAGCCTTCAAATAACTTAAAAGAGTTAGAGTCTTGCTGGGGATTAAGCTTTGGTTTATGAATGTTGTGGCTAGTTTAATTTTCTATCCAGAGCACTAAAACTTGCTCCAAAACAGCAATAAGGCTATTTTGCTTTCTTATCATTTATGTGTTCACTGGATTAGCACTATTAAATTCCTTCAAAGATTTTTTCCTTGCATTCATAACTTGGCTACCTGTTTGGTGCAAAAGACCTAGCTATTGGACTGTCTTAGATTTTGACCTGCCTTCCTCACTATACTTAATGATTGTTAGCTGTTTGTTTAAAAGACTCGTGACTCTTCCATTCACTTGAATACTTATAGATCATTGTATGGTTAATAATTGATGTGATTTAAATGTTCTTGTGTCTCAGGGAATAGGGAGGCTGGAAGAGAGGGAGAGAGTCTGGGAACGGTCAGTCAGTGAGGCAGTGAGAACACACACAACAGTTATCAATTAAGTTTGCTGTCTTATATGAGTGCACTTGGTGGTGGTCCAGAACAGCTAAAATAGCACCATCAAAACTCACTGAGCACAGATCACCTTAACAGACACAATAACAAGGAAAAAGTGTGAATATTCTGGGAATGACCAAAATGTAACACAGACAGGAAGGGAGCACATTTGCTGGAAAAATGGTGCCAGTAGGCTTGCTTCATGCAAGGTTGACACAAACCTTCTATTTGTAAATAGAACGTTTATAGTACCTGTGAAGTATGATAAAGTGAAGTGCAATAAAATGAGGTGTGCCTGTACTGATTTCATTCCTTTAAACCTATGTGCAGTAGGGATTGCTGGATCATATGATAGCTCTATTTTTAGCTTTTTAAGGAACCTCTGTACTGTTTTGCATAAGGCTGCACTAGCTTACGTTTCCCACCAACAGTACACAAGGGTTCTCATTTCCTCACATTCTCCCCAACAGTTGTGATCTTTCATCTTCTTGATAATAGTGTGAGGTGGTATTTTGGTTTTAATTTGCCTTTTCTTGATAATGAGTATTGTTGAGCATTAGAAAAAAAAAATCTTTGTTATTTATATGTCTTCTTTTGAGAAATGTCTATTCAGGATGGCTGTGGGAAGCTAGCTGCAGCCGGCTGGGGAGGGGGTGTCCGCACACCAGAGAGTACTGTGCTGGATGATTCTGGCACCCGGAATAGCCTCCTCCTCCTCCCACTGCCTAGACCTGGAGAAGCCCCTTCTCATCCTTCTCACCCATCCCCTTGTGGCAGGGTGAGTGGGCTGAGCTGCCCCATGCGTGCACAGCCCAGAACTCGAACCCACAGGACAAGTGCTGCAGAGTGAACTTCACCTCCTTTCCAGGGCTCACGTGTGAGCCACTACCCTAGGTTGTGTTGATGTCTTATTGCTGTTTCTCCAAAACTGTAATAAGACCATTTTTCTACTTATCATTCATGTTTACACTGGACTAGCACTTTTAATTTCCTTCAAAATTTTTTCCCTGCACTGAAATCAGTTTTTGTATTGACATCCTGACTCCAGACTCCCCTTTCCAAATCTAGATAAGCATAGTGACCATTCAGCATAACCAAGATCCCTTTCTCACTGTTGCCTCTTTCCTGACTTACCTGCTGCCCTATTCCCTACTCTTTCCCCCTCCTCAAAATAAATAAATGAATAAAAAATTAAAAATTAAATAAAATAATAAAACAAGCAAAACAAAACAACAAACAAAAAATAGCTTACTCAAGGAATTAGGTAGGTAGGGAATGATGGATCACATTGGAGTTTGGGATTAAAAACACACACAAAAAGAAAAAAGTTAAAATGTGTTTGTTTTCTCTACATTGGCTAAGAATATTGCTCTACAGTATAAATTTTAACATCATATGTTTGTTTGAATGTAGTGTTGGTTTGATAGCACTGTGTATGAGTGGCTCCACAAGTACCTTCTAGTGCAGCCCCTCAGTTTAAAGAAGAAAGTAAGGGAAAAAAAAACCCAGAAAGCTTAAAGGTTCTTGAGTGATTCCTTTACCTAATGAGCATGATTTTAACAACTGGAGATGAGTCTACTTTGGAAACAGCCCCTCTTACCCAATGTTTATTCTTATGGCACCCTTTTATCCACTCCATGCCCAATATGTCTCATTCCCAAGTGGCAATTAGCTAACTAGAAATTTAACAATTTTCTGTAACTTTACACTTAGATTATGCTTTGTTATAAATTTTTACATCCTTCTTCTGTTAAAGATGCAGAATTGGGCTTTAAAAAAAATTATTGGATCAAATAAGCCCTTCCCTTTCCACTTGTCTCTGGGGAATGTGAGCTGACGGTTCTTAAGACATTGAGTTTTGTTTACTATCCACTGCTCTTTAGCCAGGAATTCTCTAGTGATCTGAAACAATGTGACAGAAGACCAGTTTTTAAATTATGTGTTGACAAGTTGCCTTATATTTAAAAAGGGAAAAAAATTACCTGGTTTATATTATGCCAGATGACAGTAACATGAAGTCCTAATTTATTGTTCTCAGTTGTTTTCCTGCCTAATGTGAACTTCCGTGTCCCTGAGCCCTCAGGAGTACCTACAGCTTATGGTGCAATGTCTTCTCCCAAAGTGTTGGCCACCATTTCACCCAAGGCCCTCTTCCAATTCTTGCTTATCTGGGTCAGATTTAGAGAGCACCACTGTCTCCCCTTATCCCTTACTTCATCTCCAAACCACATACTCTTGCTATACTTCTCAGTACCTCTCCCTGAATGGTGAGCTGCCATTTTAGGAAATTGGACCAGATACCAATTTGGGAGTTTTAAGTCAAATCAACCTCAAACCCATTTCTTCCTATGAAGGGGTGCAAGTCTCTGAAGCTCTCACTCACCCTTGTAGTCTGTGTAGAAAATGTACTGTAATCCCCCTGGCCCCCAACTGTCATTGCCTTTGGTGTGATATGTTCCTTATTTTCTAGTTTAGTTTGAGTCCCTCTCTCCTCTGCTAGCCAACCCCCATCCAGCAATAAGGAACCAAACAACAGCCTCCTATTCACACTCCCTGCCTCCTTTCCACACTACCCTAGGGAATACCTGGATTGCCCCACTCTGTCCACATACTGTAGCATTCATTCTCTATCTCTATCGTCCTTTCACCTGTGGTGGTTTATGGATGTGATAGAGTTTTTAAGATTATTACACACTAGTAAAAAGAAAAAGCAACTCAAAGAGAGAGAGAGAAAGAAAGAAAGATCTATTCAGGGTCTTTGCCCATTTTTAATTTGGATTATTTGTTTTCTTGCTATTAAGTTTCTTATTATTTTAAACATTAACCCCTTATCAGATGTATGGTTTGCAAATATTTTCTTCCATTACATAGGTTGCCTCTTCATCCTGTTGATTGTTTCCTTTGCTGTATAAAACTGTTTTAGTTTGATGTAATCCCATTTGTCTATTTTGGCCTTCGTTATCTGTGCTTTAGGGATTCTATCCAAAAATCATTGCCCCACCTAATATCACGAAGCTTTTCTCCCACGTTTTTTTCTAGTGGTTTTGCAGTCTCAGGTCTTACATTTAGTTCTTTAAACCATTTTGGGTTGATTTTTGTACGTGGTGTGAGATAAAGTCTAATTTCACTTTTCTGCATGTGGATATGCAGTTTTTTTCAACAGCATTTATTAAAGAGACCATTCATTCCCCATTCACGTTTTCTTGACAACTTTGTCAAAATCAATCATCTTAAATGCATGGATTTATTTCTGGACGTTCTATTCTGTTCCATTGTTTCATGTTTCTGTTTTGATGCCAGTACCATCCTGTTTTCATTACTATTGCTTCATAGTCCATTTTGAAATTAGGTAGTGTGATATCTCCAGCTTTATTCTTGTTGCTCACGATTGATTTTGTTCTTAAGGATCTTTTGTGATAACATATACATTTTTTGGTGTTTTATATTTCTTTGAAGAATGTCATTGGTATTTAGATAGGAATTGCATTGAATCTGTAAATCACTTGGGCCATTATTGTCATTTTGACAGTATTAATTTTCCCAATCTATAAATAATAAATATCTTTCTATTTATCTGTGTTTTCTTCACTTTTTTCATATGTTTCATAATTTTCACTATATAAGTCTTTTACCACCTTATTTACATTTACTCCTAAGTATTTATTTTTTGTAGCTTATGCGAACAGGATTTTTTTCTTTATCAAGTCTTTCATTGTTAGTGTATAGAAACGCTGCTGATTTGCATATGTTCATTTTGTATCTTGCCACATTACTGAATTTGTTTAGTAGTTTTAACCTAGTTTGCTGCAGTCTTTAGGATTTTTTATATATAGGGCCATGCTATATGCAAACAGGGACATATTTAGCTACCTCCTTTCCAGTTTGGATGCTTTTTATTTTTTTCTCTTGCCTAATTGCTCTGAGTAGAGCTTCCATTAATGCACTGAATAGAAGTAGTGAGAATGAGCATCCTTGTCTTGTCCTTAATCTTAGAAAAATGTTTTTCACATTTCACCATTAAGTGTGATGTTAGCTGTGGATTTATCATATATGGTCTTTATTGTATGAGCTACATTCTTTCTATACCTCATTTGTTGAGAATTCATAATCAGGAAATCATGGTGAACTTTATCAAATGCTTTTTCTTGCATCTGTCAAGTATCATATGGATTTTGTTATTTATTCTGTTGATGTGGGATTTCACATTTATAGATATGTATGTTGAACTATCTTTGCATCCCTATGTTAAAGCCCACTGTATCATGATGAATGATCTTTTTGACATGCTGTTGGGATTAGTTAGTATTAATATTTATTGATGTACCTTAGTTCATTAGTGCTATTGCCTAATATTTTCATGTGTTGAAGTGTCCCTATCTTTGGTATCAGAATTATGCTTGCCTTGTAAAATAACTTTGGAAGTATTCCCCCTTCTTCAATTTTTTGGAAGGCTTTTAGATGGATTGACATGAGTTCTTCTTTAAATGTTTGGTGGAATTCAGCAGTGAAGCCATAAGGTCCTGAGCTTTTCTTTAATGGAATATTTTTTATTACTAGTTTAACCTCCTTACTCATTATTGGTCTGTTTAGATTTTCAATTTCTTCATCTTGGTGGGGTTTATGTATCTAGGAATTTACCCATTTATTGTAGATTATCCAATTTGTTGGCATATAATTGGTCATAATAGTCTCTTCTGATTTTTTGGTGATGTAAGTTGTGATGTCTCCTTTTTATTTATGATTAACTTTTTTTCTCTTTTTTTCCCTTAGTCTGGATAAAGGTTTGTGAATCTTATTTAACTTTTCAAAAGATCAAATTTCAGGGCTTTTTTTTTCATTGTTTTCATAGTTTCTATTGAATTTAACTGCCCCGATCTTTATTTATTCTTTCATTCTATTAACTTTAGGCTTAGTTTATTCTTTTTATAATTCCTTGAAGTGTAACATTAAGTTGTTTAACATCTTTCTTCTTTTTCATTGTAAATGTTTTGAAGCATCTAACAAGTTTTGGTATTTTGAATTTCCATTTTTGTTGGTCTCAACATATTTTTTAATTTCCATTTTAATTTTCTCTTTAATCCATCTGTTGTTCAGAAGCATGCTGTTTAATTTTCATGTATTTGTGAGTTTTCCAAAAATTCTCCTGTTATTAATTTCTAGTTTCATGCCATTGTGATCTGGAATGATAAATGATATGATTTCAGTCTTCTTAAATTTATTATGACATGCTTTGTGTCCTAACATTTGTTCTCTAGCATTTCCTGTAAGACAGCTCTGATGGTAATAAACTCCCTCAATTTTTGTTTGTCTGGCAAAGATTTTCTCTCCATTATTTGCAAAAAAACAGATTTTCCCAGGAACGGTATTTTTGGTTGGCACTTTATTTTCTATAGAACATTGAATATATCATTCCACGCTCTCAGCCTATAAGTTTCTGCTCAAAAATCTGCTATTAGCCTTATTGAAACTCCCTTATATGTTATTTGCTTGTTTTCTCATTTGTTTTCAGAATCTTCCTTTTCTTTGATTTTTGAAAGTTTAATTAAAATATATCTTGTACTCTTGATGGGATTGAATCTTATCAAACATCTTCAACGTTCCTATACCTGTATATTTCTCTTTCCCCAGACTTGGAAAGTATTCTGCTATTATTTCATCAGATAAGCTTTCTTTCCCTATCTGTTTCTCTTCACTTTCTGGGACACACATGATGTGTGCAATGGTTCGCTTACTGATGTTCTCTAATTGCCATAGGATGTCTTCATTTTTTCTCATTTTTTTCCTTTTATGTTTTTGACTCAGTAATTTCAAATGATGTATCTTTGAGTTCATTGATTCTTTATTCTACTTGATCAAATCTGCTTTCAAAGAACTCTATGAAATTTTCAGTTCAACCATTGTGTCCTTTATGTCCAGAATATCTCTTTTTTTATGATTCTTTCTGTTTGTTGAACTTTCTATTTTGTTCATGTATTATTTCTCTGATTCTTTTTAATCATCTATCTGTGTTCTCTTGAAGCTCACTGAGCATTTTAAAGATGATTATTTTAAATTCACTGTCAGGAAGTTCATAAACCTTTATTTTTTGGGGTCAGCTATTGGTTATTCTTTTTTTTTCTTTGGTGGTATCATTTTTCTCTTATATTTCTTGATTTTTAGGCTGTGCATTCGTGTCTGCACATTTGAAAAACAAGAAAGTTATTCCAGTCTTTGCATACTGGCTTTGTCTGGAAAAAACTTTTCCCAGCCATCCAGCAATTCTTGGCAGGGTGTCTGTTGTGGTCTGCAGGTGAACTTGTTGCTGAAGTCTTCAGGCAGGCTGGCCTGGTGCCTGTGTCAGCAGGTGGTAGGCTTGGTTCCTGGGTCTGTAGAGTTGGGCCTGAATCCTGTATCCACTGGTTGGATATTTTCATTGGGTATGTGGAGATGGACATAAAGCCTATGTCTATAAGGGCAGGCATAGAGCCTGTACCAATAGGGGCTGGACTAAAGCCCATGTCTACAGGGGCTGACAAGGCTCTGAAGTGGGCATTGAGCCTGTGTCTACAAGGGCTGGCTAGGTTGTGGAATGGGCCTAGTGTCTGGGTCTACTGGGATGAGTCTGAAATCTGAGTCTATGGGGACTGGCCTGGTACTGGTGCAGGATTAGAGCCTGAATCTGAAGAAATGGGCCTAGGATCTTGGTAGATGGGAGCTGACCTAGAGCCTGTGTCTTCAGAGATGGTCCTAGAGCCTTGGTCCATGATGGCCAGCCTAGCGTCAGGGTCTGCTGAACTCAGCCTGTATGTTGGGTTTGCAAGAGCACAGCTCGGCTCTGAGTTTATTGTATCCTGGGTCACAAAAACCAGCCTGAACCCTGAAGCTGGCCTAGGGCTGGAGTGGGGGTGGGGCCAGTCTACAGCCTGAGATTACAGCTGCTAGACTGGTGCCTGTAGCCACAGGAGCTGGCCTAGAAGCTGCGGAATGGCCTGGAGGCTGGGTGTGTGAATTCTGGCCTAGAACCTAGGTCTTCAGGGCTGGCATGGAGACTAGGTCCACGAAGCATGCCTAGGGTCCTAGGGCTGGAGGAACTGGACTGGAACCTGGTTCCACAGAAGCAGTCCTAGATACTGGGTCTGTGGGCACAAGCCCAATAGTGGAGTCAACTGTGATGGGTCTGGACCCTGGGTCTGCTGGAGCATGTGACCCTAGGAACTGGCCTTGAGAGTGGGGTGGCAGAAACTAGCCAAGTGCTAGGTAGGCCTGAAGCCTGTGTCTGCAGATCCTTGTCAGATACCTAGCTAAGGGCTAGTGCTAGGGCTGCCAACCTGGAACTGGGGTGGGCCTGAATCCTGGATTTGTGTGAGCCAACCTAGTTCTGGGCTGGTCTGGAACCTAGGGTAGACTTGGAGTCTGTGACCACAGGGGCTAGCCTGGCACTAGGCAGTCCTGGAGCCTATATTCACAGGGGCCAGCCTGGAAGTTGGATTTATGGACACTGGCCTGGTGACTAGAGTTGAAGGGGCCAGCCTGGCCCTGAGGCTGGTGTGAAACCTGGAGTTGTGGGAGCCAGCCTGGTCCTGGGAACAGTCTGGAGCCTGGAGTCACTGGGGCTGGGCTGGTCCCAGGGAGCATCTGACACCTAGGGCACTGGAATAGATATATCCAGAAACCATGTCTGCCAGGCAAGTCTGAAACCTGGGCTCTGGGATCTGCTCTGGCTCAGTCTGCAGGTACCAGCCTGGAGTTTGGGGCCATAGTGGCATACCTATTACTGTATTTCACTGAAGCAGGCTGTGTTTCGGTCAAATGCAAAGTTCAGTGCCTACTTCCCTTTTCTTCTTCAACACAAAGGTTGCCTCTCCCTGTGCTCTGCTGCCTGTTATTGTGGGAGGGATGAAATAGGTAATGTAAAATTGTTCTTCCTATGCTCTTCAATTCATCTTTTCTTATTTCTCTGCTAGACAAAGATTCTGTAATCTTTCACCTGGTATCCTTAGCTCTTGTGAAGGTATTTTTGTCCACAGATAGTTGTTTAAATTGATGTTCTTGTGTGAGGATAAGTACTAGAAAGTCCCATTCTGACATTTTGCTGATGTCCAGTTGTGTGGCATCCAATCAGATTTCTAAATAGTGATTTTCAAAGTGCCTCAGCAGCATCAGAGACAGGACTCCTGCTAATTTGGAAAGAAAGATGGCAGACTTTATGTTAAATGATCTTATCAAACACATATATACACACAATAATGATAATAAATAGAGCAGACAAAACTTTTGGAAGTGATGAATATGTTTATGGCATACGTTGTGGTGATGGTTTCATGAGTATGTATTCATCTCTATCTTCATCAAGGTTTATACATTAAACACATACGGCTTATTGTATGTCAATCATACCTCAATAAAATTGTTCTACAAAAAAAGAAAGGTAAACACAATGGAGGAAAACTACTCTTGGCCTATTTCTCCCATTAAGTTCGACTTGTATTTCAGAGTTCTGATGGTTACTGAATCTTCCAGATTTTCTGATAAGTATAATAAGAGAAATAATATGTTGGGGTAGAAAAGATAAAAATATGTATTTGAGGATTAATCAATCAAATTTTCCCTTAACATAATAGGACTTGTTGTCCAAGATATTCAAGCCAGTACCAGGTTAGAGGGAGACAAAAGTTCCCAGATCAAATATCTGTGTAAACTAATTCAACTAAAGTCACAAGAGGAAGAGACTCATGATGACATATTTGGAGGTACAACATGCAAAATTCATCACAAAGTGGAAACCAGCATCTTACAAAACAAAGAACAATGGCTTGGGATTTAGAATGTCTGGGTTCTGGTCTCAAGTTTTGCACATTCAATCATGTGTCTATGCAATCATGTGTCTACATTCCAGGACTTAGTTTCTTGAGACTAGACCATCTCTGATAAACTTCCTATCTGATTTTCCTCTCTTTCAGCAAGTTAGGCAGGTGCTCAGATTAACTTTTTGGTCACAAAGGATGAAGGAAGAAGGCTTCGGGTGTCGTTCTTAGCCACAGTTTTAGGACACGGGTTTAAAGAATGCATTAGCAGGGACTAAGCAAATAATGAAAGCTAAATTTGGGGTAGAAAAATGGGGAACAGGAGATGAAAGAATCAGAAAGAAAATATTTAGGACCAACAAAGAGAGTCCCCTATTGCTTTGTAGTATAGCCAAAGTTCCTGTTTTTCTCTTCTTTAGACTTTAAGAAAACCAGAAAACATAAGAGAGCTTTAGAGCTTTAAAATATTCTCGGATGCCCCAAGCCAAGAAAGCATGTCCTGTGGATCCCACCTTTTCCCAATTCCCTGATCTAGCTAAAACCATATACCATTTCCTTATTTCCTCTGGAGGCATTGAAACCTCATCACCAACCCAGAACAGTTTGGCACGACTTGGTCTCTCCATGAAGTAACTATACATCCCATTTCTTCCTCTGTAAAAGCTTCAAGATTCCACTTTGGTGTCAAGTTTTTCTACAGGGCAGATTATTGTTTATTTCAAACTCCAGAAACCCTCATTCTTTTCTGGGATCCATTTAAATTGGTGCTACCAGGCTTTTTGACCCTAAAGAACCTGTGTTTACTTGGCTCTTCTATGCCTTACCACCAGCCCCCAGTCAGTTAAAACACCTTTCTTTTGCTACAGAAAAGTGCAACCACATCTAAAGCCACCATCAGTTCAAAGTCCTCTGACTGAATGAACAACCCCTCCCTCAGTGTCCAGATGTGAAGAATCTGCTCAATCACCAAAGCTCCTGAATTAAGAGTTAGGGTACTCCTTTTTACCATTAGGAGGAACTTCATTAGGAATTCTGAAATAGAGCAAGTATTTCAGGGGAATCTCAGGTCACAGTGCCCACCTGTCATCTTAGAAGCCAGAAAAGAAAACTTTTTCCCTAGAAAGACTTCCAGTGAAAGAGAATTTCTCCAGGATTTGAGAGTATGAGAGTCTCTTGGTGAGTTCCCTGTTGAACAGAAATCAGGAATGTACTACTACACAGAAGAGATGTACAAGCATCTAGTCACTGCCTCAAGGTAATGTTGAAAGAATTTATTATGACTTAGATTGGGGTAGAGTGATTCTTTGATCTTTAGGTCTCTCCAAAATCCTCCAGAAGATCTTGCAAAGGTAAGTCTCCTCAGAAACTCTAGGAAGTTTTTGGATTCTACGGGTAGGTGCCAACAGCTATCAGATGTCTTCCTAAGTTGGCTGCTTCATTCCAGTTTCACATTGCTAAAGGCTAATTAAGGACATTAATATGAACGAAGCATCCCAGAGATCCTTGACACATTGTGAGAATACACAGAGGGAGCAGCTCCATCAGCCTCCCACAGACACTCAGCCATGCAGTCCTCATTACCTGCCATGAGCAACAGTTTCAGGGCTTCGCAGGGGTTCAAAGATGGCCAGCTTATTGCCACTCTTTGTAGTATGAAGTAGACCAAAAAATAAAGATAGATCAAAACATTGATAATATAATGTCCTTAAAGTGTGTACATTTTATAAATGTATGCTTACAACCACAAAAATGCCATGCAATACTGTTGTTCTACTCACATGATCAGTACAGGAATTATAAAGCATTGATTCAGGGTGGACTTCTGGCAGCATGTAATTGATGGTGAATGTGTTCTCTTCATTCCCTCTGAGTTTCATTGGGTGATATCATTGGTGATAAAGCTAGAATCTCAAATTTGGGACCCTTTTTGAAAGTGGGGCCATGCCTAAATGGTATCCCAGGTGTCTACTCCACCATGACCCCCTGAAGGACCTGCAGTGTCCCAAAGGTTGGAAGAAGATTCAGGGCTAGGCAGCTGGAGAGACCTAGAATCAGAGATCTCTCACGCAGCCTGAAAAGTCCAAAGCTGATTAGCACAACCTCAGCACCAGTAAAACCAGAATTCATTGCTTCCATTCAGAGATCCCATGTTTGTGCCAGAATCCAGGCTGCCATGAGTGTTTCGGGAAGTCACTTATGACTAATACTGAGTATGATGGGACTGATATCAGAGCTGAGCTAGGCCCAGAGAGCCCAGAGGCAGTGACACATAAGGCTAAACCTTTCAGTTTTGATCCATAGATTAGCTACATCAGAGAAGTGGACTTGGAGAATCCCCTGCTAGAGTCCTGCAGAGTAACCACTCTGTCAGATAGCATGTGTTTCTGGGAGGAAGTCATAGGGGTCTAGTTCCACCTTATCCCCCTGCACACCATAAGCATGGGCTGAGATCTAGAGAGAGTCCAGAGCTGGCCTCAAAGGCAGATACAAAGGAGTCTGCTCTGGAACTGAGGTATTCTAAGAACTTGGCAATCTCAGCAGCCCTACAGATGGGAGAGGAGCCCAAAGATGGGAGACGAAGCTATTCTCCTGGCCAAGGTCCTGAGACAGTTTGCCAGAAACGTAGGTAGACTTGAGGCAGATTGCAGCTAGCACTGGCACTCGAATTGAAACCTCCCCTGTAGTCCCATGGACAGTTTTTTGTATAAACATAGAAATTGACCTTTCTGGTCTTAAAGCTTGAAACTTTTATTTCTTTTATATGAGTTTCATCCTTAGTAAAGGACCCCTAGGTCCCTCAAAAAATATAAAAGAACTGAAACTCACCAGAAGATCCCATCCAGACAATGGCACACCAGGCCCCGCCTACATTATGATTGCTTCCTTAGGTCTCCTGAGTTCCTGTTTTTCTACACATTGTTACATTTCTTCCCTGCTATGTAAACTCATAATTTTAGTTGGTCAGCGAGATGGATTTGACACTGAACTGCCATCTCCTCTGCTACGGCATCTGATTCAGCCTTCTTCCTTGGCAATAATTGTTGATATGAATTGGTTTTCTGTGCAGTGAGCAGCAGGACCAAGACCACACCCCTGGTGTTTCAGTAACAGATTTTGGTTCCCCAACCAGTAACACTTTGGCTCGGCTGCCATGGGCAGGGAATCTCAAAGTCATCCTAAGCAGCTGCTTACCCAATTTTGGCTAGAGATGAGTACCCTCTCTCTAGGGCCAGCCGCAGCTGGCCCCAACCATGTTCTTGATTGCCTTGGAAGAACTGCCTTTGAAATTTGATATCTGCATCCAGATAGGTGACTGTCCTTTGTGGGCCCAGACAGAAAGATCTCCTCCTCTCAGTTTGGGAAATTTTTAAAGGAATTTCCACCTGCAGGTTGAACAAGTCCAACTGATGAAGAGAGGGAAGTACCCTGACTATTTCAATACGGACACTCTTAGGAGCTTGTTTGTCATTTTGTGTGTGTCCAGGCAAGTGAGTGTCATTTGTGGGAACCAGACAGTGGGATCAGCTCCTCTCCATCTGAGAAATTCTGAAGGAATTATTATTTCAGGTCAATTGAGCCCAACCAATGGAGAGAGGAAGCACCCCAACTCTTTCATATTGTAGACTTTTGGGGCTTGTTTGATGCTGCAGCAGTTGGATTGTGTTTTAGTGACTGTTTGCATGTGTCTGATACAGTCATGGGAAATTAGAATTTGATAAACTGATACTCTTTTGTGACACTGTTTGGCTCCGTATAGTTTGGAATCTGGAGTTTGCTGTTGAATGGGAAAGCGGGCTTTTGTGCCGCTGTTTTAAGCAGGGTTGGGCCAGGTTAATATGTGATGATCTCATGTGGTGCCGTTTTTGACCCCAGTGTCCTGGGAGTATAGGGAGTTTTGGCCTTTAAAAATCAAATTGCCACAGAAAGTCCTTTTATTTAAAATTTTGGTTCACAGCCTTCACTGGATTACCTATCAAGGCTAACAAAATTCAGCCATGTGGACATGTTTGCAGACAGTTGAGACTGTATTACTATCTCATGGCTAGAGTTCCAAGGTAAAAGCTATTGGATCTTTGTGTGTATATACATCTAGATGTGTTTATGTGTATGCACATGTATTACATTATATGTTGTGACTACCAAATTGGCTTATACATAAAAGAACACTCCTAGATTAAGTAAATAAGTCCAAAGTTTTTTTAACATTCATATTACTTAAGTAAATTTTTAGGAAGCTAGCATTAAAATTATTATAATATAAAAATAGAAATGTCTTCAGAATTGTCAGCATACATTTTTTTCTGGGTTTTATGTTTGTCTCTGCTAGATATTTTGGGGTATCAGAGTGTGGCACAGAAACTTATAAAACTATAACGAGTAGTTTGAGAACAGCCTGAAAAACAAAGACCCCCCTCAACTCTGTAACATAAAAATAACATAATTAGCCAGGCACAGTGATTCATGCCTGTAGTCCCAGCTAATCAGGAGACTGAGATGGGAGGATGCTTGAGCCTGAAAGGTCAAAGTTGCAGTGACTTATGATCCAGCCACTGCACTCCAGCCTGGGTGACAGAGAGAGACCCTGTCAAAAAAACAAAAAGATAAGAGGCAGAGAATGACAATGGGGCACAGCAGCATTGCAGAGAAACTAGGGAAGCAGTTGTAATTGTTAATAGGATGGTCAGAGGAGGCCTCATTGAGCAAGTGGCTTTAAGGTGAAGACTTAAAGAAGGTAATAGGGTTTTCTATAGGTATAATGAGAAAACAGAATGCAAACAGAAGAAAAAGGACAGCAAAATGCCTGAAGCAGAGAAGGCAAAGAGATTGAAGTTAGGGACATGACTGGAGGGATGTCAGGGAGGTGACTGGACTCTAAGTCATGGAGAACTTAGAGGGCGGTTATAAGACTTTTATATATCTTTCTCTGAATGAGATTGGGAGTGACAGCAGGAGTTCCACAACGAATAACAAAATGCGGCTTTTGTTTTAAAAGGAGCGTTCTGGTTTTACATAGAGAAAAGACTAAAGACATTCTCCATCCAGAAAAGACTGCCGAGAACTGTGAAGCATCTAAAAGTTTACAGGGGCACAGATTCATAAATGCTGGCAGATGACACAGGCTTCCAGGTAAAGGCAGGATTTTATGACTCCTTCAACAGGCAGAATGATTCATGTGTTTGTATCAGTCATCTTTGCTCCACAAGTCCTACAGAGGAAATACAGGAAGGCAGATTAATGTCGCAAATGCAATAGATGTGTGTTGCAGCAAAACTGCCTTCTGCTTCAGAAGAAAGCAATATCTCTAGCTTCCAAGCTGTCCTCTTTACAAACATCCTTGAAAAGATAGGAGCAAAGGCTGTCAATGTCTCTGCTCCTAAGACATGCAGAAATGTGAGAGGCCATGAAGAATTTTCTGCCAACAAGAATGAGCAGAATGTCATAATGGATTGGATGTAAAGTGGGAGGGGAAAAGACACTTAGGAATAATTCCAAGAGTTTTTATTTGAATAGGTGAAAAGGTGGAGTTGCCATTAACTTAATTGAGAAAGACTACAGGTGAAGTAGGCTGGGTGGAGATGGTGGATAAGGAGTTTGATCTGAGACATAATGAGTTTGAGATGGCTATTGGGTGGAATCCAAGAGATATCAAACAGGCCATTAGATACATATGTCTTGAGTTTGGAAAAGAGTTTTAATAGTAATATAAATGTATTACTCATTGGCAAGCAGATTGATTTTAAAGCCATGGGACCAGATGTGATTACCAGGGAGTAAGTGTGGATACAAACGAAGGCCAGTGATTGAACTCTAAAGTGATGCAAACTTAAGAAGTTGGGGAGAAAAGAAGGGTCCACAGAGGAGACTGGGAAGTAACCAGTGAAGTTAAAGGAAAATGAAGAGAGTGTGTTTTCTTGGAAACCAAGTGAAGAAAGTCTTAAAGAATGATCTATTAAGAACAGAAGCAATAATTGACCACTGGATTTAATAAAATAGAGATCACTGATGACTTTCAAAAATGTTTCAGTAAAACGGTAGCAGCAAAAACCCAGTTAGATAAGATTAGGAGGAGGATTGGAGATAGCATTTTTAGATAATCCTTTCAATGAATTTTGCTACAAAGTGTTAAAGCAAATTAAATATGGTCTGAGAAGGACTCTGTACTTCATTTGAGTCCTTGTGGGTGAAGAGTAACCTAGCTTAATAGTCAGACAAAACTGAAAACCTAATTTAGGAGTGTGCACCTGTAACAGTACTTGAATGTTGGCCAATCCTAGCAGCCTTACATCACCACTCATAGACTGCTGAATGTTCAAACTGTGTTTAAATAAGGCAAATGCCCAGTTGACAGCAATCTCAGTTTCTGTAACTCATTTCCGGTTCCTGGACATCATTTTAACTTTTTTTCCCTATAACTATAAATTTGTTTTGACCACAAGGCACCCCTGGAGCCTCTGTGAATCTGCTGTGATTCTGAAGGCTGCTGGATGGAGGAATTGTTCATTTCTCAACTAAACTCCTTTAAATTTAAGTCAGCTGAAGTTTTCATTTTATCAGATCGTGTCAGAAGCAGAATCTGAAGTGGAGCTTCTAGTATTCCCAGGAGCACTGAGTAAATGCAGAAGGTACCTGCAGTATCCACTTGTGTCCATTGATCTCTCAGAGTGGCTGAGGATCAAAGGTAAGCTCCCTCTTGCATTTTGGAGCTTCACACATTTGTGTTTTGAGCTCTCTGAGTTTCCTTGAGCAAATCTGTGATCCAAACTGGTTTTGGAGTTGCAACAGAAAATGAACTGGGTCTCGAATGAATTTGATCTGGGAATTAACTAGCTTGGATCCACTTAGACGCCACTAACAGTAGAGGCCACTAACAGCTGACTGGGTCAGAAAAGAAGTGGTAGTAAGCAGTAATGTTGCAGCAGTCATAAAATTTGGCTTTGGAAAATTCACAGGGATTTTTGTGTTCCACCCATTTGTTTCATTTTTCTTGTGCACCTAGGTAGGAAAATTCATTGGCTAAGTTAATCAAAAGAACCTGAGAGTAAAGCCAGTATTTTAGGTAAAAATGGAATCCTTAATTTCTGAAAAACTGAGTTCTTTCTGGCTTATACATTAGGCCTGGGAGGCAGAGAAGTCTTACACAAATGGCAAAATCTTACCAAAAATAACTTAGAGTGGAACATTCCAAATGAAAAACAATGCATTGAATTATGTCTAAAAATGAGGGCTCTCAGTAAAGTCCCTTTTGGCTAAGAACCGGTTTGGCACTATGGAATGTCAACTGTTAGACTCTTTGGCACATTTGTAAGAATTCCAAATGTTATTTCAATGGAAATTTACAGATATGTTTCAAAATTTTCCATGTTTTTTTCTTGTGTTTGTAATGAAGCTGGGAAAAATTTCAAAATGGTTATAGATCTGAAATATTCGGCCCTAAGAAACTAAAGAAAATCTTTGCCAACTCCTGCTCTGAGATCTCCAGTCACAACTGTTCTTAGATATTTTCTATTCCAGAAGAAAGAAGACTCCTCAGGCATATGATGACCGAAATACAAGGAAAAGTTATGGTGGTGGTTGTGGAGTGTTCTGCTACAGGCATGTGGGAAGCTCACAGAACTCTTAATATTCACTTTTCATTCATTCCACCAGAGAGGAAATGCATGAGTTTTGGATATGACTGTCATTTATCCATGTAAGAACTTGAGAAATTAATTTTGTCTCTCTAAGCTTTGGTGTATTCAAAATGAAGATGATACTAACAGTACCTACATCATGAGTGTTACTTGAATGGAGATGTGTAAAGCGCATTTTAATTTCATTTGGTCCTTTAACGTTTCCCCTTCACTTCTCTTCAGAGCTTTTTCTTGAAGGGCTCAAGGTCTGAAGCATCCCACAAAATGATTCTGTTGAATAATTCCGAGCAGCTGCTGGCCCTATTCGAATCTTTAGCAAGGAGCATTCCTGAGTCCCTGAAGGTGAAGGAACTGTGGGAGGTTGGAGTATGGGAGTAGGGGGGTTGAGGATGAGAAAATAACAGGCTCATGATTCTGGTCCTTCCTGACTTTGTGTAGAGGGTTGGAGCTGGGAAACAGGATGGGGTTGGGGACAAAGGAGGCATGTTAAGAGCTGCTGCTTCTCCTCAGGAAAAGGCAGCTAGGCCCACTCTGCAGATTTTATCACTCATTTGGAGAGGCAGTGGAGAATGGTGGCTACGAACATAGGTTTGGGGCCAGATTCAATAAATATGCATTGCAAGGCTGCCGTTTTTTAGTCAGATATCATTATGCCTGTGTCTTTAGCTTTCTATGCCTTTACCTTTGGTCTTTTGATTAATAAAATGGGAATAATATTGGAACCTACCTCTTAAAGTTGTTGTTGACACTGAATGAATCCATACAATATAAGTGCTAAGAGCATTGCCAAGTGCCCAGCTAGTGCACAGTAGCTCTTTGGTAACACAAGGACACCTACCTGTGAGTTCTGCCTGCTTGCTGATGACTTCATGTCCATCAGTATGGTCCTGGAGATGCTGCTCATCACACCATCACTGACTTGGTCCCAATGCTATCTCCTGACTTCCATTTTTCTCTTCCTCTTCACATACAGATCCCCATCTCTGCGGATCTCAACCTCTCCTATTCTCTTTCATCCCTCCTTCAGGTGTATGGCTCTGTGTATCACATCAATCACGGGAACCCCTTCAACATGGAGGTGTTGGTGGACTCCTGGCCCGAGTATCAGATGGTTATTGTCCGACCTCAAAAACAGGTAGGCACCCAGACAGGGACTGGTGGAGCCAGGCAGGTCCAAAGGGCCTGAGGAACTGTCCAATTCAGACACCATGGCTGCTTTTATAGGGTGAAAGAAAATGTGAGTATTTTAAAACATTCCTTCAGTACTGGGCACCTTGTGTGAGTCCCACATGTTACCACTCTTCCTGTAAAGCATAAGACTCATTTGGGAAAGGCGGTCAAGGTGGAAGGGGAGGAAAAGGACAAGGCTGACACTCACAGATTAAGGGCCCTTTGAGGTGGCAGGGATCACCTGCAGGGGCTGAATGGAGGCCAGTTTACATGGAAAGTTGGGTGTCTGAGATATCAGAACAGTGACTTAGAAACAAAAACCAAGGCAGTAGTCTACCAGTAAAATTACCTCTCACCGCCAGGTATGGTGTCTGTTACCTGTAATCCCAGCACTTTGGGAGGCCAAGGCAGGAGGATTGCTTGAGGCCAGGAGTTTGGGACCAACCTGTGCAACATAGTGAGACCTCATCTCTACAAAAAAATAAACAAAATTATCAGGGCAGGGTGGTGCATGCCTATACTCCTAGATACTCAGGAGATGGAGGCGGGAGGATGGCTTGAGCCCCAGAAGGTTGAGGCTGCAGTGAGCCAAGATCACACCACTCTACTCTAGCCTGGGCAACAGAGTCAGACCCTTTCTTAGGAAAAAAAAGTTACTTCTCAGGAACCAGGGAAGGGACACACAATTACTGTGTGTCAACTGTGTGGAAGCACTTTGCTCGTTAGTGACTGTCATCATCAGAACAATTTTACAAAGTGAGCATTAATATCTTCAATTTAGAGATGAGGAAACAACACTGAGAAATATTAAGTCATGTAGCTGCTGGATACCAGCTGTTAAAGCATTGCCCAATCTGAATTCAAGTTCAATGGACTCTGCCACTTTTACTAGCTGTATAACCATAGGCCCTTCTGTGAGTTTTACCATCTGTTAACATGGGAAAACACAGGAGGACCTTCTTCAGAGGATTACACAAGGTTTAAATGAGATACCATATGTCAAACACTTAGTACATAGCACACAATTCTAAGTAGTATTTACCATAATTAGCCGTTATTGGCTGAGGACACACAAGGAATACACGATTAAGCTGAAATAGTAATACAAAACTACGTCTATTTTTTGGCCCTAAAGACTTCCCCTTTTTGTGTCTGTTTCATGCACATCTGGTTATTGAACTGAAGCTTCATGGCCAGCCCAGCTTCAGGTGGGTGTAGACACTGAGCCCCCACATAATAATAAGCTGAGCCTAACACCTTCACCAGGGATGTTCTTTTGGCCTCCTGGTTTCCTGACAATTTGGGATCGAAGATTAATGC
The DNA here is from genome assembly GCF_006542625.1 of Nomascus leucogenys. Classification (NCBI taxonomy): domain Eukaryota; kingdom Metazoa; phylum Chordata; class Mammalia; order Primates; family Hylobatidae; genus Nomascus; species Nomascus leucogenys. Next base: position 78,467,873 of record NC_044384.1, read on the forward strand.
TTAGTTTATTTGATCCATGGTCCAATTTCTTCAAAGTGTGATATGCTAAATAACTGTACAAGGTCAAATAGTTCTTTTTACTTCATAACTTTGTAGTTACTATGTGTATTTTAACAATGTAACTGTACCATCAAGCTGTAACTTCACATATGCATTGCTTTGAACAAAGCTAGTATTTATAAAGTGAGTCAGGAAACAAAAATATTAAAATATAAAAGTTCCATGCCACACATATATGACCAAAAAAATGGAAACAATGAAATATGCTGCAATTTACTTGGAAATACATTCACCTAGTCTGATTCCATAGTATACCACGTTTCTTTCAGTATTGAAAATCAATGCAATTTTGAATAAGACCTTTTTAAAGTGAGATGCAGGAGAATTTCTCTAGAAAAAAATTAATTCTTTCTTTGTTGGTTTTTAATCAGAAAGATAATACATGCTGATTATACAAGTGGAAAAATCCAACATGATTTTAAGAAGTTAATAACCTCTCACCTCCTTTGCCCTCCTCTCCTCCATTCCTACCCTTTGGGGTAATCAGTGTCCTTGCCCATATTAACACAGAAACGGATATTCAGTTATGATCTCTTCTGTCATCACTTTTTAATTCGCCGTTGACATATGGACATTGCTTTGAGTGAATCAACACAGCACTAACGTGTTCGTTTTAATAACTGTGGCATTCCATAGAGTCAATGCAATGCTATTTAGTCAGTCATTCTCCTCCTGTTGGGTTCAAATTGTTCATACTTCTTTGCCACTACAAACAATGCTTCAATAAACATCCTTGTATACATGTCTTTACATCCTGGAAACTTTTCTCAATACAGTTGGTTTCCAAAAGGGATACCTCCAAGTCAGAGTTTATCTTATCCTAAGTAGGCACTGTCAGACTACCTTCCCAAAGGATTCCACAGTATTATTTCCATTCACAATTTGTGGAAGAATTGTTTCCCACGTTCTCACCAGCACTGAATGTTATCCCTCTTTTAATTTATGCCAAACTGGTGGGTGAAAAATGGCATCTTATTGTAGATTTAAGTGACATTTCCCTGACTAGTGATATTCAACATATGTTTTCATATGTTTATCAGTCATTCGGGGTTTACTTCTGAATGGTTTATATTGTTTGACCATTTTTGCACTGGGATTTTGTGTCATTCTTAAAATTCTCTATGTGTTTTGGATATGAGGGATACTAACACAAGGTGTATGCTACAAATTTGTTGCCCAATTGAGAATTATTTTCTATGTTATTGATATATTTTCACATGAAGCAATTTTTAATTTTCATGTAATCAAATATATTATCTTTTTCACTATGATTTCTAGGCTTTGGGGGTTTTTTTGTTAATAATTAGAAAGATTTTTCCTAATCCAAGATCATACAAGTGTTTTTTTTTTACTTTATCTTACAGTGAATTAATTTTTACCTTTGACATTTCAAACTTCATTCTATTTGGAATATATTTTTGAATAGCATGAGTTAACATTCTTTTATATTTATCTCCCTTATGTCTGGCTAATTATGTTAGTGCTATTTATTAAATAAGTCATTCCGCTACTGAAACGTAAATGTCTATTTTGTCATAGAACATTTTTATATATTTTTGTAGCTATTTCTGTATTTGTTTCTAGTCTTTTCTCATGCTATTTCATTACTTTGTAGTAAATTTTAATATCTAATAAAGCAAATCACCCTTCACTAATCTTTTTCTTACTTTCCTACTTCTTATAAACTTCAGAGCTATATGAACAAAAATTAATTTTTCAGTTCCCCAATTTCCCCAACTAAGTATTGCAATTGTGATTTGTATTGGAGGAGTTTTTTAGACAATTGTGGAAGGATTAATATTTTTGTGACACTCAATATTTTTGTCAAGAAATATGGTCTTTCTCTTACTTTTTTCAGTTTGTGTTCTATGCCACCTGGTAAAATATTAGTGTTTTCCTGTGGTAAACTACGTGATTTTCCATTAAGTTTACCCTTAGGTATTTTATATTATTTTTTAAGATAATTAAATTATTTTTCCTTTTCTATTTCTGAGCATTCTTATTATTGCTTTCTATTTATATTCTTGATTTCCAAATATGTCACACTATGCTTTAAAATCCTGTTTGTCTGTGTGGGGTGTTATTTGTTTTTGTTTTTTGTCGAAGTCTCTTCGATTTTCTAAATGTGTAATACTGTAATCTACAAAGTAATTTGCTGCTTCTTTGCCAATATTTGTATGGGTTTTTAGTTTCTTGCCTTATTGCATAATGGACAACCTAAGAAAACAATACCAACTAACCATAATAATAGTTCTATCCTTGTCTCATTCCTGATTTTAATGAAATAGCTATAAACACTTACATTTGGAATTACATTTAATTCTGTCTTTACAGGTTTAGAGCACTTTCCTGTTGTTCCCACTTTCGTAGAAACTATATTTAGAATGAAGGGTAAATTTTATGTTATTTCATTTTTGTCTTTTTATGGCAATTTATACACTCGTAATTTTTTCCTCCTTTAATTTATTACACTAAAAGGTCTTCTGATCAAAGTCATTCTGGCCTTTCTAAAACAAACTTTTCATGTTCACATTCTTTTCATATGCTACTGAATATTTTATTCAGAATTTTTTCATCTGTATTCATAAGCCAATATGGTCAGTAACTCTCTTTTTGTTATTTCTTTACCAGATTTGGCATTAGGATCTTTTTATCTGTTACCAAAGTCTACTATTAAAATTATGTGTTTGCTTTTGGCTTATGTAGAATTGAAATGTAAAATAATCTAATTTTGGCTACTTTTTATTTTTGAATTTCAGCTTTCCTTTTAGATAAAGGTGGTACACGTGCATATTTGTTACATGCGAATATTGCATAATGCTGAGTCTTGAAGTACGGACAGATCCCATCACCCTGGTAGTGAACATAGTATCCGATAGGTAGTTTTCTAACCCAGCCCCTTTCCCTCCACCCTCTAGAGTCCATAGTGTCTATTGTTCCCACATTTATGTCCACGTATGGTCAATGCTTATCTTCCAGTTATGAATGAGAACGTGATATTTGATTTTCTGTTACAGCATTAATTTGCTTAGGATTATTGCACTGTGGAAAGCAATCTAGAAATTTCTTAGAGAACTTAAAACAGAGTTGCCATTCGACCCAGCAATGCCATTACTGGGTAAATACCCAAAAGAAAATGAATCATTCTACCAAAATGACACATGCACTAGGATGTTCATTGCTGCACTGTTCACAATAGCAAAGACATGGAATCAACCCAGATCCCCATCAAAGGTACATTGGATTTTAAAAAACTTGGTACATATATTCCTATGGAATACTACACAGCAATAGAAAATAATAAAATATTGCCCTTTGTAGCAAGACGGATGGAGCTGGAGGCCATGACTCTTGTCCACTTTTCAAATGGTAGATGTTTAATTTCATTTCTGATATTTCTATTAGTTCATTGAAGTTTTCTATTTTTTGAAAGTCAATTTTTATAGTTTATTCTTGACGGATAACATCCATTTCTCTATCAGTGAATATTTTGCCTTGGAATAGTATATGATCTTCTATTATAAGTCTTTTTCTCTTTTCTGTTTCCATTCTCATGGCTCATGCTCTATACCTTTTTCTTTCTTTTCTCTCTTTCTCTTCTATTTCCTTTAAATGCCTTACCAGAAGTTTATCTCTCTCTCTTCTTCTCTTTCTCTTTTTGCCATTTAAAAATGAACTTTTGGCTTTATATATCCTTTGCACTGTGTCTTCTACATTTCATTATTTATGGCTTTCATTTTTACAAATTGTTCCAGTTGTTACTTTCTATTTTACTTTGATAATCTTTTTATAATTCTTTGAATATTTACTTCGCTATTTTCAGTCATTCTTTTAAAATTGGGTCTTTTAAAACTTCTACTCTTTTAAATTCACTGAGGTGTTGTGTTTTGGCCATATTCGGGAACTTGCATTTATAAAAGCACCCTCAAATTCTTGACGGTTTCTTTAAAATTAGTGACACTATTTTCTCTTTTACTCCTTAACAATACAATTTTCAACATAATATTAATACATTCACTGCTAAAACTCTCACACTTATTGTTTATATTTCTCCTGATAAACAGATACTCATCGTCCCATGAAGTTTGTGGCTTGTCAGAATGGGATCACGAGCCTCTTTCTTTAATCCCATGAGTCTAACACCACAGAAATTGTGCAGAGTGCTACCAAAAATTCAGTGACTTCATTGTATTTTGTGGGCTTCTGGCTATAAAGGCCATGTCACTCTTCAAATAGGCTGATATCTTGTAGCCTTGGGAAAAGGCAATGTCTCATTAATGTTTATATTCACTAAAGTATCTTGCTCAAACCCTGGACACTGTACATTCTAGAACAGTATAGATTGTAGGTGTCTGGTGAAACAGTAGGCACTAAAACTTAGAGAAATCACGGTTAAATTCATCTTGTGTCAAGTTTAAGAACTTAATCCTATCAACACAGACTCAGTACAACCCTGAATGTGTCCACAGGAGGTTACGTGGGGCACAGTATATATAACAGGGGGATATGTGTGGCCCAGGAGGTGAGAGAAGCAGGGAGAGAAGCAATTGTTGCATTCCTTTGGTTCTGCTGGGCACTGTGTGATGCTATATATAAAATTAGGTAAGTGTGCAATTGAGCGGGTAAGGAGAAAGGTGAGGCATCTTAAGGTCTGGTGGAGGGTGACTGATTTCATCCTATCTTTGTTATGTATCTGATAAGCAGGTTTATATCCAGTACCTGTCAGTGTTCAATATTTAACAAACCCCAGTTACACAGGTAAGAGGTCAGCAGTAGCTCATAGGCCTCGGTTCTGCTATCCATGTGCCCAACTGCAGCCATCGTGGGCTAGTGTTAAAATTTTCTTTTGAATTTTCATTTTTCTGATAATTGCAATCAGTGAGAGGAGAAGAAAAAGTTCAAGGGAATGATCTGATCTTTCACCATCCTATACATTAGATGACTGATGACATGGATTCATACACTAATGTATATCATATATTCTCAAAACAGCCTCAAAAATCACAAGAAGTTTTGAAAAATTGTGAGATCATAAACTGGAAACAGAAACTCCAAATCCAAGGTAACAAGTCTGAAGAAATGGGCAAGCAGCTGTGCTTCTCAAATTGTGTCTTCAGCTAACAGCATTAGCATCACTTGAGGGATCATTAGAAATGTAAATTCATAGAAACTCTGGGAGCTGGGAGAGGTAGAGCAATCTGTGGTGTGCCAAGGACTATAGCTGATTGTGGTGTAAACTCAACTTTGAGAACTACTAAGCACTGAGGTATTAATCAGGTGGGAGCAGTGTAAGTAGAGAACTCCATGTCTGACAATATTGCTTTCTTGGCTTTCTCCCAGGTCTTCAAGAAAGTTTAGGTGAGGGGATAAGAGCGCCTGCATTTTCAAATTCAGTGAAGGTAGAGCATTCCAGAGCACTCCTCTTTATTACGGAAGATATCCTGAAGCTCCTTGCCTCCAATAAAAGCAAGCTTGGAAGCTGGGCTGAGACAGGCCACCCAGGTGATGAATTGGAGAGGTACAAAAAACATGTGTTGATCATTTGTAATTGCTATTCCTCGTACATTTTTGTAATTCACATAAATCAGTTTTGGAACGAAAGGATGATGAATTCATTCCTTGGGATGAATAAAGGTTGTCAATGGTCAAAATATACCACTTTGCAATGGTGGGTCTTTTAACAAGAAGAGGGCCTGGGATCTCTAGAATGGAATGGCACCTAGAAATTACAGGAATGGGGATGAAAGTTGTTGTCTTTCTTTTTGTTTTCTACAGCGAGACTCCCAACTTTAAGTATGCCCAGCTGGATGTGTCTTATTCTGGGCTGGTAAATGACAACTGGAAGCTAGGGATGAATAAGAGGAGTCTGCATTACATCTAGCGCTGCCTAGGAGCCCTGCCAGCAGCCTGTATGCTGGGCCCAGAGGGGATCCCGGTCTCATGGATAACCATGGACCCTTCTTGTGAAATAGGAAAGAGCTACAGTGTGGAAAAATACCGACGGACAGGCAACATGTCATGGCTGATGGTGCGATACATGAAGTATCTGTGTCAGAAGAATATTCCATTTTACCTCTCTGTGCTGGAAGAAAATCAAGTCACCATCAGAATTATTAGGGCATTAGGTTTCCTTAAGGCCTCCTGTCAGTGGCACCAATGGACCTGCTACCCACAGAATCTTGTTCCATTGTAGACAATGAAGCTGCTTAGCAATCTTGGGCAAGCCATCTCTTAATATTAAAGCAGACACCACAGAATAGCTTTCTTCACTTAAAAAAGTTGATTGGGCATTTATGATATGGCAGGAACTCTTTCTCACATGGAGACTTGATGTTAAAAGACACAGCCATGCTCTTGAGGGGCTTACAATCCAAGCTGGAGGCAGGGGAGGGTATAGTCTTCAAATATGCTTAAGTCTTGTAGGGAAGGACGGCGTTACCAGTAAACATGTAACTAGGAAGCCAGGCTCAGTTCTTAGGACAAGGTGTTGCCTGAGAGTCTGGTTATAAATTCAGCTTTTGATGTTTGCAGCACTGCTATCTTAAGGGGTCAAGGGCATTCCAGGGAGAAGTGACCACTAAGGCAAAGACTGGAGAGTGATTAAGAGTGAGCCATACAGTAAAAGTGGAAAAATCCAGATGATGGAAAGGACACGTGCCATGCACTATCATAATAACTTTATAATTGAACACTTATATTACAATTTCTGAATCCCTGATGTCAAAATAAAAAGAAAAATACACTTCATGAATAAAACGTGGCCTCATTTGACTCCGCTCTCCCACCCTGTCATTGGAGCTTGGATTACTGTGAACATTGTAGCCACAGAAAAAAGAAAAAAAATTGGCATTTACACCTTCTGACAGTCTAGATTTTAAAAGACAAAAGAAATCTTAATAGAATTGTCTTTTGGAGTAAAGTCTACCAGTATTAACCAACACCTCAACTCTCCACAAAAAATAAACCTCCACAAAATTGAATATTTATACTTGATGCGATTTGAAAGTGTGCAATTCCAGCACCTAAATAATAGTGTAGGTCATGGAGTTTTTTAAAAACTCCAATTCATCTTAGAAGGCTGTGGTAGATCTGTTACAGCTTAGTATAAATCAATCCAATCAGATTTCTAAACTCCTAAGACCTGGCTGATTTGTTACATTGACTGAAATGAAAGCATGGTCTGAGAAAAACAGTAAACATGTCATTTGGGATTTCAAAGGGTGGAAAATTCTTACCTAAAAAATAAACTCAGGAACTTGGGGTAATATAAAAACAGCTATATTTTGGCACTCAAGAGGCAAACGCTAATACAGATGATGAAAGAACACACAGCAAATAAAATTTGCCTATTTCAAAATGGTGCCTCAGGCAGGTCCTGTATCCAGAAGAGGTTGTTCATCCGGGGTCTGGGGCTAAGGTCATCTTAGCAGAGCCCAGCTGCCAGCTTCCCTCCTCTGCCACTTCCCTGAATGCAAGCCAGCTTCCCTTATCTAGCCCTTCGTTGCCCTGTTAAAAGTGATCCCTAAACCTTATCATGCACTTAGATTAAAAAAAACAACAATAAAGCATGGGAAAGAGGAAAAAGGATTTCTTAAATATGGCACAAGTAAGTCCAAAATTATCAATAAACACACTAAAAATGAATGGAGTAATTTTCTTATTAAAATATATGTTTTTCATACTGAGTTAAAAACAAAGTCCAAGAAGCCTACATCTCTGTGCCCTCACATGGTGGAGACAGAGGAGAGCTCAGACTCTCTTCCTTTTCTAGAAGGACTTAATACTGTCATGGGGGCTCCACCCTTACGACTTAATCTAAACCCAATTACTTCTCAAAGGCCCACCTCCAAATTCATTGGGAGTTGGGTCTTCAACATATGAATATGGGGGTCACCGTCGGTCCATAAGAAAGCATATCTGAAATAAACAACACACAAGGGTTCACAGAAAGGAAAAAGATACACTAAATGAATGTGAAACTGAAAAGCAAAGTAATACCATCAACACTAGGCAAAATAGAACGTAAGTTGAACATCTGCTAAATACAGAAATTCTCCCACAACGTAGGTCATGAATCTGCCTCACAACACAACACAACTACAAACTATACATGGCAAAAGCTGACAGACATACAAAAGAACAATGCAAATCCACAGTCTCAGTGGGAGAACTCAAAAAACTTCCCTCAGAAAGCAACAGATGATGCAGACAAAAAATAAAGACAATTTGACAAAATGCCATCACAACTTGATATTTCTGGTGATGTTAGGGTTATCTGCCCATTGTGTATTTGAGAACTTCTGTTCATCTGCTTGTCAAACTGACCAGCAGGGGGTGCTGGGGAGGGAAACACTCCATCTGGAGAATGCTGGCAACTTGTCTCAAAGTCTAGAGGCTCCTGGTCCCCCCCTCATGATCATCACCTATCAGGCGCAAGCACTGCTGATACAGGAGCTAAAAAGAAATTATTAAGCAGTTAGTGTAGGTAAGAGAGTCCTCGGTAAGGTTTTTCTTTTAATAAAAAAGCAGCCCCCATATAATTTCTTTTCTAGCAAAAATCAGCCTAAAAAATCAAGCCGCAAGCATACATAAGCAAGCTAAAACTTGCATAGGTAAATGTCCGCACCCATGCAAATAGAAAAGGGATACCGGGAAGCCAGGCATACTCAACATTAGAGGTTTCCTCTTCCTATTTTTTTTTTTTTTTTTTCAGATGGAATCTCGCTCTGTCACTCAGGCTGGAGTGCAGTGGTGCATTCTCAGCTCACTGCAACCTCCGCCTCCTGGGTTCAAGCAATTCTCTCCCTCAGCCTCCTGAGTAGCTGAGATTACAGGTGGCCACCACCATGCACGGCTAATTTTTTTGTGTGTGTTTTTTTAGTAGAGGGGGGTTTCACCATCTTAGCCAGGCTGGTCTTGAACTCCTGACGTCTCATGATCCACCATCCTTGGCCTCTGAATGTGCTAGGATTACAGGCATGAGCTACCACGCCTGGCCTCCTATTCCCTTTTCTTTGTCTTCACGTGTGCCGGCGACATGGCACAGGCCAGCTGGAGGCCCCGTTTGCATACTAAAGATTCATGTGGGATGGCCAGGCTCTTCATGCATCACATAAATGGCACACCTGCTCCAACCAACCCTCTGAGCCCTATGTAAATCAGACACTGCCTCCTCAAGCTCCTCTATAAAACCAACCACAACTCGCCCCAAACCCGGAAACCTGCTCAGGCACCCTTCCAATGCATGAGGAAACTCTCTCTTCTTTCTTTTGCCTATTAAACTTTTGCTCTTAAACCCACTCCTTTGGTGTCCACATCTACAATTTCCATAGTGTGAGACAACAAACCTCCGGCATTTCCCCAGACAAACGATGCCGCTTCACTGCCATCTCAAGCCCGAGTGCCAAAAATGAGCACTTTAGCCTGATGAATGCCACGGGTGACACCATGCTGCTTAGGATAAGCAAGGACATGAAGATGGAGTGGGGACGGGTTTACTAGAGAGGCTGCAATAAAAGCATATCCAGGCAACTTTCCACTTCCTCACTTCTGTCATTTTCAAACTTAAAGGTGTTTTTTATTGTTGTTGGTTTGTTTTTCTTTTTGTTTTAACAGTTTCTATTTCTGGCCAAAACACTGCTCTTTGTTTTCCTGCTATGACATATTTATTCTTTGTTCTGAAGTCTTTTCCACAATTTCATATAAAAACTAAGAAGACAGACATGTGTTTGCTCAACACATTGATCCCCTCTCCACCTAGAACTCTCTTTACTCTTTCTCCCAGGAAGATTGCATCCCTCCTGTTCTGCCAGTTTCCTCATATTTGTCTCATACAGTTGCACTTGTAGGCAGATGAATCCAGGCCAGTTCTACTTTACTATGGATACCAACTCTTCTGAAATAACATCTGAGTCTTGGGATTTGCATATGAACCTTCTCTTGAAACAGCAAACTGTCTTTCCTTTTACCTTCAATAAAGGCATCCACTTGGGAGAATGGACAGCACTAAAATTCTAGAGATTTCAAAACCAAACTTGCTGTGCCTTTCCAGAGTCCTTGGAATGAAGAAGAGAAAATAGGTTAGAAGGGATATTTTCTCCTTCCTTCCTTGCCCTGAAGGAGCTCCTATTTTTAAAGGGAATCATTGGGGAAAATCCAAAAGAAACTCTTGCAAATCAAGCTTTGCCATGCCACCACGAGAAGAGTAACCTGTGTGCCCAGTGGTGAAATTTTTAAATTTTGGTAAAGATCTCCAGGGTCACCCCTATGGATAACAAAAATATTTTAAAAACCTATAAGGGAGCCAACCTTTCAGAACCATGTCTCTTTGCAAGGACCTACCAAGGCCTAGAGATCACAGCACCTTGCTAGCAGCCTACAGGCATTCTCCAAAGGTTCCCACCTGCCCCATCCAACACACACACACACACACACACACACACACACACACACATACACCCTCCTGCTATCCTTTGGCCCTGGATTTCACCTAACTTTATTCTAAATATTAATCTCCCTGTGCCCCCAAACTCATATGTTATAGGGCTTTGGTAATCCCTTTCTGAGCATATTCCCTGACTTCTTAAATACTATTTATGAGACATATATCTAAAGTAAAACTATATTTCAGGCCAGATCAGCACACTTCTTATTACAATTATAAACACTGAACTTCTTAATTGCTGGGAAAATATATTGCAAAGGCATTCTTATGCTTGTATAGCCATAGATTATCTATGGAAAAGTATTGAGTGTCTCAAGAATGAGTGAAAATTGTTTCCCCAATATACACTTTTTTTTTTGAAAAGTATATCCTGCATATATTCAAAGAAAATGTTTTTCAAAAGGGGAAATTGCCTCCACTGTGGGCTCTTATTAATTCACTTATCCATCAAGTTCTCTTATTAACTCACTTATCCATCATATTCCCTTATTAACTTTTTATTCAATCACTAGTATTTGTTTCTAGTGCTCATAATTGAACACAAATTTTTTTACTATTATATAAAATAAAGTAACAGCTATTCGCCATTTCCTCCTTTACCTCAATAAATTGACATCTTCCAATAGATTCATTTCCCTGTTTTGCTCCCTCCTCTGATTCAGATGAGTATAATAAGTGATACAAAATGCTTTTATTCCTCTACCCTATAACCCCCTGAGCCCGATATTTTAGTTCCAGGTGCTGTAGTTCCAGGTGTCACAGAATTTCCCTTGCAGTGTGTCACATCTATTTAAAGAATCCTTCTTTAAAACTTTTCTTACACATTCCCAGAGAGCCTATCATTGTCCATTTAGAGTTAACTCTCTACATAAAATGTCAGGTTTTTTTGCTCACCACTCCTTCCTCTCCTTATTTTCTGTTCCTTTCTGAAATCTCTATTCCTATTTGATTAGTTAAAATTGCTTCTTCAGTATTTTCTGCATGTAAATATGCTACCAATATAATATCTGGAGACTCTCAAATCCCCAAATATCTTTCTTTGATCCTCACAAGAATATAATATCTGCAGCCTTATAAATCGACAAATGTTTGTCTTTTACCCTCAAGGAACTGATTCCCTATGACATCACATTTTAGGATGACCAAATTTAATTTTTTCCACGTTATGCATAAGGAAATTGAGGTACAAAGAAACAAGGTAAACTTGAACCTTCATTCAAGGTCACAAAGCTAGCAAAAAGTGGATGACTAGCGATGAGGGCTTCAGGTTGAGATTAACAAACAACATCACAGGATATAATAGGATTTAGCCCAACTTCAACTTCATAAAATGAATGGACATTCCCTGATCTTCCCTCTACTCCCACCCCCACCTCAGGGGACTTCAGGATGTACGAGGCAAAGCTATCTCCCTCCATCCCCAACCGTTTCTCAGGCATAGACGGGTGTTAAGAACTCCTCACTGCCCCTCTTGAAGCTTACATTCTGGAGCAGGGAGGCAGAAACTAAACCAAAAATTAAAAAAACAGTGAACATATTTCCTATAAACTCAGATGTAGTTTATGAAAACAACACATGATTTGACGACAGAAGATGATGGAGGGAGAAAGAACAACAAATAAATAGGAAAAGAGGCCTCAGAGAGGAGCAGGTAAAAAGATGAGAAAACAGGAAGGGGTCAGGACCAGTCTCCCTAAAAGCCTGGCATTTGACAGAGAGCTGCAGAAAGAAGGAATAGAGCCAAGCACATAACAGGAGGGTAGAGTTGCAGTCTGAAGCACCCAAGATGGTCCACTAGGATGAATAAAGGACATACTTGAACCACCATTTAGATTCATCTTCATCGAAACAATAAGAAATTAAGTGTGTGTAATATTTAATTATTTAGTACATTAATTACAGTAGAATATATAGAGTTGATGCTTAATTTGTTAAAAAATAGACATCTAAAATTAAACCTCAGAGATTACTCTTGCCTACAACAACGAGCTTCTGAAAGGCAAGGATAGATCTCACCCATCTCTGTATCTTCAGAGTCCATCATATTATGTGGGACATAATAGGTATCAGTAGTATGTTGGGGGGACAGATCGAAACCATGCTGAGCACCGGAATTCTGTGTCAATCTTTTAAGAAAATCTCTTCTACTTTACATCAGAGTCCCTTTTGTATTTTTAGTATCATCCAGCCCCACGCCCTACAGATGAGCCCCTAAGAAATGAATGGGTGAATGAATGCGTGGACAGCGGGATGGATCACTGAGTGGGGAGCAGTGATTCGCAGGACCTGCATGCATTGAAATCCTGACAAAGCAGCCTCTGTAAAATAAAAGACCTTAGGCTTTGGCGTCTGACAGAAGTTAAAATTATCCAAGGACTGTCCTTGGGCCACTTAGTTGAGGTTTCCTAACCTGTGAAACAGAAAATGAATTCAATAGAAAGATGGTTGAGACAAACTTCTGGAAGGTGCCAAAGCAGGATGCCTGGCATTGAGGGACGCTTCACACCCGTTATCTCTCCATATTCTCTCTTCACCCCTGCTCCCGCCCGGCAGCTCCCCGCTGTCAGCGCCAGAAATACTCACCTGCTGAGAAAAGGAAAAGCACAACACTGACTTTACCCCGCGACGCTTTTAAAAACTCCAAAAAACCCAGCGCGACGGGGAGTAGGTTTGCCTGGAGACAGGTGGAGCAGCCCTAGTTAACTTAGAGGAAGGTGCATTGACAAAGAGGGTTGAGCCACTAGGAGCGGGAGTTACTTGGACTAACAGTTGTATCTGCAGCGAGCACATATCCTGGAATCTCCCACGCCCATCCCTTTTTTTAGCGCCACAAATGCAGCCTCCTAAGAGAATGAGAAGCTTGGGAGTCAGAGAACCGAAGATTGAGCTACCACTGACCTTAATGATGTCAATCTTCACTTGTCGCTTTTTTTTCTTCCTCGCCTCCTGGCCCCTGGCCCCTCCCTATCCCTGTAGACGCGTTCTCTGGCGCCATCATATGGCAGCATGCGGGACTACACCAAATGCGGAAAGGCGCCTTCCCCTGCCCTGAGTATCTGCAAACCCAAGGCTGGGCTCTGTTTTTAAGGGTTCTGCTCGCCTGCCAGGGGCGGTGCTAAAAAGGGGCTGCCTGCGCAGATGTCATTCCCACAAGATGCAAGTAAAGAAGCACCACGGACGCCCGGGGAGGGTCACAGAGCTACAGGAGGGGTGGTTGACCAACTGACTGGCCTCACTTCTGACAAATGCAAATTACCCAGCCACAGTTCAAACAAGGGTATCAAAACAGGATCTCTGCAGATGGAGCTCAGCGTTATGTGTTTTGGACAGCTCGCAATAAGATTTTCATGCATCATAAACTTTGCCTGAGTATCTCAGCCAGTTTTGTTGATGCCAGGGTTTGTTCAAAGCTGCAGATTACTGGGCCTCACCCCAGACCTACTCTACTTAAATATATTGGGTTTCCCATAATCCCCATTTTAAAAAACCTATCCAAGTTAAAGTACAGAGAATCACAAACTGGAAGAACTCCTTAATTTACAAATAAGGAATGGAGAACCCCCACCAAGAGAGAAAGGAATTTGCCCAAGGGCTCCCTGAAAGAGCCTAAGAAAACGTGAGGCTCTAAGGTTAAAATCATACCTGACACCCTTTCCTTTCCCCAACTAGTCTTGTGACCTCTAGCAAACCATCCTGTCCTAATCAGTGAAATGGGAGCAACAGTCACAGCTACCCCAGCTGGTGACTGCGAATATTAAATGGGGCCACAATGAGTCAACTACCAAGCACCGCCCCACTGGAAGTTGAGGTCGAAGTAAATCAAGATCGCCCTACCCCCATTCATCTCCCAGTACCATTGTATGACCCTGGAGGTGAAACCGTCCAGCCGCCTCTTGGTCCCAAACCATGTTCACCTCCACCCGCGGCTCAGTGAATATTTCTTTTCTTGAAGAGAGAGAGGCTCCTTGGAGCCTCTGGAGTCTGGAAGGGGATGTTACCTTCCCCATGCCTGCGTTGTCTTCCCAAGATAGGATGGACTACGGGGTCTCCATGGGAAGAGTTAGCTGCCAGGGTGTTAAGGCTGGCTCCTAAGTGGTTGCTGGAGGCTTAGAGACCCCACTCCAGCTGTCTCTCAAATGGGGGCAGCTTGTTTGCAGCAGTGAATGAGGTGGGCCCACTATGAACCCATGGGAGGAGAGGAAAACACCATCCCATCTAAGCTTTTACATACCCCATTGCAAGCTCCAGAATGTGGTGTCCAGGCCCATATCTATAACCCACCCCCAGAGGCCAGTTCTCCTCAGCCTTTCCTGCCACTTCTGCGGTTGTACATCCAGACAGTTCCCCTGTTCTCTTCTATCAAACTCCTACTCATCTCTCAGCCATCTAGTCCAAATATAAATCTTTCTCTATGATATACTCTCAAGGTAGAGGCAGTGGTGCCTTCCTCTATATTCCCAGAACATGTTGTCTGCAACTCTAAATACAGACATCAGCCTACTGTTAGGCTTCAAGAGCATCTTTTAGGGGTTCATGAAGGAATCACTCTTCATAAACACTGGCCTTATTCCCTAACTTCACCAGACCTGACCTTAGTGTATGATCCATTCCCACCTCTCCCAACCACATGAGAGGACTTTTCCTCTTTATGGGTTTGCAAAACACAAAATGACCCAACCACCAGTTACTGGCCAAAAGGATTCTTGTCACATTTATTATAAAATCCAGCCAACAAGATGCTTTGTGCCAAGGGAATCTTCCTTTTCAGGGCAAACACTCTGTCCCCAGTGATGTTAGACAACTTCCATAGCCCCATATAAGCAATAGCTAGAAGTGAGTTTTTCCTAGTGGCCCAAGAGATTCCCTGAGCATCCCTACTCTGTCACTGATTCAAACTGCAGTTGGATTACATCTAAGCTCTCAGAGCACAGCTGCAAAGGGAAAAGCAAAGCTAGAGCTCTACTCTGGACCTATCGCTCTAGAGAGTTAGTTTCTCTGGGAGGGTCAGTTTTATACATAAGGAAGAAATGGAAGATTGCTCCCCAAAATGGCATCAGGTTACTTATCCCAATTGTGTGGTTCAGTTGCTACACCAGTGATGAGCAAATAAACAGGAAGTAGAAGCACAACTATTCCTAAGCTCAAGAAGCAGGGAAACACAGGAATTGGTGTGCAGCAGTGCTGCTTCTGGTCTCCAGAACTGTGCTATACGAGAGTAGATTTCTGTAGTTTTATGCCACCAAGTTTGGGGTAATTTATTATGAACTTGGTGGCTTAAAACAATTTAGTCTCTCACAGTCATGAGAGGACAGAAATGTACAACCTGAAGTCAAGGTGCTGGTAGGGCTGTGCTTTCTCCAGAAGGTGCAGTGGGGGTAAGGGTGAGGGAATTAAGGGTCCCCCACTGACCTACCTGTTAATGAGTCTGAGTGGCCAGAGGTAGAGTTGAAATAAGCCACCCAAATGATTCTTTGGTTTTCACTCATGTGACTCAGTCTCCTCTGGGCAGGAACAGGAAGGGATGCTCTCATGACAATGGAGCAGCAAGCCCCACAGCCCAGCAGAAAAGCAATGTGGTTGTGGCTACTGAGTGAAGAATCCCTGAAGTTGAAACACATGGTGTCAGCAATAAGGACCTTGCTATTCGATATATAGCTTCAGGTGAACAAAACATTTGAAATTTATTTGATTGAATCCAAACTAGTCGTTCAAAACTAAAAATGCATGTAGCCAATTTCCTTCCCCTTTGTCCCCCTTTAACCCATCCCTTCCCTTCTGCCTCAACCTCAGCTTCTTTTAGAGAAAGATAATTAGAATGCAACTGAGATCTCTCTGTCCCCAAATGGGACGGAGGCCATGCAAACCTGTGTGCGTATACTGGGGAACTTCAGGGAGGGAAGGGCTCAAGCTTATGGCTCTGTTGGATTCAGGTGTCCAAGTCACCATCCTACCCTGTCCTGTAAGAGAACAAGATGTTGGGCACAGGAATGGCCAAAGGCACCAAGGACTAAAGGATGGAGCTGAGGCAGTGTGCATAGGGATAGAAAGGGATCTCTGGGCCTGGGTGTTCACCAAATACTGAGAACTGACACTTGTGCTTAGATTCTGACCCTGCAGCAAGGAGTTAAAGGAGGGAAAAGGCTAGCCACTAAGTTTTCTTCCCTCTCTCTCTACCGTCTTCCATTTGCCACCCTAGCTGTCCTTTCCCTGTCACCCTGAACTTCCCTGGGCTCCTAGACAGGCACAATTGTTGGAGGCTGATTTTCATTATGCTCCTATAGGGGGAAAAGCAAACGAATTCAACTGATGGAGTTTAGGTATGATTTGCTGTGAGAGAAAGAAAGCTAAAGTAACGTTATGGATGGAGCTCCTTGGGCGGATTCAAGATACCGTTGCTGTGGAATGATGTTGAGTGCCTTCACTTCCTCATCTCGTGTCAGAGAGGATCACCCTGTTCAGCAACTGCTTCCTGTGGGACATGTAGATCATCCTCTCAGTTTGTTTCCCTGTCCCCTCTCAGTAGTCTAGCAACAACAATATAGACTCTTCCAAAGAATGGGAAATCCCAGCTTTGCCTAAATACCGAAGCGCTCAGAGGCCATTTCCTGGGACAACACTGCCACCTACTGGAAGTGGCCACAAGTACACACCAATAAAGGCAGCTATTAATTACCCTGCTGCCAAACTCTTGACATCCACTGCCTGACTCAAAGAGGCCTCTTCCATCTGGCATCCCTTTTGGGGGCTGGGTCAACTAAGACTGATCGACTAACAAAGGGAGAATCCAAAAGGCCAAAAAAGCAGTTAAATGAAAATGGTATATTCAAGAGCTCAGCCGGGGTGGTCTTGGCATCATATTGGTTTTACAAGAAAAGAAAATGTCAGATGCATTTCTGGGTGAAATGTTATCTCTTACTTTGTCACCTGAATTATGTTATTTTCCTCCAAGGAGGGTTTACTGTATCCTCCTGATACAGAGTGAAATCAGATCATTAAGGTCTGATTATCAATTAAGAGGTCTGATTGATAATCAGACCTTTTAATGATCAGATTTCAGTCATGGATAAAATCAACCTGAGACTCAGTTGTATAATGTCAAGGCTCTGTCTACCTCTGGTTGGCTTCACTTCTAGAGTTTAGCCTGGAAGGGTCCCAGCTGAGGCCTTGGGATATTTACTAGTGTCCTCCCACTTCCTGCGTTATCAAATTCAGAACTCCAATTTTTATCTCCTCAGCACTGTAAGTCTTTAGGGCACTCTGCTCCACTTTTCACTAGATGACTCCAATGGGCACAAGGCATGAAACTTAGTGCCGTCCTTGAGGATCTAAAGGATACAGAAATGATGCTCCCTGTCATGTATGCATTTAGTTCATCAGTTGTGGAGAATGACCGTTCACTATCACAAAATCAACCAATTGGTGGGCCCAATTGCAGCCATTGTGCCAGATGTGGAATCTTTGCTAGAGCAAATGCACATTTAATCAGGTACATGGTATGTGGCCATCAATTGAATTAATGCATTCTCTTCTATCTCTATCAGAAAAAGGGATCATAAATAGTTACACTCACATGGAATAGACAACAGTATACATGTGTATTTTTGCCCTAGGACTATATTAGATATAGTGTTCATTTTGTTATAATATAGATAGAAAAGGTTTGGACTACTTGTACTTCCTTCAGACCATCACACGTGTCTACTATATCGATGTTAACATGCTAATTAGGCCAGATGGCAAGAAGTAATCAACACCTTGGAGGTGCCGGTACACATGCATTTCAGGTGACAGGAAATAAACCCTGTGAGGAATCAGAGGCCCCCTAAATCAGGGGCATGCTAAGACCACCCATCCAAAGAAAAGGATGAATTATTGAATCTTGCATACCCCATGAAGAAAAAGAAAGTACGCTACCTGATAAACCTCTTTGGGTTCTGAAGGTAGCATATTCCACGCCTGGGTATACTGTTTCAGCCAATTTACAGGGAACGCTATAGGCTGCCAGCCTTGAGTGGGGTCTGGATTAGAAAAGGGTCCCAGAAGATCCAAGCTATAGTGAAAACAGTACGGCTGCTTGGACCGTGTGTGCCCTGGCTGATCCTCTGGTATCAGAAGTATCAGATGTGAGAAAAGATACCATGTGGAGTTGATAGCAAGCCCAAGTGGGAAAATTACAAGGCAAAGTTTTGGAGTTCTGGAGAAAGGCCGTGTTTTTTGCAGTGGATAATTATATATTTTTTGAATTAACAACTCCTTGTGAATTATATACTATTTGAATATACCTTTTGGGCCCTGGTAGGGAGCACCTAACCATGAGACATTAAGTGACTCTGCATCCAAATCTCCCCATTTTGTAGTGAGTTCTATCAGATTTATCAAGTCATAATGTCAAGTGTGGCCAAAAACCCAGTCTCTCGTATGATGGAGTTGGAATGCCTAGCATTGAGCAGCATGAGCAGGAAAGGAGACCACAAGTGAGTTGTATGAGAAATGTGTGGAGCAGGCTTCCAAAGATGTTCACACCATAATCCCTGGAATATGACTATGTAGGTTATATGGGAAAAGGGAATTAACATTGCAGAGGGAATTAAGACCGCTAATCATCTAAGTTTAAGACAGCAAGGTTATCTTGGATATCTGGATGGTCTGATGTAACCACAATGATTCTTAAAGGTGAGAAAAGGGAGAATCAGAGATTCAGAGGGAAACGTGACCATGAAAGAGGCATAGAGAGATGCAACACTGCTGGCTTTGAAGATGGAGGAAGGGGCCATGAACCAAGAAATGTGAGTGAGCTCTAGTAGAAAGAAAAGGCAAGGAAACAGATTCTCTTCTAAATCTTCCAGAAAAGAACTGAGCCATAATAATACCTTGATTTTAGTCCAGCGAGACCCATGTCAGATATCTGACCTATGTAGGCCTATACATCAGCCTGGGAAACAAAGGGTAGAGGCAGGAAGGGCCCTGCTTACCTTTACCTGTATTCCTAGTAATATACACTTAGGGAATTTGTGCTTCCTGTCTCTCCCTCTGCCATCCATGCCCCTGCCAGCCCCCAGGTCAGGGCTCTGTAGGATGAAAGGTCCTGATTCCCTATGGGGGCACACTTCTGCCAGGGGACACGGAAAGAGTCCTGCTGAACTCTAAGCTATAGCTTCTGCCTGTCACTGCAAAGACTTTGTATCCAGAGACCAGTATGCAAGAAGAGTCACTGTCTGGGCTCAGGCAATTAACCCAGTTCTTCAGGAGGAGGAAGTGCTTATGTGACCCAGTAAGGGCAGGAAGAAATGTGTTTCCCACTCACATGATCCATTTGGACCCTGCTTGACCAAATTTGATAGTAAACAGACAATTGCACCACTATAGCTTGAAAATAGCATGGCAGCCAGGGTCTCAGACCCCTCAGAAATGAAGATTTGGGTCCTTCCACCAGGTAAGACACCAATACTAGGAGAAGCATTACCTGAGGCTGAGGCTAATATAGAATGGACACCAGAGAAGGGAGAGAGTAAAAATCAGTTACATCCCCTAAATCAATTTTTGTGAGAAAAAGGAGAATTCTCTCTGAAATTCCAAATAAAATAAATTCTCCCTTTTATTTATTATTTTATTTATTTGAGAGAATTCTCTCTCAAATTCCAGCTGTGCATTGTACCAACTGGAATTTGAAAGTAAAAACAATACCATTTATTTGAGCAATTTCCCTCCTTCCCATCCAAACTAACTTGCTGAGATTTTGATTGCAGTTGCAATGAATCTATAGAACAAGTTGGGAAGAACTGATAACTTGACAATACTGAGTCTTTCTATAAATGTACATTGAATATCTCTCCATTTATTTAGTCATTCTTTGATTTCACTTATCAGAATTTTATAGTTTTCTTCATATAGAGCTTGTTCAGTCTTTTTAGATTTATGCCCCAGCTGTCCCTTCCCAGTGGAATTGTATAGATAGTGCTATTTCTCCCAGCCACAATGTGTGACAATACACATGAAGTATCATCAACCAGGGAAGCTGACCTGAGCTTCAGTGTCAGGGTTTTTACTGGGGGCTAGTCATGTAGATATGGCTGACCTTAGTCTCCAGATCCTCTAGAAGTGGTGCTGATAATGTGTGGTCCAAGTCCACCACTATAAATATTAAATAAAATAGACTTCAGATCAGAGAAAATTACCACAGACAGAGAGTGCTATTATATAATAATAAAAGGATCGATCACCTAAAAGACATAGTAATTACAGGTATGCAAGCACAAAACAACAAAGTGACAAAATATGTGAAGCAAATCCTGATATAACTAAAAGGAGGATAGGCAAATCCACAATTATAGTTAGAGAACTTGACACCCTCCTCTCTCAACAACTTATAGAACAACTATACAGAAAATCAGCCTGGATATGGAAGAACGGAACAACGTGATAAACCAACAGGGTCTACTGGTCATTTATAGAACACTTCATCCAACAGTAGAGTACACATTCTTTTCGAATGAATACAAAGATAGATCATATCCTAGGCCATGACACAAACCTCAACAAATTTGAAAGAGTTGAAATCAGATTGAGTGTGTCCTCTGTACTACAATGGAATCAAACTAAGAATCAATAACCTAACAATAACAGAGAAACCTACAAACATTTGAAAGCCAAACAGCACACTTCTCACTTCTTCTTTCTCTTTCTTTTTTTTTTTTTTTTTTTTTGAGATGGAGTCTCACTCTGTCACCCCGGCTGGAGTGCAGTGGCATGATCTCGGCTCACTGCAAGCTCTGGCTCCTGGGTTCATGCCATTCTCCTGCCTCAGCCTCCCAAGTAGCTGGGACTACAGGCCCCCGCCACCATGCCCAGCTAATTTTTTTGTGTATTTTTAGTAAAGACGGGGTTTCACCTTATTAGCCAGGGCAGTCTCGATCTCCTGATCTCATGATCCTCCCACCTTGGATAGTGCATAGGTTAAAGAAGAAGTCTCAAGAGAAATTTAAAAAGACATTGAACTGAATAAAGGTGAAAATAAAGCATCTCAAAATTTGTGGGACACAGCTAAAGCCATGGTGAGAGGAAAATCAATAGCACTAAATGCTTATGTTAGGAAAGAGGAAAAGTCTGAAACCAATAATATCAGCTTTTACTATAATAATCTAAAAAAAGAGCAAAATAGGTAACCAAATGAAGACAATAATAAAGATAAGAGCCAAAACAAACAATGAGCTGGTTCTTTTGAAAAAAAAAAAAAAAAATACATGAAATGGACATACTGCTGGCCGGGCGCGGTGGCTCACGCTTGTAATCCCAGCACTTTGGGAGGCCGAGACGGGCGGATCACGAGGTCAGGAGATCGAAACCACGGTGAAACCCCGTCTCTACTAAAAATACAAAAAATTAGCCGGGCGTGGTGGTGGGCGCCTGTAGTCCCAGCTACTCGGGAGGCTGAGGCAGGAGAATGGCGTGAACCCGGGAGGCAGAGCTTGCAGTGAGCCGAGATTGCGCCACTGCACTCCAGCCTGGGCGACAGAGCGAGACTCCGTCTCAAAAAAAAAAAAAAAAAAAAAAAAAGAAATTGACATACTGCTTAGCAAGACTGGCAGGGAAGGAGAAAGGGAGAGGTGGGGGGAGAAAACCAAATTGCCAATAACATCAAGAATGAAGCCATGTTATCACAACAGCCCTTGAAGATATCAAAAGTATAATAAGCACATATTATGAACAACTCCACACATAAATTTGACAACTTGTATAAAATGAACCAATTCCTTAAAAAATACAAATGACCACAACTCATCCGATATGAAATAGATAATTTGAATAGCACTCTATTAAGGAAATTGAATTTGTAATTTAAAATCTTCTGAAAAAGAAATCTCCAGGGCCAGATGCTTTTACTGGACAATTCTATCAAACTCTTAAAGAAGAATTAACACCAATTCTATACAGTCTGTTTCAGAAAATAGAAGAGGGTAGAAAACTTTCCAATTCATTTTTATGAAGCTAGTATTATTCTGATACCACCCCTACCAAAATGAAAGTATTAAAAGACAAACTTTAGACAAATTTAATTTAACAGAATTTTACAGAGCAAAGAACAATTCGAGAATCAGGCAGCTCCCCAGAACTAGAATAGATTGGGAGACACTCCAACGCTGCCACTTAGTTGAAGATAATTTACGGACAAAGAAAGGAAAGTAGCTTAGAGAAAATGAAAGTGAGGTATAGACACAGCAGCCTTGGCTGTAGTTCGCAATAAGGGAGCAACTCAAATATCTAGGAGGATATTAAATGTTCCCAACAGAAAGAAATGATAAATGTTTGAGGTGGACGGATATGCTAGTTACCCTGATCTGATCACTACGTATTATATGTATCAAAACATCACTATGTACCCCATAAATATGTACAATTATGTGTCAATTTTAAAATACAATTTTTAAAAGTATTTTGAAATAAAAAGTTTAAAAAAGAAGAAAAAAGAAAAGAAAAGAAACAGTTGCCTTGGCTTCAGCTCAGCATTTACCTTGTTTGAACACTATTGCAACAGTTGGCCTCCTGTGAGTGGTTGAGGTATTGCTTCTGTGAGTGGCTGAGACTCAGGTACTTGCTACAAAAATAGGCTAGTCTGTTTCCACATTCAGTTAGGTTATAGTTCACTATGTATTGAGAAATGTTTAGGTCAAACTTAAAGTATGTAAGGAGGTAGCTTTAGGCTAAGCTTAATTTAACAAAAGAAAGAGAAAAGAAAACTATACACCAAGATTCTTTATAAATATAGACCACCCCCCAATTTTTTTTTTTTTGAGACAGGCTCTTCCTCTGTCACCCAGGCTGGAGTGCAGTGGTTCATCATAGCTCACTGTAACCTTGAAATCCTGGGCTCAAGGTACGCTTTTGCCTTAGCCTCTCAAGTAAGTAGGACTACAGGTATGCACCACTATGCCCAGCCCCCTGAAAACTTTAACAAATAAAATATAGCAATATTTTATAAGAATTATACACTATGACAAAGTGGGGTTTATTCCAGGGATGCACATCTCATTAAGTATTTGAAAACCAATGCAATCCACCATATTAGCAGTCTGAAGAAAAAAAATCTCATGATCATATCAACTGATACCAAAAAAGCATTTAATAAAACTCAATATCTGTTCATGATTTTAAAAACTCTCAGAAAAATAAGGATAGAGGGAAACTTCCTCAACTTGATAAAGAACATCTAAAATGAACACCTACAGCTAATATTACAGTTCATAGTGAAAAACTAGATGTTATCTAAGATCAGAAACAAGGCAAGAATATCTATTCTCACAGCTGTATTAAACATAGTACTGGAAATTCCAGGTAATACAATTCTAAGTAAGGCAAGAAAAGGAAATGAAAAGCATAAGGATGGGCCGGGTGCGGTGGCTCACACCTGTAATCCCAGCACTTTGGGAGGCTCAGGCGGGTGGATCACGAGGTCAGGAGATCAAGACCATTCTGGCTAACACAGTGAAACCCCGTCTCTACTAAAAATACAAAAAATTAGCCAGGCGTGGTGGCGGGCGCCTGTAGTCCCAGCTACTCGG
Source organism: Nomascus leucogenys (assembly GCF_006542625.1). Taxonomy (NCBI): domain Eukaryota; kingdom Metazoa; phylum Chordata; class Mammalia; order Primates; family Hylobatidae; genus Nomascus; species Nomascus leucogenys. The sequence continues at coordinate 78,491,933 of NC_044384.1, forward strand.
GAGGCTGAGGCAGGAGAATGGCGTGAACCCGGGAGGCGGAGCTTGCTGTGAGCCGAGATCGCGCCACTGCACTCCAGCCTGGGCGACATAGCAAGACTCCATCTCAAAAAAAAAGAAAAGAAAAGAAAAGAAAAGCATAAGGATCAGAAATGAAGAAACAAAATTGTCCCTATTTGGAGATGACATGTAAACTCCCAAGGAATCTATAAAAGAACCCTTAGACCCAGATTTGGACTCCTTAGCAAGCTTACAAGATACTAAATAAACACACAAAAATCCATTGTACTTATATGTACCAGCAATAAGTATGTGGAACCAAAATTAAAAATAGAATGCCATTTATTAATATAATCACTGAATAAAATGAACTACTTAAGTGTACATTGAGAAAAAAATGAACTGGATAGGTATGCTTAAAACTAGAAAACACATAAAACAAAGAAGATCTAAATAAATAGAGAAGCATATCCATATCGTGTTTATGGATTGGAAGACTTAACACGGTAAAAATATGTCAATTCTCCTCAAACTGATATACAGCTTCAATGCAATTCCTATCAAAATCCCAGCAAGAATTTTTGCACATATAGACAAGATTATTCTAGCATTTATGTAGAAATCAAAGGATCCAGAATAGCTAAAAAAATTTTGAAGAAGAATAAAGTGAGATGAATCAATCTACCCAATTTACAATAAGACATTACATAGCTTATTAATACAGCTTATTAATCAACACTGTGCAGTACTGGTGAAGGGATAGACATACAGGTCAATGAACAGACTACAGAAACCAGAAATAGATCTACACAAATATGCCAGACTGATTTTTTTACAAAGCCTCAAAAGCAATTCAAAGGAGGAAGAAAAGCCTTTTCAACAAATGGCGCTAGGACAATACATCTATAGGCAAACAAACACATAAAAAGACACGCAACTTAAACCTCCCTCCATACACAAAAATTTAACTCAAAATGGATCATAGATTTAAATGTAAGTTGTAACAGTATGAAACTTTTAGAACAAAACAGAGGAAAAAAATATTCAAATCATAGGACTAGCCAAAGAGTTCTTAAAATTAACATGGGAAACAGAAGCCATTTAGAAAAAAAAATTTGGTAAGTTGTATTTTATCAAATTAAAAAACTTTTGTTTTGTGAAAGACGCTATGAAGAGCATGGAAAACATAAGCTACAGGTTGAGAAAAAATATTTTCAAACTATATATCCACCAAGAGTATTTATTTATTTATTTGAGACTAGGATTCACTCTGTTGCTTAGGCTGGAGTACAACATCACCATCACAGCTCACTGCAGCCTCAACCTCCCAGACTCAAGCGATCCTCCCACCTCAGCCTCACGAGTAGATGGAACTACAAGCCTGCACCACCATGGCCAGCTAATTTTTGTATTTTTTGTAGAGACAAGGTTTCCCCACATTGCCCATGCTGATCTCCAACTCCTGAGCTCAGGCAATCAAACTCCTGACTGGGCTTCCCAAAGCGCTAGGATTACAAGCTTGAGTCACTGTGCCCAGCCCAATATTTAGAATATAAAAAGAACTCTCTAATTTAAACAATCAAAAACAAAAACCAGCAAAAGACCTGAACAGATATCAAAGAGCATATATGGCAAATAAACACATGGAAAGATGTTCAACATTATTAGTCAATAAGGAAACAAGTTAAAAACAATGAAATAACACTACACACTTAGCAAAATGGCCAAAATAAAATATACAGACTAAAAAATGATGGTGAAGATGTAGTGACCAGTTCATGGGTATATTGCTGGTGAAAATGTAAAATGGTGCAGCCACTTTAGAAAACTGGCAGTTTGTTAAAAAGCTAGACATGCAACTACCCTATGACCTTGCCATTGTACTCCTAAGCATTTATCACAGAGAAATGGATACTTTATGTTCACACAAAAACCTGGATGAGAGTGTTCATAGTAGCTTTATTCATAATAGCCCAAACTAGAAACAACTTTTATGAACTTCCATGGATGAACAGTAAGGTGGTCCATGGATACTATGGAACACTACTTAGCAATAAAAAGAAACAAACTTCTCTTGATACACACAACTTGGATGAATCTTTAGAGAATTATGCTGAGTGGAAAAAGCCTGTCTTAAAAGATTGAATGCTCTATGATCCATTTGCATAATATTCTTGAAATGACAAAATCATAAATATGGAGAACATATTAGTTATTGCCAGGAGTTATGGACAGGATGGTAGTGGGGAGGAATTAGTGGGTGTGACCTTTTAGGGCAACATAAAAAATCCTTGTGGTGTGGAAAATGTATATTGTATACAAAATATATATTGTAAAATGTGTGACACAATGGTATTTTATCAATAAAGGAGCAGAATTGTAACCATTCTGTATCTTAACTGTGTCAATATCAGCAATGGTACTGCACTATAGTTTTCCTATAGTTTTATACGATGTTGAGGATACACAGGCTCTCTCTGTCTGTTTCTTATAACTGCATGTGAACTTACAATTATTTTAAAATAAAAAATTAAAATGCAATGCCTCTTCTGCCTGGCTCTTTCTCTTCCCTCTCGTTTATTTGGAAACTAACTTCCGTGTTGTGAGAATGCCCATCAATAACATGGACAGGCCATGTGTAGGTACTTGGGCTGATAGCCCTAGTTGAGTGCCCGGATAACAGCCAGTATCAAGCAGTAGACTTATGAATGAGCAAACCTACAGACGATTCCAGCCACTTGCTTTCCTGAGAGCTCCCTTGAGCTAATGCTGTGTGGAGCAAAGACCAGTTGTCCTTGGAAGCCCTCCCCAAAGTGCAGATGTGTTTGAAAAATAAACGCTTGCTGCTGTTTTTAGCCACCAGTTTTAGGGTGGTTTATTACATAATAATAGGTAATTGAAAAAAAGGTCTTTGTCTATGAACATTCCACAGAAAAAGAAAACAAGCGGCTTTTTCACTGAACCTTTGTGTTAGACAATGACGACCTTTTTTGAAGTATCATCAAATTGTACCTTTGAACAGTTCAAAACTGGCTTCATAGTCTCAATTAGTGAGGTTTTATTATAGCCATCATATGTTCAAATTAAAAATTTGGCATATCATTTGGTTAAAGATTTTTATGCCATTTATGGGTACAGGAGGCAATTTGGGAGACATAGTTTGGATACTAAAATGGAATGTCAGCCAGGAACAGTGGCTCATGCCTGTAATCCCAGCACTTTAGGAGGCCAAGGTGGGTGGATCTCCTGAGTCCGGAGTTCCAGACCAGCCTGGCCAACAGGGTGAAACCCCATGTCTACCAAAAATACAAAAATTAGCCGGGCGTGGTGGCAGGCACCTGTAATCCCAGCTACTGGGGAGGCTGAGGCAGGAGAATTGCTTGAACCTGGGAGGAGGTTGCAGTGAGCCGAGATTGCGCCATTGCACTCCAGCCTAGGGTACAAGAGCAAGACTTTGTCTCAAATAAATAAATAAATAAAATGGAATTTTGAGATTTTCAGGGTTTACAGTACAGATTATTTGAAATTAAGATTGTGTTAGAAGATCTAAGAAATGTATATACATATATAATGATTATTTATACACAATTATAAATTATTTCTAAGTAGGTCATGATGAACTATAAATTATCATGGATTATTAAAATACAGATAATTTACATCTATAACTTACTACTAATGTCAAGTCATACACACACAAACACATGAGGGGACTTCCAAAAGTTTGTGAAAAATAAAATTAAAAAACAAAATAAAAAATGTACACTTTATTTCTCAACATAAGCACCATCAAGTTCAAGATACTTTTGTAGGTGATGATACGAATCATTTAGTCCATCCCTAAAGAACTGAGTGTCCTGGGACCCTAACCATATCAATGCAGTCTTTCTTTACTATAGAAAAACAGATGCTCTTTAAGCATTTTTTTAAGATTAGGAAACAAAAAGAAGTCAGAGGAGCCAAATCAGGACTGTACAGCAGATTAAAAGATTTTCCATCAAAATGCTCACAAAAGTGCCTTTGTTTGATGAGAGGAATGAGCATGAACATTGCCATGGTGGAGAATGACTCTGGTGAAGTGTTCCCAGGTATTTTATCCTAAAGCTGTTGCTAACTTTTGCAAAATACTCTCATATTAGGCAGATGTTATTGTTCTCTGGCCCTCCAGAAAGTCAGTAAGTAAAATGCCTTGAGCATCTCCAAAAAATTGTTGCCATGGTCTCTGCTTTTGACCAGTGCACTTTTGCTTTGACTGGACCACTTCCACCTCTTGATAGCCATTGCTTTGGTTGTTCCTTGTCTTCAGGATTATACTGGTAATGTTTCATCTCCTGTTACAATTCTTCAAAGAAATGTTTCATGATTTTGATCCCACCCATTTAAAATCTCTATTGAAAGGCCTGCTCTTGTCTGTAGCCAACCTGGGTGCAATGGTTTTGGCACCTATCAAGGAGTGGAAAGTTTAATTTCTTGGTCAGAATTGTGTAAGCTGAACCAGTTGACATATCTATGGTGTAGGCTATTGTTTTGACTGTTCATCCTTGATCCTCTTCAGTAAGGGCATTGTCTTACCCTTCTTAGTGTCTCAAACTAGATCCTGTTCAGACATGTTACAACAAGTTAGTATGAGTTTATTTGGGTGCAAAAAAACAATTTGAACTACCTGCCTAGTTTTTTCATAATAAGCATTTTCCATAAACTTTTAAAGACCCCTCTCATTTGTGTGTATATGTGTATATGTGTGTGTGTATTCACTTCCTCTTGCAAATGAATCAGACTACATACAAACCTTCTCACATGTCATAAGATATTTTTATTCTGCTGTAATACTCTGTTGTGTTTAACATGGAAGATACAAGAAGACCAGATACAACACTAGGCTGGACATAGGCAGGTAGGCGTCAGTTTCCTTCTACCTTCCATTCATCTTTCAAACAGCTCATCTAACATTTGCTAGTAGCCCACTTACTAGTTTAGATTTTTTTCACCTGGGAATTTCTGGCTTAGCTGGTCAGGTGCTATATTTTCACTGGTACTTCCAATATCCCCTTGAATCATTACTCTTCACTTTTTGATTCATACCTACCAAGACTATAAGAAAGTTTCCTGAGTTTTCATACTTTCCATTTTTATGACTAGAAATAAAAGTAGTCCAATAAATTTTTAAATTACTTTTTCTTCAGTTTGCCTTTTGTTGCTTTTCCAGAAAGTTCTACCCCCATTTTCTCCCTTCCCTTCTTTCACTCTGAGACACTTCTACATTGCCTGGTATTGTGCCACCTCTGTCATATAGGACATGCTATGGAACAGGCATTTTCTTTTGAGTCAGCCCAACTAAATTTTGAATACTGGTTTCCCCTCTAACTAGATATGTAATCTAGGGCAAATAGTTTAAATTCCTTAAGTCCTGTCATTTGTAAAATGGTAATAATAATGGCCTATGATATAATTAGTCGAGGTATTCTTAACTTGTTTTCTTTTTGTTCTTCTAATTCTGAAACTCGACATTTTAATCAGTGGTGTTGTTTAGGTTGGATTAGGAACAGTCCCCAATTAAGGGAGAGGCTGACTAGGCATTTTGGAGGTCAAGCTGTGCAAGAAGACCAGAAAGAACAAAGCTCAGAGGTACCTTGAGCCTGGTGCCTTTAGAGGCCTGAAGAAGAACAGATTTCACACTTTTTCTTTTGTTTTGTATTTAGAACTCTGTTGGGAGAAAGATAAAGGTAGAAGGATGGAAAATTCTAACAATGGGAGAAATGACAGCAACTCTTCTAAAACATAAAAGGGTCATATGATATTTGTGAAAAAATCGATTATTTCAAAAAGATTCGCAATCCCATTCTCTAACACATAATCTATTTTTACTTTCCCACATCCTATATCTTGGATCTTGATAGACTCGATTCGTTGTTTTATGTGGTTTGCAATCTCAACAAAACAAAATTTGTGTTCTTTGACAAGGATAATGCAGAATCCTGACTTCAATCTTCCCTTTTCAGAACCTACCTATTTAAGGTTATTTTCCATATTAACTATTGATGATCAAAATAAGTCTAGCTTGTGTTTGTCCTAGTGTTTCATAATTTTAGTTACAGAAACGATGCAGATAAAATTAATTTAACATGCGTCTTCCTGACTCTAGTGCGTTGAAACTGGCCAGAAAAACAACATTTGCTCTCTACATAGGTAATATAAATCCATCATTAGCCAAATTGCTGCATCCCTTTGGACTGGGTCTCATTAGCAGAGGTTGGAGTGGCCATTGGCCGGCACACGACACTTTAAGCCAGCAGGGGGCGAGTAAGCTCCAGGGCACTCGCCCGAGCAGCAGGGGGCGGGTCTTCTGCTTCCTTGACGGACAGCTAAGGATGCGGGAGAGGATGAGGTAATAGGAGCCAGGGCAAGGAAGGCGTGGGGGTGCGCGCACGTGTGTGTGCGACTGTGAGTGTGCCAGTGCGTGCGCAAGCCCCGAGACAATGCGTGTCTCCATTTCGCGCTGCGGACACTGATCATGCTGCATTAAGGCAAAAAAAAAAGAGAGAGAGAGACAGAAAATTACATTTTGGGGAAGGAGGCTGCAAAGTTGCGGCTGGGCGACAGTGGTGGTCCCGGGGCCGTGTCATGGCGGGTCGCTTCTCTGCATCAAGGAACCAGGGAAACACACGCGGGCGCGGGTTTGCCTTAGCGCCCCGCTTGGGAGGGGCGGTTCATTCTGGAAGGGACTGAGCAGAGCCACAGGCAGGGGGAGCTCTCCCAGTGGCGGCGACTGCAATTCGTGCGGCGAAGGGGTGGGGAGGGAGGGAGTGAGGGGGGGGGTGGACCAGAGCGTGCCATTCCGAGCGCTGCCGTGCGGCGAGATCCCACCCCGGCGTCTGCAGAGACCGAGGCGCAACTGGTGCGAGGGCTGGGTCCTCGCCTCGCCGTCAGCCCCAACTCGCGGCCGCCGGGGCTCGGGCCGCGCGCCCGCCGAGTGGCTTTTGCAAGGCGGGGGCCTGTTTGCAGAGAGCCGGACATTTGCATGAAGCGACTCGACCCCACGGAGCAGCGGCAGCAGCGGACCCCGGCGGCGGCGGCGGCGGCGCACGGTCCCAGCCAGGAGGCCCCGGTGTCCCGGCCCCACTGGATGCACGGCTGGTGGGGAACCCATGGGCCGGAGCTGAGGCTGCCCGGGGCGGCGGGGCGCGGGGCAGGGGGCGCGGTCGAGGCCCGGAGGCGGCGGCGCAGGAGGAAGCGGAGGAGGTCGGGCGCTCGGGGCCCGGGAGGCGGGCCGCGCAGCGCCGCAGCCCCGGGCTCGCCATGCTCCTGGCCTCGGCCGTGGTGGTCTGGGAATGGCTGAACGAGCACGGCCGCTGGCGTCCCTACAGCCCAGCGGTGAGCCACCACATCGAGGCGGTGGTCCGCGCCGGCCCCCGCGCGGGGGGCAGCGTGGTGCTGGGCCAGGTGGACAGCCGTCTCGCGCCCTACATCATCGACCTGCAGTCCATGAACCAGTTCCGCCAAGACACGGGTGAGCCAGCCGCCCCTGACCCCGCCCCGCCTGCTCCCACTTGCCCAACCTGCCAAGGTACCTCCCTCCCTGTGAACCCACCTTGGCCACCTAGTCGGCACTTCTGTGCAGCAGTGTCACGAAGAGGTGGTGGTGGGAGGCGATTCACTGCCCTGGATCCTCGCAGGATCCTCCCTCCCCCTTAAACATCCATGCAAATAGTATCAGTGTTGTGGTTTTGCAAACCCAGCTTCAACCTAGCCGGTAACAATCCACTCCCCAGCCCTTTCATGCCCCCCCTTTTCAGCACTTGGTGGCCCTAAGTCTTTCCATGTAGAAATTCTAGGGCCGCCCCAGACTACAGGCAATCCCAGCCCTTCGCAAAGGCTTCCTGCCCTCATCCCGTGGCGGCTGGCACCTTGGCTGACCTGACCCTGTTCTGCTTCAGGCACGCTGGGGCTTGCCACACATCCCCTCACCGCCTATCTCACTGCCTCTGCGTCTCCTGTGTGGGATGCCTCCTCGCAGCTGGGTCCTGGGTGTGGGAACTGGGGGAGGAAGAAGGGATTCCCCGGAGGTTCTCGCTACAGTCGGGTAAGGGAAGCGCCGGGCTGCCTGGGAGGAGAGACTGGGGCTGGGGTACCCTGGACGCCGTGGTATTGGCGAATGCCTCTGCTACACACTGCAAGCGCGGAAGCAACAGGCCGGAGCAGATGGAGAGAGGAGGGCGAGGCTCGGGGCTTCGGAATGCAAGGCAGGGAAGCCGCTCCCTTTGTCTGCGGAGGAGGAGGAGGCAGATTCCTAAGGAGAAACTGTCCCCAGGCTTCCTCTTGAAACCATAACCTGTAAGGAACACATGGTCTCCTGGAGCGCCAAACTCCTATCTTTTCGTGAGAATCAAGTTGTCACTGTAGCCAGCACAAACCTGCTTCCCAGCTGACCTGCCTTTCCAGGTCAGAGCCAGGAAGGGAGCCTCCAGGATGGGGCCGTCGGGGGTGGGGAGTGGGGGTGCTAGCCGAGGGAGAGCAGAACTGCCCCTCTTTGCTCGGTCCTTGCTTAATCGATGACCTGGGAAGAGTTTCTGCCTCCGTCAGTGACAGGTGGGGAGGGGGCCATTGTTTCTGGAATTCTAGCTCAGCTTTCCCAAGAGTGCAACCCAGGAGCCTGGAGAGGCCGGTGTGCGGGGAGGAAGTAGAGAAGATGACTCGGAAAGGCCCTCCCCAGTGAACAGCTGTTTGAGCAGAGTCTCTCTGCTTCCTTGGAAAGCCCCCACATCCTGTGTGCTAATTAGGATTGTCATGGGAAAGGGGTATCTTTCCACCCTCATGTCCCCATCTTTAGTCATAACTCCCAGCAACCCCTTTGCCAAGGACTCTGCAGACACTGGCTGATTGAGGAGAGCTTTCTGGGGAGAGGATTCTGGAAGTGTTAGAATCTGGAGGGGCTTTAACCGTGTGTGGAGCTGAGGGAGACTGGGAGGAGGAGAGAATAGAGAGGAATGTGGGGAGATTGAGAGGATTAAGTGTGGCTGAGGGGGAGGGAGAGAATGTCATTGTGCAACTTGGGTAAAGGTTGTGAAGGTGAGGGTGGAGGGGGTGTGTGTTGGGGGAAGCTGAGCCATGGAGGTGGGAGCAGAGAGAGAGAGAGACCAGCAGGTAAAGCACCTGACAGGGGATTCCAGTCCTGCAAAAATAATAATAATAATAATAATAAATATAAAAAAGCAGGTGTTAGCTTTTCTATTTCAGAGGAAATCTCTGCAGCATTTGGAAAACCACCCTGGTGACAGAAAGGTCTCAGCCCCTTTCCCACATTTGGGAAGGGCAAAGGTGGAATCTGTGTTTGGGGATACTTAGGATAGGCAAGGTATCTGCAAAGATTCATGACCCTTTCCACAGAAGTGAAGTTGTAGAGAAAACTGGGTGGAAGGAAAGAAGCTACATTTCCCAGGTCTGATCACTCTTACCTGAGGACTGCCTGGTGGTGAGCAATTTAGTCAGAGGATGGCGCTCCCTGGACTTTAAACCTCAGGCAGAGAACTTGCCCTGAATCATTTTAAAGGCTGCCTCAGGGTGTGTTTATCATCAGACAGCTGTGGTTTCATCCGCTCATTGCTAGAGTCAGTCAGCCATCCTGAATACCTCTCTCCTGTGCGCCAGGCCCTGTGCTGGGTGCTGCAGATACTGGGCTGAATTCCCAGAAAAGCTGGGTCTGTCAGGTCGCTCGTCAAAGAAGAATAGAAGAATCTCTGGGTTTCTGAGTTCTGAGCCCCCTCCTCTCCCTTCTCCACCAACACACACATAGTTTCTCTCAATCTCATTGATGAGGCCATGACAGGGTAGGAACTTTAAACCAGTGGCTCCCAGGCAACCTCAGCCAAGCCCTCGCAATGTTTAATTAAATTGCCCACCATCCTTAAGCCATAATTCAAAGCTGGGAACCAGAAACATCCCCATAAACAAAAGAGAGCTGGAAGTCCCCTGCCCAGAGGCGATTCCTCTCCTTTTTTGTTGCCTCTTCTATATGGGGACATTTCCTGACATGAGAGCTTTGTCTTTTTAGAAGTTGCTTGCTCTGCTGCTGAGAGAGTCCTCAGGCTCTCCACTCGCCTGGGCTCCTGACCTCATCCAGCCTGTCTCCAGGGAGATGGCTGGGAGGTTGCAGACACCCGTCTGCCCGCCTCTGTTTGCCCTGGGCCCTTCTCCTTCCCCAGACCGCCTAGGGGTTTGATCTTATTTGCATTCTGTGCCAGTCTCCTCTAGGCATTTTGGGCTAGAGAATCTGGAATAAGGGAAGAGATGGGGTGAGATAGATGGGACTGGCTCTTGGCCACTTCCAAAAGCCTCGGTGGGGCCCTCTCCACCTGCCATCATTTACCTTGACTAGGTTGCCCTTTTTCTGTTGTAGGGCAGTGACTGAAGAGCTTTACTTCAGCATCACTTTCCCCTGTACCTTTCAACATGCCTGACCCTACCAACTCCAGGGTTTCAGTAGCAGGATGAGAAAGATCCAGGCTGAGAGTGGAGAGAAACAGCTGTGGCTCTCATTCCAGGCTCACTGTTTACTCCGTGACCTTGAGCAAGTCTCTAAATGGTCAGGCCTCTTTTTTTTTTTTTTTTAGAATGAAGAGCAGCCTTAAGATTTCTTCTTTCCCTCTTTTTATTTCCTCCCATCATGCAGAACAACAGGTGAATGGGTTGGCCCCTGTGCCAGTGATGACACTGATAAAAGCACAGGGTGAAGGAGCGTTCTTTCCAGCTCTGAGTTTTCTGTGCAAGTTGTGCCTTCTTTATGTCTTTTAAAGTGGTGAGAAGTGTCAGATGGAGAGAAAGAGAGTGGGCTGAATTAAATGATTTGACAGATGCTGAGTTTTAGCCCCCCCACAAAACCCTCTACCCTATGTTAGCATAGAAGTGGAGAAGGCAGGCATCATGATGACCACATGATAATTACAATGTGCAGGATGCACCATGTGTCTGCATCATGCCAAGCACATTGCACACACTATCTTGTTTAATCCTCACAACAATCTTGTGAAGAACCTATTATTATCCCCATTTTATAAGTAAGGAAACAAATTGAAAGTGATTAAGTTGCTCAAGGGTTTACAGCTAGTCAATGGCAGGGCTGACATTCTGAATTAGGTGCCCTACGTCCTATTTCTTCATTCAGTAAATAGTTATGGAGTGACTATTTAGCACAGTCACTGTTCCAGACATGTGAGATATAGCAATAATAGAGCATCCAAATATTTCTTTGTCCTCGTGGAATATTCTGGTGGGCATGGGAGATGCTGGTAAGAGCAGCCTGGGATTTCTTGGACATAGTGCATGCCCTAACGGCAGTGAGTCACTTACATAGATATGTGTAACATGCCCCAGAGACCTCAGTGCATGCCTGGAAGGCATTGCCTTCCACTTCCCAGAAGCTGAAAGATTTTGGGTGCTTTGTAATGCAGGTGGAAAATCTGTAAAAAACTGATTTTCTTTCCCCTTCTTCATCCTTAGTTTATAAACATCCTCAATCCCTATCCTACTGGAGCCCCTTTCCTTGGGTTACTTTACAGATTATCTGGTTTATAATCCTGATTCTAGAAAAGTCGAGAACTAGCACATCCAAAATAGGGTGGTCTCTGAAAATAATCAGAGAGTAAAATCCCACCATGTCTATTGTCTCAACACTTTGGTTCTGACGTCTGCATGCTATCTCTGACTCTCCTCTAGCGTTGAATTGAACGCAACAACTTTCCCTCCAAAACCAGCTCTTCCTCTTGACATCCCGCTGACACCATTTTACCACTTCCCCATGGTCCAAACCCAGGATTCTTTGACTCATTCTGTCATTTAGAATCTTATTTGGGCACCTAATAGGTACAGGCACATAGACCCTGTAGCCCAATGGCTGAAATTTGAGTGTACCCGTGCACCACTCAAGGTGGCCATTCACATGCAGATTCCCATGCCCAGGCCCTGGAGATGCTGGCCTGTAGGTCTCTCAAGGGCACTGCTGATTAAATTCATACCCCAGGAGATTCTGACGGAGGCGATCCTCAAACCTCACTTGGAAAGCATTCAGCTACTCATGATCAAGTCTTACCCATTTTTTTCTCTGTAAGGTCTCTCCAGTTTGTCACCTTCTTGTCATTTTCTATGCTAACACCTTTCCACTCACCTGGAACTAAGGGACAGAGTGGCTCTGGTCTTGCCCCTCTTTTCCTAACAAACTTTACTGGCTCTTCATTGATTACCAATTAAATCCATCATCGCCTGACATTTCAGACCTTCTGTACCCTCTCTGGCTCTAACATATCTTTCCAGGATTGTCTTCTTCTATGCCTTATATTTCCCTCCAGTCTGCCAAACAGAGGCCACCTCTATCCTCATGCATTCCTTTAGAGTTCTCTGACACTCTTCACCCCCCAACTAGCCTTGAGATCCCTTCTTCTGAAACACTGTCCTTTGCCATTTTTACCTGTCAAAATTCTTTTTGTTATACAAGTCCATGCCATTTGTTATTCATTTCTTAAAACATTCCCCACACCTTGAAATGCTTTCCAAACCATCATTACTTCATTTATTGAATCAATATTTTGGAGTGCCTAGGACATGCAGGCATAGAGAATACAGCCATGAGCACATACCTTGATGCCCACTCTCATGGGATTCACTCTCTAGTGAAGGGGACAGATATTCATCAAATTAGCCACACAAATACATATGTAACTGCACATTGAGATGAATGCTATTAAAAAATTTTTTAAAGGAACAAGAATTTCACCTGGCCAGGACTGCCCAGGGGGCTTCTTTGAAGAAATAAGCTCTTTCTGTGGGAAGAGCTATGGAAAAATACCGGAGTTTTGGGGAGGAACCAGCATTGTGAAGAGGCCCAGAATCAGAGAAGCCTGGCAACGAGGAGAGATTGAAGGCCAGTGTAGCTGAAATGTGGGCAGAGTTAGGCTATGAGGGGGCCATGTATGTTGGTGGGTAGAGAGGATTTAGATTTCAACCTAACGGGAAGTCATGGAAGGGATTTACGCAGGGAGGGGACATGGTCGATTTTCCTGCCAACATGCATTTTGTTGGCATTCTCCTTGGGATACCTTCTGCCTCATAAATAGTCACTCACACACTTGTCTTCTAACCCTGTTTTAGACTGAAAGCTACTTGAGGAATGCTTGAATCTGCATTCCCCATAGCAGTTAATGAGTGCTCAGTGATATGTGATAAATGATTAAATATTAAAGTAGCCAGAAGTCTTCAATCAGTCACAGCAGTTTCTGGAGCCCTTGCAACTGCCAGACGCTGCATTAGGCGCTAAGAATGCAAAGAGCTCCACAGTGGCATTCCCGCCCCAACTTAAGGCGGGATGGTATGAAAAATGTTGCTGAAACATTGGTGCACATCAGCATAGCCAAGCTACACAGCTCAGGCTTCCTGAGGGTGGGGCCTGGGCTGGCAGAACATTTTGAGAAATGGATGGAAAATGGCTTAAGACCTGAATGGTAAGGAGAATTTCAATAGGCAAAAATGGCAAAGGAGGCCATTTCAGTAGAAGGGACCTAACAAATTGTGAGGAAGGGAGTCAGAACTCTGGGGGAATGCATGAGGATAAAAGGGGCCTCTGTCAGGCAGGAATAGAAGAAAACACAGAGACTGAGGAAGACAAACCTAGAAAGGTATATTATAGATCCATGGCATAGTTTCCAGAAGTTCTGGGCAACTCTTAGGCATCTCCAGGATTGATAATGGTATTGTGTTAAAAAAAAAAAAGTCTTTTAGGCACATCTGTGAGGGGGTTAATTGCACTGTCCCTGCCACCCTGGAGAGAATATAAAATAGTGCCATTTAAACTCTCTAAACTTAATTTCCTCATTTGTGAAAGGTATTTCTAGGATTGCTATGAAATTTACATGGGATATGTGAGGTGCTTTGTAAGTAATAAAGATTGTGCAAATACCAATTTGAGAGCAGCAGAAGGCAGCCAAATGACTAGGCAGATAGGGGCAGGTCCCCAGTGAAACCCCACTTTTAAGCCAAAAACAGCCTGAAGGCTGAAAGACTGGACTGCTTGTCCAGGACGAAACCCGCAACCCAGAGTGAGAACTTCTGTTCCTGTTTCTCTACCCTTTCCCAATTGATTCTTTCTGAATAATGCCTTTTAACCAATCAAATGTTGCCTTTTCCAGTACTACCTACAGCCTGCCCCTCCCCTATTCTGAGCCTCTAAAAGCCCTGGACTCAGCCACATTGCAGGGACTTTCCCACTTTTGGGTAGGGGCACCACCCCTGGGTCCCCTCTCTGTTGAAAGCTGTTTCGTCACTCAATAAAACTCCCCACCTTGCTCACTCTTCGATTGTTAGCATATCCTCATTCTTCTTGGATGTGGGACAAGAACTTAGGAACTGGTGTGCAGCCAAACTTGGCCCAGGTGGGCAGAGTGGGCGAGTCATCTCCTGCCATCTCCTGCAGCAGGTTGTGTGGCCAAGTGAGGCCTAGGCAGGGTGTTGCCAGCCAGAGGTCCCTGGCTTGCAAAGTGACCGAGAAGAAAATCCTGTGTCAGTTATATAGAAACTTTTTCTGTCTCTCTTTCTTACACCCCCTACCACCCTACACACACACACACAGAGACACACACACACACACACACCCTCACACACCCTGAGCTAAACCTTCCCCATGGTTTCTCCATCCTGCTTAGACATATAATAGAAAATAAATTACAAAAATAATCACCACTTTTCACTGAGCTCTTGCCATGGTGACAGGTGCTATTTTTGAGTTTTACATTCGTTTCTTCATTTAATCCTCAAATCCACCCTTTGAAGTCGCTACCCAGGACCCAAACAGATGAGGAAACTGAGGCTTAATCACACAGCTGGAAGGGACAAAACCACCCCTATTGGCCCCAAAGCCCATACTCTTTGTTCCCCAGCAAGCTGTGCACTTAGGAAGGAAATGGAGGCAAACCAGGGAACGATTGCCTCCCCCTTTCCTGCCCCCACCATCCCAATACCCCCATGTTCCCCAGCAGAGGCCCTGGTGATGAATAGGGGATTGTTCTGCTTCTCCCTTGTGCCTCTGAATGTTGATGTTTTGGGTCATTAAGGAGCTTGGAGATGGGGTGGGGGGGCGGGTTATGACCCTGGCAAAGGCCTGAATAGCCATTGTTTCTTTTCTTCCCCCCTTGAATGGGATTCTGTCCCCAGTCTTGGTGTATCCCTCTGGGTTGGAGGAGGGGTGGGTCAGAGGCTGGTGAAGAGAGCCTTTTCTCACCACTTTGATGGATAGAGCTTAAGCTGACAGATGCAGAGATTCCAGCATTGCAGGGGCCCTCCCCGACCTCCCCACCCTGCCCTGAGCCAGACATCTTTAGCCTTAATGTTGATACCATGAAATGAGCCCTGGTTGAGGATGGGTCAGGATTCAGGTTTTGAGTGAAGGAGAAAGAGGCAACAGTTACAGGTTCAGTTCCCTTACAGTCCTGCCAGTTCATATCTGCTGTACCATTACCCTGTAATAAACCTACCTCTTCCCGGCCCCAAAGTGAGACTCTGAAAATTAAGACAATCCTATCTTTAGGAGGGTTTTAGCTTCTTAAAGAAAGACATCAGATAAATATAAAATTATTCTCATGACCATTGAGAATGTTACTTTTGCTACTGATATAAGATTTAATGTTGGGAAATATGAGAGAGCTCTCCTAACCTGATTTCCCTTCTTCTCATAGTAACACACCGTTTTTTTTGGACAGCATTCATAGATGTATAGAGATCCAGCTCCCTCACAGCCACTTCTGGGCAGCCTTCCCGCATGGAGGCAGTCTTCCCTCAGTCTTCTAGGCTTCCACAGCCCTGTATTCTTTTCCTCATGACTCTTGGCGCAAGAGCATTTAGAGGAACAGAGGAGAAGGAATATGATCATTATGAGCACCTACTGTATGTCAAGGGCTTTACATGCCTTAGTGCATTCATAGGGTTCACATGAAATCCAGAACCTGGCATGTACAAATGCATATTTGCTGAATAGATAAGTGAGTCATATTTAGTTTGTGCAAAAACTCTAGGAAGGAGTTATCCTGTTCCCCAGGAGGGAAAGGGAGGCCGAGAGGTTTTATATTAGCTAGTAAGTGGAATGAATTTGTCTGCAAACCGGGATGTCCCGACTGCAAACCAGGAGGCAGTCTTTCTGCTACCTTACCTTACACTGCCACCCATATCCTTCATGTCGTAACTCATCTGCTTCTATCCTGGTTGGACTATAGACATCTTAAAGGGAGAAATGAGTTTCATTCAAAGCTGGCACTTCCGGCAGTGTCATTCCCAGTACACAGTAGGACTTGTTTTATGTTTGCCATTATGGCAATGGCATGACTTGTTAATGTAATGCCATTCAGTGTAATTGCATGCTGACTCTGACCTCTCCCCTATCCCACCCTGGCAGGAACTCTCCGCCCAGTTCGCCGCAACTACTACGACCCCTCCTCAGCCCCTGGGAAGGGTGTGGTGTGGGAGTGGGAGAACGACAATGGCTCCTGGACACCCTACGACATGGAAGTGGGCATCACCATCCAGCATGCCTATGAGAAGCAGCACCCCTGGATCGACCTCACTTCCATTGGCTTTAGCTACGTCATTGACTTCAACACCATGGGCCAGATCAACCGTCAGACCCAGCGCCAACGCCGCGTCCGCCGGCGCCTCGACCTCATCTACCCCATGGTCACGGGGACCTTGCCTAAGGCTCAGTCCTGGCCAGTCAGCCCTGGGCCAGCCGCCTCGCCCCCCATGTCCCCCTGCTCGTGTCCCCAGTGTGTCTTGGTGATGAGTGTTAAGGCAGCCATGGTCAATGGCAGCACTGGGCCCCTACAGCCGCCGGCGACCAGCAAGAACATGCCCCTTCCTGGAGTGGTCAAGCTGCCCCCACCACCAGGCTCTGGGGCCAAGCCACTGGACAGCACAGGCACCATTCGAGGCCCACTGAAGACCGCCCCGTCGCAGGTGATCCGGAGACAAGCCTCCGGCATGCCCACTGGGACAACCGTGGGCTCTCCTGCCAGCCCCCCAGGACCCAACGGCAAGACCGGAAGGGTGGCCCTGGCCACCTTGAATCGTACCAACCTGCAGCGACTGGCCATTGCCCAGTCCCGGGTGCTGATCGCCTCTGGGTAGGTGCTTCCACAGCTGCCTCAGAGCATTTACTCACAGTAGAGATAGGCTACAGCAGATCTTCGGATCAGAAGAAGGAGGGGCTGCCAAGACTTAAGTTTCTCCTCCTCTTGTGCTGACCCCCTGGCTGCAGGTGAAGGCAGCATGGTGTGGTGGATAAGGGAGGGTTTGATGCTTGGCCTCTGATCTGGACTCTGGTTGAGACTTTGGCTCTTACTAGCCATATGATTTAGGACCAGATCCCTAACGTCATGGAGTCCTAACTTTCTCATCTGTAAATGCTGGCAGTAATACTCCTGTTAGGGTGGCTGTGAGGCTTAAAGAAGATTGTGACCAGGCGTGGCGGCTCATACCTGTGATCCTAGCGCTTTGGGAGACTGAGGCTGGAGGATCTCTTGAGCCCAGGAGGTCAAGGCTGCAGTGAGCTATGATTGTACCACTACACTCCAGCTTGGGTGACAGAATGAGATTGTGCCTACTAAGCAATAATAGGCAACATTAATAACATTAATTGAACTCCCTCTATATTGTAGTTTGGGGCTTTATCATCTCATTTAATCCTTGCAACAACTCTATGAAGTAGGCAAGTAGGCATTATCCCATTTACAGATGAAGACAGTAGATGTTCACTTGTTCAAGGGTACGTAGCTAATCATTGGCAGAGAATGGGATTCAGACTTTAGGACATCTGACACTAGAGCCCAGATTCTGACTCTGCTGTGCTCCTCCACTAAGGGAACCTCCACTAAGGGAGTTGGCCCCTTGGCAGTGCATTCTCTTACTCTGTGATCTAAGTGTTAAGCACAGACATCCTGCTCAGAATTGATTTCCCAAGGAGAAACACAGAGCTCATGTGTTTAAACTTAATTTAAGTTGGAACTCAGGTTTTGGTCTCCTGATCCACGTTCTTTTGGCTAAAGCCCAGCTCCTCATTGTACACAAAGGCAGTTTATAAAAGGCAAAATGCTGGTGAGATGCATGAGATTTTCATGACTTCCCCTGAGATGGCAGAAGTATTTGGGAGTGGAGAATGGATGGCTAAACCTTGCTGCTGCCTAATTTCTCCCCGATTTCATACAGCACCATCCTGGGGGCCTCTAACAGAGTTCCAGGGTGATTGCTAGCATGGAGGAGGGTGGCTCCTGTGCTGCATAAGAACCCGTCCTCCAGAAACTAGGACTGTCTGGGCTTGAACCCAAGTGCCTTGCTGTGTCAGTTGGGGCAAGATTTGCATCCTCTGTCTTCAGTTTCCTCATCTGTAAGATGGGATAGTAATAGTAACTTCCTTTTACAGTTGTCTTGAGGATCAAATGACATACTAAGTGTATAGACTTAGCACAGTGCTTGACACGTAATAAGAGTTCAGTCAGTATAGGCTGCTGTCATTGTGATTGCTGTTATTATCGTTAATAGGTATCCATGTAGTTGAAGTCAAAGCTGAGTAGGGTCTGACATCCCACCTTGTCTCTGGTGCCCTTGACAAATGCCAAGTGACTTCATGCCATCACTGAGGGAGAGGCACCCAGGTGGCTTTGAATCTAGATGAGGGAGTGGAGTCAGCAGCTTTATCTATCTTCTTTATTTCCTCTGCCCGCTAATAGAATTGGGGCTAGAGAATGGGTGGAGGTCCGGGCAGTACAGTTTCAAAAGGGCTATAGAAACAACTCGTTTTTTTTTTCCTCTACTCTGTTTTCCTGACAAGGGAGGCCCCTGCCTACTCCTCTCGATCTTCCAGCCCTTTGCTTTTCACCTCTTACCACCTCCCTCACCCCCAATCCCATCTTCTCCTCCAGCCTTTCTTGGCCATTTAATTAGCGTGTTTATTCCCTTTGTCTGGCATTGCCATCGACCTTCTGTCGTTGCAGGGCCCCTTTCCCCCTCCTCTCTCTGCCCATGACCTCTTCCAGCAACTTTCCCACGGAAAAAGGAAGACCAGGGAGGGCGGGAGGAGTGGGATGAAGAGAAAGGTTTGGGGGCAGGAACAAAAGATCCTGTGAATTATTCAGAGACAGAAGCAGGGGGTTTCTAAAGGGAAGCAAGAAGGGGGCTGTGCAGTGGAGGCAAGCGTCACCCCTCTAGCCCCCTCCTCTGAGGATTCTGTCTCCAGCTAGGCCTCAGTTGCCGTAGAGACAAGATCCTTGTCCTGCTGGAAGATTCCTGGGCTGGTGCATAACTCCGAGAAAAGCACTGCTTCTCGTCATGGTGCCTGCAGAGATATCCTCCTTCCCCCCCTCCCTCAAAACTCCTTTCTCTGCCACCTTGCCAGCTCTCTTCTCTTGTCTTAGTTTTATGTTTTAGCGACAGAAACAAAAGACCCTCCATATCAGGGAACAGCCCAACTGAATGGGAGCAGGGGATGTCTTATGATTGGCCAAGAAGTGGTTAGGACAGACAGTTTTGGCTGATGGAGTTGCCTGAAGGATGTGAGATGCATGCCTGCCATTGGGTTGCAGTTTTCTAGGAGAGCTCAGGCTTTTGAAGCTGGGGTCCCAACAGGGTGTGACCAGCTGGGACTTCATGGGCTGTTCTCCAAGGTTTAACCAGTAATAGTGGGGGAGGTGAGATCAGGTGTTGCCAACTCAACAGTCTCAAGTACTGCCCAGGACTCAACTTTATGCTGGATATCCATGACCTCAAGAATCAGAAAATTGCAATATTAGAGCAGAAAACGTCTTTATTCAGCCCAATGCCCCTTTTATACTTGGGAGGTAAAAGCAGAAACAGTCACCCAAATTTGCACAGGGCTCAGTTGTTTACAGTTATTTGACCTAGTTCCTAAATCCTCACAGGGACCCCATGGGGCAGACATTTAGGATGTCCTGTTCACAGCTGTGGTAACTTAGATATGGTCAACAAAACGCAGAGAGGCTGTGTGGCTCTCCCAAAGGCAAAGCAGGTCAGTGCTGAGCAGGGCTAAAACAAAGACTCCCTGACTCCAGTGCAGAGCTCCTTCCATTACAAAGTTCTGGATTTCACAAGCAAATATCCCCCTTCTCCCCAGACCCCTCCTTCCCGGAGCCCAGTGACAAGCCTACCCGCCATGTCATTCCTCAAATGGCAGGGACATGTATCTCTCCCACCTGTTGAACTCACAATCTTCTTGTGTGTCCCAGGTCCACGTGCGGGCCCTTCCCTCCCTCTCTCCACACCTTGCCCCTGAGTTCTTGAGCTGCCTGAAATGTGTGGTGTTCTGGGGATTGGATTATTTCCTGGTTGGCCAGATTGGGTGTGGAAACCTGCCAGTCCAGTTTATGGGAACAAAGGTGGCTTTTGTCACCCAGATCACAGCTACTTATCAGCTGGGGTGGGGGCTCTGAAGATGGCGAGGGTGAAGGTAGGTGCAGGGCTGGGCCCTGAGTGCTGCCCCCTGCTGGGGAGATGGGAGCAGGACACAGGAAGCCGGGTCTTTTCCCCAAACCTCTCCAGAAAGGGCTGGGCGAGGAGAATCGGCCATAAGTGGAGGACTCAGGGCTTGGGTGGCCATTTTGTTCTCAGATATTGGTGGGAAGTTGTCAGCCAGTTTCCGTGGCATCTTCTAACCCAAGACCCTCACAGTTTTACAGATGGGGAAATTGAGGCTCAGAAAAGTTAACTACCTTAGGGAGAAACTCCTGGCAGGGATGGGACTTGAACCTGATTTTCCTGACTGCCCATCCACCATACCATGCCTGGCCCTGGGGAGCAGGTCACAGAGTCCAGAAACAAGTCCATTCTTCTTTTCTTAGCCCAGTGGCCCTTGTTTTGTATTCAGCTTTCTCCTCCATCCTCTCATCCTGGTTTGATTTATCCTGGGGACAGTTTCAGAAGAAAAGTGGCTTTGGGTGGCCTGGTGAGACACAGACATTCCCATTCCCACATCTGTTCTTTCACATCCATCTCCCAGCATTGGTGCACATGTCATCATCCCTGGGAAGGGACAGAGCCCCAGGCAGGCTCAAAGTAGCTTAGAGCTGGGGAAGCACCTCCCTTACAGGCATGAGGGGCAGAGACAGACCCCACTGCTTGGCAAGAAGGTCCCGTTGCAGCTTTCCCCATTCCTATTGGTGGGTTTATTCATTACGCTCTCTGAGTTTCTGGTCTATGTTTGCAGTGTGGGATGTTATAAGGATTACATAAACACAAGATCGTGGCATAGTAAATGGGCTCTTGTGCCAGATTTTCTGGCTTAGCTGTGTGATCTTACCAAGTTTCCTTAACCTCTCTGTACCTCAATGTAGTTGTCTCTAAAATGGTGTTAATAAGTGCACCTCTTGCATAGGATGTTGGAAGGATCAGACAGGTTTATATGCTGTGAGCAGTTGGAGCCACTCTTGGGAGGAGGTGAGCTCTGTGCATGTTGGTAACTATAACATGTGAGTGAAGAAGAGCCATGAGCCATGTGTACACTGCTGACCCCCAGCATCGGGAATAGCAAACAACACAAAGTAGGGCTTAATAAACACTTTTTGGATGGATAAATCAATACATAAATATTCTTTTTTTCCTCCTCTTGCTTACCCAGCACCATCCTGCCCCCACAGCAGAGCTGCTGGCTTTGTAGGCTGTCTGCCCCCTGGAGTCATCTGTGACTGGGTCCATTAGCCTCTCCAAGCCCAGCTGCAGGAGTGTGGGTGGCAGAGAGGATGGCGCAAGACCCAGACCCATGTGTCCCATATTTTCCGAGTCAGCGCTGTGGGAGGGCCGCGCCTTTCCCAGGCAGCTGCGCCATCTCCTCTCCAGCCTGGCTGGAGTTGCTGGGGAGAAGGACAGAAAGGGGAGGAGGCTTTGCCTAATATTTATATATGTCTCAGGGAAAAGGAGAAGTGACAGCTGTTCTAGCAGTGGTTCCAAATGTTAGGCTGGGGATTGCTGCATCTGCAGCCTCTCAGGAGCTTTGGGAAATGAGCTTCTCCTGCTCCACAGGTGGCTATTCTGGTCTGGATCTGGGTCTCTGTCCTTCTAAAAGCATCTTAGGTGACTCTTTTGTACACCCTGGTTTGAACTTGCTTCTTTGTTTTTTCATTCCTTCAACAAATATCAATTGAATGCCTACTAGTGCCTGGCTCTGAACAAAACAGACAAGGATATTTTGCCCTTGTAGAGCCTAGATTCTAGAAGGGGGCATAATAAGCAATAATTTCTTTTAAAGGATCCTAAGTAGAGCAGGAGTCCTGGCGTGGGATGGAGGGGTGGGTAGCAATATTCAATACTATGGTCTTAGGAACCTCACCTGGTAGGTAGGATTTAACCAAGGGCTGAAGGAGTTGTAGGAGGAAACTAAGCAGTTGTCTGGTGGAAGGGCATTTTGGGTACAGGGAACAGCATATGCAAAGGCTCTGAGGCAGGAGTGCACCTGGCTCCTTGAGAGCTGAGTGATATGAGAGGAAGCAAGATGAATAAGAGAAGCTGGGTGGCAGTGTTGGCAGATCGTGCGGGCTCCGTAGGCCTTGCTAGGACTTTAACTTTGAGTGAACTGAGGAACATAGTTCTGAGGTTCTGAGTGGCGGAGTGACATGGCCTGACTTAGGTTTTGAGGATATCACTTCCTGCTGTCTGCTGTGTTAAGCAGTTACTGCATTTTATTAGAATTAAATACTGGTCCATTTTGTTCCACGTGTCAAAATGACATTGTATCTGCTCTTTCCTTTCACAGGGTCCCCACAGTCCCAGTGAAGAACCTAAATGGGTCAAGTCCTGTCAACCCTGCCTTGGCAGGTAAGAGAAACCCCAGGATGCTCTGGGTTAAGGTAGAGAAATCAGAGTGATGAAATAGGTCGTGAGCATTTCTGGAAAAAAAGGAGAGAATCTGGATATTAATGAAAGCAAATGGTGATTTTAGGAATTGCATGGGAATGGTATGAAGAGTTTGGAAGAGAACTGATTACTAAAAGGAAAGCATGCAATTGAAGATAAGTGAGTGAATGAATAAGTTTCTGGGGAAAGTACAGGGTAGAGAATCCAGGAATTATGAGAACTTTCTGCTGGAAAGGAGGAGAGTAGGTTAATGGGGAAAGAGGAATTTGGGGAATGTTGAGAGCTAAGTCTCCAGTCCTTCCTCACCCATGCCCTGCCCCTTCCAGGAATCACTGGCATCCTCATGAGTGCAGCGGGGCTGCCTGTGTGTCTCACCAGGCCACCAAAGCTGGTCCTACACCCACCCCCCGTCAGCAAGAGTGAAATAAAATCCATCCCAGGGGTTTCCAACACAAGCCGCAAGACCACCAAAAAACAAGCCAAGAAAGGTACCAGCCTCTTGTCTCATGGGGTACTGACAGTCAAAGACTTGGCTGTCAGCCCTGAGTCTGCCTCCACCTCCAAGGGTCATAGCCACGGCTTCACCCTCTGTGCCTCAATTTCTGCATCTGCTAAGTGGGCCTAACCAGTAAATCTTGACGATTATACCAAAGCTGATGTGTATGGATCAGATGGAAACACCTTGAGAAATAAAAATATACAATGCAAAAGTATAGAAACATAAAAATATAAGGTGTGGTACAAAGAAAATATGTTAGAAGAGAAAGATAACTTTGGCATTGGAACCAAAACAGACTGGATTCAAATCGTACCTTCGTTTCTTGCAAGTTGTGTGACCACATGGAGCCCCTATTTTCTCATCTTTATAATGAAGTAAAAATAGTCACAACTAGTATAACTGGTATCCAGCAGGTATATCCTGGAATGCATCGATGACAGGAAGTAGTCCCTGTCCTGTTTCTCCCTAGAACCTACAGATGCTCTGAAATCCTCCTTTAGGAACCCCCTCCTACCTGCACACAATCCGGCAAGTAAGGGGTCAATATCGGTACCTTCCTAGCACTGCAGGACCCCAGCTTAGCTCTGTGGTTGGTCTTTCTGGTCACTGGCATTAGTTGTTAAATTTGACCGTCTCCCTAAGCCCCAATCTTGCAGGCTTGTGAAGTTTAAATTGGATCATGTGTGTGTTGCACTTAGCCCAGGGCCTGGCAAGAAATAGGCTCTTCATTACTAGAGCTTAATTCTTACAAGAGAAGCAGGGCAACCGGAGGAAAGGGCCTGCATTGAAGCTTTTGGCTGTTGCATGATCCACTTCCTGAAACCCTTGTCCTACTTTTCCAGTCCATCAAGATTTCCCTGCTTAAATGAGCTCAATTGCCTTGCTCATAGTCTTATCGGAAATAACAGCATTTTACACTTTCCCACTCTTCCTGTTATTATTAATAGTGCATATCAGGGCCTTATCTGGCAGAGAGCTAAAGGGCAGTACATCCATTTGCTCATTCGATTGTCAAAGCAACCCTTTGAGGTAGTGCTATTGCTTATCCCCATTTCATAGGTGAGAAAACAGAAGCTTAGAGAAATTAAGGGAGTGGCCCAAGGTAGCACTGATCATTTTTCAGGTTGTATCATCCCATCCACTACCTTCAGGTTGGGCTACCTTTTAAGAGTCCAGTCCCCCCAAAAAAATCCCTAAATCATTGCAGCCCATCAGGAGGCTTCCCAGAGGATCACCCTTCCCCTGCTGCAGGACTGTGCTGGCTGGCAGTGACTGTGCCATCCACAACCAGGAAAGATTGTTCTGGAGTCGTGGGTCATAACTTCCTTGTTTCCCATAAAAATAATCACACTTTGACACCACATTATAAATTGAGACTACACTTAGCAAATTGTAAAATGAAGGTAGTAAGACTGCCTAACATCTATTTAATGTGTAACAGTTTACAAAGTGCTGTTATCAAATCATTTCATTATAAGGAAGAGAAACCCACTCAGCTCTTCTCAACTAAAAAAGTGGGTTTGTTGAAAATAGGCACAGAGATGGCAGAAAAGGGACTGCAAGAAATAAAGCCTTCTCGTCAAACCATCTCACTTGCTTTTCCACAATCCATACTCTCTTCCATGTTCTTAACTTAAATTGCAGAAGGAATTCCTCCCCTTTTTGCTTTTAACTTGCCTGATAACTTCCTCCTCTGCCATGTCTAGCACGACAAGGCTGTTTGATCTCTTACCTCTGCCTTGGTGGCCCACTGAACCTCCTGTCTCTGCAGGTAAAACCCCGGAGGAAGTGCTAAAAAAATATCTGCAAAAAGTCCGGCACCCACCAGATGAGGTGAGTTCAGGATTAGAAGAGCGGGATTCACCTCTCCATCACCCACAAGCATTTCCTCTTCCGTTGTTGGTTTCTACAGGATATGGCAGGGGCTGCATTCCAAGCTCTCATGGGTACAGAACTGGTCAGAACTGACACTGAGGGTTCAAGGTCCATGGGCCAGAGCTGCAGCTGCACCTCAATCTCTCCCGCCTCCCCCTTCAGCATAGTGCTGGTTGTTTTTAAGCTACCTTAACATGACAGTCTCAATTTAAGAAAAACAATGTGATAAGCCACAAGAACTCACCTTAAAATGGGTCTGATACAGAACAGTGGTTCTCAACCAAAGACAATTTGGACCCTGAGGGAACATTTGGCCATGTCTGGAGACGTTTTTGGTCGTCATTATTCTCAGGACCTTGTGAGTAGAGCAGAGGCCAAGGACAGTGCTAACCGTCCTACAATGCCCAGGACAGTCCTCACAGCAAAGAATTGTCCTCCCCAAAATGTAAATAGTTCTGAGGTTTAGAAACCCTGTTAGACATTTATTTCAATAGCAGTCCCTCTGGTACAGTTAAAATACAATTCTTTTACATTTCTTTACAAGTTCACCTTAAGTAAAGCTCCTCAGTGGGCTTGTTGCCAGCATTTGTTTCCTCCATAAGCCATTGAAGGACAAAACAGAAGGACAGTGCATTGTTATAGCCCTCACGATTATGATAATTTAGATGATGAGCCCAAGTTAATCAGTACCAGGGATTATTTCAGGACGTTGTTGTGTAAAGTAAGACAAAACGATATTTAGATTCCAGAAAGCACATACACCCTTATTTGTGGGTGTTTTAGAAGAGAAGTGGTAAGAGCTCATCTGACCTCTGAGATCACTTGGAAATCTTCCAGGCTGGGTGACAGCTGACGGCCTCTCTGCTGTGTCTCCTCCCTCCCCAGGACTGCACCATCTGTATGGAACGCCTCACGGCCCCCTCAGGCTACAAGGGCCCGCAGCCTACAGTAAAACCTGACCTGGTAGGGAAGCTGTCCAGATGCGGCCACATCTACCACATCTACTGCTTGGTTGCCATGTACAACAACGGGAACAAGGTCAGTGCCAGCCTGTGGGGCTCCTGCCACCCTTCACACTGGGCTATGGAGTAGCAAGATGGTGAAGGCCCTGTAGGGCCCTTGCTCAAGTGATCTGGGAAGTCTTAGAGGTTACCCTTAGGCAAGAGTGATGATCTTGGCTGTTCTCAGCAGGATCAGTTCTTTACTAAATTACAGTGCTGGTAAGACTCGTCTTCACCTTCCCTTTTGGGCTGTGCTATCTAACTCTCCATCTTTGGTGTCAGGTCTAAGAGGGGGGTAGGTTTTGCCCATGAGGGTTCTGAGGGGAGTGGCCCATTGTCATGGCCCATTGCTAGGTGAAGTGTGCTCCCATCAGTGAGAGAGAAGGAAGTTCTTATCACAGCGCTAGACCTATGGTGAGTATTCGTTCATACCATTGTAAATGGGTTTCCCAATCACCCTTTCTTCTCCAGCAACAGTGATTTTCAGCTACAATTTTCTCTGGACAATTTCAAAACACCCTTGATTGGCCCTTCAAAGGTACTAAAGACTGTTGCCAAAGTACACCTGGTAATCCCTGCCCTAGAATCCCACTGTTGGAAGAGGGGAAGGCTGTTTGGGATGCTTGTCTTGTCTATTATCTGACAATGCAATGGTATCCCCTCATTAGAGCTGGTTCTTTGGAATCTGGAAGGCTCCATAGGTGATAATTCTCTCCTTGCAATGTCTGAGCATTTCCTAAGTCGTTGACTCATATTCTTTCATGTACCTGAGATAACTTTTACTCCCTATTTCCATGAGCTTGAGTACTACTTATTTCTCCAGGCCAAGCTTAGATTACATCAGAGTCTGAGATATCCCTGATAGTTCCCAATCTCTCACTAAGCAAAAAGTATGTCTGGATTATACGTCTGTCTGGTCTGGTCTATACATCTCTTACTGTGGGAAAGAAGTAGAGGCAAGAAAGGTGGGAGACCTGAGCTTGAATCCTGGCTTATTAGCTGAATGACCTTGGACAAGGTTTTCCAATCTCTTTGAGATTTCACTTTCCATCTGGAAAATGGAGATAAAACTATACCTACTTTATGCGGTCTTATGCTATTATTATTCAAATTGATATCGCCTTTGTATTAAAGGCTGTAATTTTTTCCTTCATCTTCATGTAGCCTATTTGACTGAAGTTCCCAAAGTACTTTCTTGGTGTCCCTGAGAGACATGCTTATAGTGGTGGTCAGT
The DNA here is from genome assembly GCF_006542625.1 of Nomascus leucogenys. Classification (NCBI taxonomy): domain Eukaryota; kingdom Metazoa; phylum Chordata; class Mammalia; order Primates; family Hylobatidae; genus Nomascus; species Nomascus leucogenys. Next base: position 78,519,423 of record NC_044384.1, read on the forward strand.
CATTGATGGGGGATGCAAATCTGGATCACTTGCTCACTTTCCCAACCCTGGGCTAAAAGGTTTCACTGGGATCTTGCATTTCAAGAAGTTATTTTGGGCTTAAAGGGGTTTCTTGGCACATTTGTTCCCTATTTGATGTCTATATTCAAGAAGAATATGGTAACTCTACTTTTATTTCCATGGGGCTTTCAAAAATGTTTCTCAAGAGTCTATGCTTTATTCTCTTTTGCACTAATACTTTGAAGCATGTGTTTTTATTTTATCAAACACATGAGAGAAAAGGGCCCAAGAAGAAGGGAGTGATTCACCCTAGGTCATGAAGCAAGTCAAGGCCAAAGCAGACAGTGGGAACCTGGTTTCAGAGAATAGTCACCCTAAATACGAGCTATTGCTTTAAGTGAGTAGACTGGAGAAGTCCCTAAATAGCTCAGCAGAGGATCCCTGTCTTCCTGAGGAGTTGGGGATGTCCTGGCAAGCTTTCATCCCAGCTGCGCAGCAGCACATTTTACACACGTTGCTCCCAGCCCGTGCGCCTTCCTTCTCTTTGCGCCTCCTTTTTGCAAGCCTGGGAATAGGATTTGGTGTCCAGGCCCTCCTCCAGGCAGCACCTCACCAGGTCCTGCAGTGAAACCGTAACCCTGTACACCCCTGCATCCAGAACTGCCTCTTCCCACGAATGGAGCCGCAATGCAAAGCTGGGGGTTTAAACAGACCCCACACCCTGACAAGCAGGAAGTCCTTTAATCTTGCTGTGCCTTGATTTTCCTCTCTATAAAAAGGGGCTAATAATTTCTTCCAGGCCAGTGTCAGAAGCTGAGGCCTAAATGAAACAAGAAATGTTAAACTCTCTTTATAGTATGATTTAAAGCACTATAATTACTGGCATCATTCCCTCTTCTAGGTATTTGTGCAGACCTTACACTCTATCCTTCTAAGCAAATTCATAGCTATTCTTCAAGGACTATTTTCTTAAAGTTATCCTCATTTACTCCAGCTCTTAATGGCCAATTTCTCTTTTCATAGCAGTAGTTTCCAAACCTGTATGAGCATCAGTCTTTCCACGGAAATTATAAAAATGCTAATAACATTTAGATATACCACATGCTAAAATCTTCCTATAGATTATCTCATTTAATTCTCCCAACAACCCAATGAGACAGATATTTTTTATCCTTCTCCTACAAGGGAAACTGAGACTCAGAGAAGTTAATTAATTTGTCCAAGGTCACACAGCAGGCAGATGTCAGAGCTAAGAATTAGGTCTAGGCAGTCTGATTTTCGCATTTACAGCCTGAACCATTATGCTTTGCAGCTTCCCAGTTCTTACTCAGTGGACCTGATGTGGGGCCCAGGCATCTGTGTGATTAACAAGCTCTGTGGGTGATTCTGATGCTCAGGAACTGGGCAGTTGCTGCTCTCCAGGTCTTGCTGTCTGTTCCACCCATTTGGTAGTGAGTGGCTGAATAATGACTCCCTGTGTAGGCTCCTGCCCTAGAGAGCTGGTCCCTCCTCAGGGACAGGGGCTTCTCTTACATATCCCTCAGCATGAAGCATGGGACAAGTTGTGGAATTTACCTCCTATTACTTTGGAGAAAGCAGAAATAGCCTAGGTGACTGGGCTGGGAGGGAAAAACTAAGATCTATCACTCACCGGGGCGCATTTTGTTCCCCTGGCCCTTTATCTCTGGTACCTTTTGGGACTGGCTGGGGAAGTTATTACCAAAACTGTTTCCCAATCTGGCTCTTCTGGCCTTGGCCCCTCAGGATGGGAGTTTGCAGTGTCCAACCTGCAAGACCATTTATGGGGTGAAGACAGGCACCCAACCTCCGGGGAAGATGGAGTACCACCTCATCCCCCACTCCTTGCCTGGCCACCCAGACTGCAAAACCATCCGGATCATCTACAGCATCCCCCCTGGCATTCAGGTGAGCCTTTCTCTCAGTTGAGCCTTTCCCTCAGCCCTTGGATTTTATTGTTTTATGTGTTTGTAGGTAAAGTGTTACATACGAAGAGTCTCCTTCCCACACTTTTCCCCCATCTACCCAGCCTCGCCCGCTGACACTACATCCCCCGACTCAACACTATTGTACTGACTTTCCTATGTATCCTTCCAGGATTCTTTGTGCACACGCAACAGAAAATTGCATCCACCCCTCCCTTTTTTTTTCACAAACAGCGACATTTAGGCACATTGTTTGGCACCCTGCATTTTTCAGTTACCAATATAGTCTGTAGATCTTTCCACATCAGTATAGAGAGAGCGTCCTTGTTCTTGTGTCTGTGTAATCATCCATTGTATAAATGTACCACTGTTTGCATTCAGCAGTCTCCATTTGATGGGCATATGGATTGTTGCCAATCTTTGGCTACAACAAATAATGCTGGAATGAATAACCTTGTACACATGTGAATATATCTGTAGAATAATTTTCCAGAAGGGGAATTTCTGTATCAAACGGTATTTGCACTTGTAATTTGATAGCTATACTTGGCTTTGATTTTGGTGGGCATTTCTTTCCTCTTTTGATTCTTTGAAAGACAGTCCTGAAGAACAAATCTGAACACTATTCCTGCCAGTAAATACAAATGTGGCACCTTCCTTCACACAGTGAAGCTTTTTCTGAGTGTTCTGGGCCATTGACTGTATGCATTTCTTTAGCAAATATTAATTCTTCTATATTATTTTCCTCCCTCCTAGTTTTCTTCTTCCATTTTGTCTTTTATTTAACAAACATGGAGTGCGGATTATGGTCCAGACATGTTCTAGACATTGGAGAAGCAATGAGCAAAGTAGACGCAATCCTTGCTCCTTGAAGCCCCTATTCTAGTGGGGCCAGGAAGGCCGTAAAGGAAACAAATGAATAAACAAGGTACTTCCAGATGGTGATCATCGATGTGGAGGAAATAAAACAGGAAGTTGTGATGGCCTGTAAAAGAAGTGAATAAATCACAGTTCTTCCTGGAGGGGCTTACCAGCCAGTCAGGGGAAGATAAATGTACATCACTAATAAAACCTCTGAGATGCAATGTAGACAAAGTGAGAACACAGGCCTTCAAAGTCCAGCGGACCTGGGTTCCCCTTCCTGGCTGAGTCTTTATTAGCTGGTGCCTTCAGCCCAGGGGTTCCCAACCCTCAAGCCACAGAAGGGGCCGCACAGCAGGAGGTGAGTGATGGGTGAGCCAGTAATACCACCTGTGCTCTGCCTCCTGCCAGATAAGTGGCAGCCTTAGATTCTCATAGGAGCACAAACCCTATTGTGAACTGTGCATGTGACGGATCTAGGTTGCGCACTCCGTATGAGAATCTAATGCCTGATGATCTGTCACTGTCTCCCATCACCCCCAGATGGGACCATCTAGTTGCAGGGAAACAAGTTCAGGTCTCTTACTTATTCTTCATTATGGTGAGTTGTATAATTATTTTATTATATATTACAATGTAATAACAATAGAAAGAAAGTGCGGAATAAATGTAATGCTCTTGCATCATCCCCAAACCACCCCCCACCACCCTGGTCCATGGAAAAGTTGTCTTCCACAAAACCAGTCCCTGGGGCCAAAATGTTTGGGGACAGCTGTTTTAGACAACAGGCCCTTGACCTTTTGGAGCCTGATTTCTTCACCTGCACAGCTAGGAGCCCAATTGGCAGAGGTTTGGCGAGAATGGGAGATAACGTTTGCCTATGTGTATTGAAGGGTGAGCACAGTACCAAGGTGCTCAATACCTGGTTGTCAACATCATTTTAGGTCCTGCTTGTCATGGTAAAGAGGAGGGCTTATATCTGTCTGTCTGTCTGGGAGGGTTAGAGGAGACTTTCTAGTGCAGGGAATTGTCTAGTTGAGTCTAGAAAGACATAAAAAAAATGGAGGAGAATGTTTTTAGTGGGAGGAGGTAAGAGGGTTGTAGAGGAAAAATTTGAGTATCAAAGGGCAAGAAGGAAGGGTTTAATTTGGGGCTCAAGACTCGCAAGGAAGTAGAGGGAGGAAGCATGAAGGAGGTGGAGGGAGAAGACTAGGCCGTGAGGGAGGTTGCAGCCAGATCATAGAAGGCATTGAATACCAGGGCGAGGGTCCTGGATTTTAATCATCAGTTATTGGATATGCAGTTAGGAATATGGACCATTGTGTGAATGGAATTATGCTCTAGGAAGGCTAGTCAGGCCAAAGAGTTGGGGATGGCCAGAGGAAAGAAGACCAATTAAAAGACCACTGCCACAGTCCAGGCCCTAGGAATGGGGCTCGAACAAGGGAAGGCCGGGATAAGGAAGAGAGAGATATGGTTGGATATGGGGTCAGGTGAGACTTCTGGAGTGTCTCAGAGGCAGTGAGTCAAGGTGATACAGACATGAATGAAAAAACAGGACTTGGGAGAAACAGCCGATGTTCTGGTGAGCAGTAGAACAGACTGAAGCTTGCAAAGACAAACGTGGGGCTACCATTTCCTCCAGGATTAAAAAGCAGAGAGCCCACACTGGGGGATAGAGGTGGCGCACGCTGCCTTGACGGGTGCCGCGGTGGCTCCTCCTGAAAAACCCAAGCTCGTATCAAGGGAAATGCAGCTCTCCACTGTTAGGATCTACATTCATCCCTGAGTGTAAGTAACAGGACACTCAGTGCCATGTCATTCAAGTTTCCAGGGACCACACAGGCATGCGCTTCTGTGAGGAGTCGAGACCTTCAAGCTCTGCATTCACTGCAGAGAACCATTCCCTTGGGGAGAAACTCTGGGTTGGGCTGAGGCAGAGTCGTGACTGCTCCACTTAGCAACGAGCTGGGAGGGCACAGCCGCGTTGGGTCAGTGCCAGGCAGGCGTCTGAGTTGGCCACACAAGCGGCAGTCGAAGGCAGATCAGGAGCAGTCAGAGCCATGGTTAGAATTGGCCTTTCAGTCAGGCAACTTGATTTAGAAACAGCCGGGGCCATGGGAAGGTTGTAAATTTGTAGTGATTTCCTGTGAATGTCAAATTAATAAATGTTGGATTCTGCATCTCCGAGAAGGCGTTGTTGCTTCTTTCAGCTCACGGTGACCGCTCCCTTCTCTGAGACCCCACTGCATTTACCGTGTCAAACCATAGGTGATCTTGAATCATGTTAACTATTTAAGAAAATGGAAAGCCACAGAATTTCTTATTGTTTTGGAACCATGGTCCATAATAAGAGAAAAAGAAAAATCTGGTTTTTTTTTCTTGCAGTTTTTTCATTCATTTGTTCTTCTGTACTCATTCATTTATTCAGGCAGGACATATTTGCTGATCATCTACATGAGAACTTGTGCCAAGAGCTGCATGGAAGTATCAGTTTTATACTGGTTGAATCTAGAAGGGGTTTTTAAAGAGGGTTCCATCCCTCAGGGGGTCAGGGATACTCAGAAATTATAGACAAACCTTTGTATGCGGAGGAGGGGATTTGGTCATTGTTACCAGGAGGAAATTTGCCGCTTTTCATGAGCTTCTCAAAGGGGCCTGTGGACCCATTCTGGGCACTGATTAGAAAACCTGTTCTCACTCAATCGTACTTCAGTTTTTTTCTCGCCAAGTGGCCTGAGACTGCCTACTTAATAGGGTATTGGGTGGCGATAGTCGAAATGCTGTTAGAAGATTTTTAGTCCTGACTATCCCAATTCCTATTGTTAAAGAAGAAAACAAACAAAAACCCATGAGGACAAAGGAGAAAATCCACAAGAATCATTCAGAAAATTCTGTTGGCATAGCTCATAGCTTGAAGGCACTTTCTTTATCCTGAGTACTTGAAAATCCAGAGTGTGCCTCAGGAAACCTGGGCTTCAATTTTAGCAGAGCCACTAATATTACAGAAGCCACGTCTCTTCTCTGCACTGCAGATTTCTTCTTTTGTAAGACAATAGATGATGAAGATGACGGACAATTAAGTTAAACATTTACTGAGCTCTTACTACTCATCAGGCACCGCTCACTTAACATTTATAATAGCCCCATAAAGGAAGGACTCTGCATCATTCCTGTTAGAGAGACAAGGAACAAAAGCCCCAAGACAGGGTTCCAGCTAATACAGTGGGAGGTAGCAGCTCTGCATCCAAACCCAGGTCTAAGGACACAGAAACACATGTTAAATGACCAGTCACAGTGCTTTTTGGGTCCGTTCTCTGTTGAGGCTCTATGGGAATTATTATTGTCATTATTATTGAAATTAGTCACAGCCTAACCCCGCTCTTGTCAGAAATATTTTGAAAAATGCCATTTGCTTGCTTGCTTTCTGTTTTCAGGGACCAGAACACCCGAATCCTGGGAAGAGTTTCAGCGCCCGAGGCTTCCCACGACACTGTTACCTTCCAGACAGCGAGAAAGGGAGAAAAGTAAGACTGGAGGTTTCCACATAGAACTAGGTTTTAGAATAGATCGGGCAGTTTACTTCTATGTCAAGGCCCAAAGTTTTGCTTCTTACAATGCACAGACCAAAGAGAACTGTGTCTCTTTTAACTCTAGATGCACACAGTAACAAGGTCAAATTTGAGTCAACCATAGGTGGGGTGGCTACGATCAGAATTTTTTTTTTTTTTTTTTGCAGTTTGGTGGGAGTGGGACATTTAGTTTGTATATTAGCCTGTTCTCACGCTGCTAATAAAGACACAAATAAAACTGGGTAATTTATGAAGGAAAGAGGTTTAATTGACTCACAGTTCCACGTGGCTGGGAAGTCCTCACAATCATGGCAGAAGATGAAAGGCAACTCTTACATGGTGGCAGTCAAGAAAGAATGAGAGCCAAGTGAAAGGGGAAACCCCTTATAAAACCATCAGATCTTGTGACACTTATTCACTACCACGAGAACAGTATGGGGGAAACTGCTCCCATGATTCAATTATCTCCCACTGGGTCCCTCCCACAGCATGTGGGAATTATGGGAACTACAATTCAAGATGAGGTTTGGGTGGGGACACAGCCAAACCATATCAGTTTGTTTCCTCTCTCGGGTATTAGTGGCAATAATTCATCTATTTTAAGATCCTGTGTCTAGAGCCCTGCTGCTTAAACACTGGTCCTGGGACCAGCACCAGTGGCACCATGTAGAAGCTTGATAGAAATGCAGAACCAGAAGCCACTTCATCGTAACGAGATGCGTAGCTGATCTGACAACACATTGAAGCTTGAGAAACGCTGGTCTGGGATAGGGATCTTAATATGTAGATTATTTTCTTTTTATATACTTTCATATTATTTGACTTTTACCCAAAAGGGCAGAGAAAACAATCATTGGTTTCTGGATTCCCAGTGATTCATGATTAGGCTTCAGTGGTTCTATGAACTCTAAAATTAGAATAAAAAATTTATGTTTGTATTTCTATGGATGAGGCCAGAAAATCATTGGATTTTCAAAATCTTTCCCGATCTCAAAAGGAGTAGGAACCATTGATCTAAAGGGAGTACTGGGGGGAATATTGGACAAGATGTATTTTAGTGAGCTTTCTCTCCAAATTTCTGCAGCTTACTTCAACAAGTATTTATTTGTCATACACTTTGCATGTCAGCAGCTATGGCTATGCTGTTGCTGTGGGTCAGTGTCTTAGTCTGTTCTGGCTGCTGTAACACAGTGCCATAGATGGGGTAGCTTATAAACAATAGACACTTATGTCTCACAATTCGGGAGCCTGAGAAGTCCAAGATCAAGGCGCAGGCAGGTTTAGTGTCTGGCTAGGACTCGTTCACGTGAACCCATCCTGGTTCGTAAATGGTGCCTTCTCACTGTGTCCCCACATGGTAGAAGGGGCAAGGGGTTTCTCTGGGGCCTCTTTTATAAGGGCACTAATGTCATCCATTAGGGTTCTGCCGTCATTACCTAATCACCTCTCCAAGGACCCACCTTCTAATACTGTCACCTTGGGGGTGAGGATTTCAACATAGCAATTTGGTAAGGACACATATTCAGACCATAGCAGCAGCTTCAGTCAGCTCCATGTGGCTTCCTGTTCTGGAGGCCAGGTGGAAGGAGCAGCCCTTCAGTGGCCCGTGTCCTCCCCATGGAAGGGGGCAGAGGACAAACAGAGAACCCAAGCGGAAGTGTGTAATCGCATTTAGAGCTCCTGGATGCTTGTTACTTCCACTCACCCTTCACTGGCCCCAACAAGTCCTGGGCAAGCCAGATAAGGGGTGGGACAGTGACCTTTCTACAGGGAGGCACTTTGGGTTTCATGTCAAAGGGTATGGATATGGTCTCCCCCTACAGGTGGGAAGCAGGTATTTTGGAAGAATAGGAAAATCAACCACACTGAGGTGAGAGTGCAGTGTCCCCAGATTAGGGGTCAGGACCATCTGTGATACTGTTTACCTTGAAGAGCCAGATTTATGTGCTTGAGCCCTGGAGCTACATCCTAACTGTTGGTAAAATATCTCCACTGTAAAGTCCTGCAGTTAAAACTAGAATCCTGTTGCCAAGAGCTGCTTTTCTTCCAGGCCTCCCCTTTTTATGTTAATGACATACTCAGAGTCCCTGGTACCCAGATGGGCACGTTAACCTTCTTGGACTCCTGTTCTTATCCACCACATCTGTTTAGCTCATTCCTCCCTGCACTCACTGCCTTCCAAACCACTAGACTCCTCTTCTAACCCTGCCACTGCCAACATAGATCATCTTTTACCTGCTACCAGGTTAGTTATCTCAGTTTCTAGAATCAAGCTTTTTGTGCGTGAAAGAAAGAAAACGAAGAAACAACAAAGTGCAGTCTTCTCAGCTTGACATGTAAGACCTACTACAGTGTGAGTTAGACCTTCTCCTCACACCAGTTTCTCATCCTTATCCTTCACATCTGCTGTTCCAGGACCCTAACCTTGGGCTTCATTGTAGATTGAAGTATAATTAGAGGATGGGCTTTGAAGCCAGACCAGCCTGGGTTCAAGTCCCATTTCTGCCGTTTACTAGCTGTGGGAACTGGTTGGCTTCATGTCTTAAAGTCTCAGTTTCCTAATCCGTAAAATAGTGGTGATGATTTCCATCTGTATGGACAGGATGTTGGAAAAATTAAATGAAAATATCATTTGTAAAATGCACAGCATACTGACAGCAATTGTAATTTATCCATGCCTTGGGTTTATATTTGTTTACTATGTCTATACATCCTTCTCTATTGATATGCCCCAAATCCTTCCCTTCCTTTACTACTCAGCTCAGAAGCAACCTCCTCCATGAATTCTAGACTGATACCCATCTGAAAGTCAACAGAATGGTGATTCAGACCATGGGCTATGGAGTCAGGCAGTCCTGAAATCAATCCCTTAACCCCACCGCCCCCAGCCACTTACTAGCTATAAGACCAAGGCAAGTCTTTTACCTTTTGAGCCTTTGTTTCCTTGAAAGGGATAATGAGAGTCCAGTTTTCTGTCATTTAATGACAGGGATATCATTATTATTAGACGGCTTCATCATCATACAAACATCACAGGGTGTACTTACACAAAACTAGATGGAATAGCCTATTACACAGCTAGGCAATATGGTATAGCCTATTGCTCCTAGGCTACAAACCTGTACACCGTGTTATTTTATTGAATACTATAGGTAGTTGTATAATGGTAAGTATTTGTGAATCTAAACATTGAAGAGGTATAGTAAAAACACAGTATAAAAGATAAAAGTGGTATATCTGTATAGGGCACTTACCATGAATGGTACTTGCAGGACTGGAAGTAGTTTTGGGTGAATCCGTGAGTGAATGTGAAGGCCTAGGACATTGCTGTACACTACTAAAGACTTTATAAACACTGTACACTTAAACTACACTAAATTTATTAAAACTACTTTTCTTTCTTCAATCGTAGACTAACCTTAGCTCATTGTGACTTCTCCATTTAAAAACCTTTTAACTTTTTTAACTTTTGACTTGTTTGTAACAACACAGCTTAAAACACAAACACATTATACAGCTGTAGAAAAATATTTTCTTTAATCCTTATTCTATAAGCTTTTTTATTTTTAAAACCTTTTTTTTTTACTTCTGAAACTTTTTGTTTAAAATGAACACACGAACATATACATTAGCCTTGACATACTAAGGGCACAATCATCAGCATCACTGTCTTCCACCTCCGTATCTTATCCCGCTGGAAGGCCTTGGGGATAATAACAGGAATGGAACTGTCATCTCTTATGATAACAATGCCTTCTTCTGGAATACCTTCTGAAGAAACTGCCTGAGGCTGTTTTACGGTTAACTTTTCTTTTTGTAAATAAGTAGGAGTGCACTCTACAATAATGATTAAAAGTGCAGTATAGTAAGTACAGGGCAATAGGAATTTCTCAGCTCTTTTGTAATCTCGTGAGATCACCATTGCATATGTGTTCAGTCATTGACCAAAATGTCACTATGTGTGGCACGTGGCCATACCTGTATCATCCGATCACTGTAATGATTATATGTCCCAATGCCCAACGCTGAGAAAGTAAACACTAAGGAAATAGCAGCTCATATTTCTAATGTCTGCTTTTATTACTAATATGATTATGGTTTCCTCTCCTCCAGCTCATACCATGTTTACAGTAGTTCAGTTTTCAACCCAAGACATTTTCATTGGATGCTTTTTCTTCATGCTGGACACTACTCTGACCAAGGCCTGGAACAGGGCATTAGCCACTAGTCTTGCGCAACAAACTTTTTTTTTTTTTTAACTTTAACTGATTTAGAACATTCTGCAAGCCTCAAAACTTTCTTTGAGCCTCAGTTTTCTCACCTCGAGAAAGTCAGAGTGCTCCAAGATGTCACTAGAAAAATATTGCACAGCTTCAGCTTTGGATAAATTAATACTACATTGAGGTAGTGGTGGCGGTAATGAAGGGCAGAACTTCAGAAGTTCTCAGATCATAAGCGCCTTCAACTCCTAGATCCTATCTTTCAAAATGCAGCCGTTATGTTGGCAGATAACATTTATCAATTAATGCGTTGTAGGCACTGGTGTGAAAATACATTTCACGGAGTGTCCAGTAAGATGTTCACAACATTTAGAGCCAGATTGTACCATTGCCATTTCGTAAATAAGAAAATTAATGTTCAGAGAGGTGCAATAACTTCTCCAAGGTCACACAGTTATTCAGTGACAGAGCCAGAACTCAGCCTGTAGCTCCCGAACTCCAAGTCCAAATCTCTTTCTTTCCCCTGGGCTGCTTAGGTTATCATGATGCAGGAAGGGATGGGGCCCTTGGGAGGATTCTCTACCATCCAAGGGATAGTCTTTGACCGCCAATTAATGTCTGCCTTTCATGTCCCACTTTTGTCCCTCTAGGTCCTGAAGCTGCTGCTCGTGGCCTGGGATCGCCGCCTCATTTTTGCCATTGGCACCTCCAGCACCACGGGCGAGTCAGACACCGTCATCTGGAATGAGGTCCACCACAAGACAGAGTTTGGCTCTAATCTCACTGGCCATGGCTACCCAGATGCCAATTACCTGGATAATGTGCTGGCTGAACTGGCTGCCCAGGGTATCTCTGAGGACAGCACTGCCCAGGAGAAGGACTGAGGCCAGAAAAGCTTTGAGGTGGGAGGGCCCGTGGAGACTGCAGGACAGGAAGTGAGGAGAGTGAGTCGATGTAGAAGAAGTTGGTGTCCTGCCCTCCCAACTTTCTATCCTCCCCTCCTGCCCTGTGTCCATCCCTCATCCCTCCCAACCACAGTGGGAGCCAGACTGAATATAGCGACATCATTCATAAATCTCATCCAACACAAAGGGAGATGGGATGAGGGCCATCCTGGGTCTGTTCCCATGGAGTTTTTGGTGCTGGATAGGCAAGAATCCCCTCCCTACCCAACCTCCCAAGTAGGGGCATGGTCAGCACACCTGGGGTGTGGGCAGTGCCTAGGCACTCCATATCCTGGCTTTGGGAAGCCAGGGTTTCTTGCCTCAGCCGGCTTCTTGCTACTTCCACTCTGCTTTGAGACTGGAGTTTCTGCTATTCTCCTTCTGCTGGAGTCAGGGAGCTCTCACTGTGTAAGGTTGGGGGGTGGGCGAAGGGGTGAACCACTAAACTGCTGTGACATCAGAAACTGATGCCTTGGTGTAGAGCGAGGAAGCACTTCTTCCCAAGAGAGTCAAAGAAGGAAAAGCCTCTGGGAGCACATTCTGCTCTCATCACAGTCCTTGGCTTCTCTGGGCCCTCCTCTCCTCCTCACAGCTCTGACCTGTCCAAAGAGGCATCTGGTTCTCTCATGTGGATGGATGGACTCTGGGGTTCCTCTTTGGGGTGGCATCCCATGATGCTGTTTCTAGCCCCTCTCTGATCAAACCAGAGCCTGCATCCCACTGAGCATCTGAACTGTCCTCAGGGAGAGGAGCCCACAGCCTTCCTCCCAACTCATTCTAGACCAGCTCGAAGATTCCATGAGTTTCATCAAGTCACTGTGAGTGGAGCCCATGCTGGGCTCTGTGCCCTCTGTGTCTGTGCATGCGTGTGTGTGTGTGGGCGTGTGTGCATTGCTGGGCCAGCTTGATGGGAAGGCCCGTCATGTCCCTGCACTCTGTTTTGCAAGATGCCAAACCCCAGTTCTGATGGGGCTCCAACAGCCAGGCTGTGGTCCTTTGACATTCCTCACCTGTTGCCAACCTATCCCGTAGTTAACTGAAACCCCAATGGAGACAGAACTGTGCCTGGGGAGATGCAATGAGGTGAGGGCTGGACTCATCCTTTTATATTTCTTTTCAAGATTGGATCAGAGCTCATCTCCATCCAGTCTTGTTTCTATGAAGGCTTCAATCTGTTTCCATGCAAATTTGCTAATCAGAGCCCAGAGCTGCTGGGTCCCTCATCTCCCTCATCTGTTATAGATTGACTTACAGTAGGGAGAGAATTTCTTTAGCTCATTCCTAATGGGGTTGGGATCACGATATGGTCTGGTCCAATCTGCATCTTGGTTGTGTCCCAAGACCCTATCTCCTCCTGAACATTCTTATTGCCTTTGGCTCCCAGTAAGGAATGAATTGGGGGCCAGGGAGGAGAACAGGGGGGATCAAGAAGGGAAACCCAATTCCCCCTTTGAAAGTGGGTTCTTTGAACTGTGTGTTTGGGGGAAGTTCCTCTGGATACTAATTTGAATTTATATACCTCATGTTTGGAGGTTTGACATATATATATATATATATATGCATATATATTTCATAATATTTGGAAGGTTTTTGATGCTAGAAAAATGGAAACAAGAGAACCTTCAAAAATGGTACTTAGATGGGAACCGGAGGCCATTCTTTCATAAAAGCCAGCCCCATAGCTGCTTGCTGTTAGGCCTCCAGCCATTTTGACATTGGGGTGGATAGTCGATTCACCTGCCTGTCAGTCGATTCACCTGCCTGTCACCCATTTCTGTGGATGTGCTGGTGCTGAGCCTTTGCTCCCTTTCCAAATGGCTACAGGGATGTTGATCGGCTCCACCAGAGGGAGCTCTGATGGGAGGAATTGTTCTGCCACCCTTGACCCTGCGTCTCCTGTCGCCAGGCAGCCATTGTATCTCACCAGCAGACCAGGAGACTGATTCCAAGGTTACTGCACCACAGGGCAATTTCCTGCCATAGTTAGGAAGGAAACACCTGAACTAAATGGAAGAGACATCCCTGCGGTGTTTAATGTCGCACCCGTGCCCTTTGTCAGGTTACCATGCACCAGAGATTACTTGGAGAGCCTCATGCCATCTCTGCCTTCACATACTGGTCAAGTATCTGCTGAGCTTCTTGGCCACAAGGGTGCAGAAATAGGCTGAGTGTCCACGGGAAGAAAGACACAATGAGGCAGTAGGAGGTGGGGAAGGAAAGAAGACAGACTTTCACAATGGAATTAGGCATTGGGGAGAGATCAGTTTCCCCACGTCAGGGAGAAGAAGGTAAAGGTGGGGAAGGGGGTGGCCAGGAGGAGAAGGAAGAGGACTCAAAATGGAAAGGGAGCCGCTGTGCCCGTGGCAATACCACTTGGAGAGGTCGACTTCATACCTTCAAGCCTTTTTCCCTGGGCTTTTGATTGTGTCTGTGCCCCATTTCTTGTCCTCTCTGCAGATGCCCAGTAGGGGCTACCTCATCCTCGTGTTGTTCTTGTGTGGCTTTCTGGGCAGTAGGGATCTTGAATTTCCTTTCTAACACTGTGCCCGGCAAGGCGGGGAACATTCCTCTGCCCTTTCTCTTGTGCCCACCTGGAAAGGTGCAGTCTAGCTTTCAGTGAGAACCCTGCCAGCCGAGCCCTGTGCATCCACTACCTTGATACAGAGTGTTTTCCCACCAGAAGCCCTGCTGTGCTCTCCTGGCCCAAGTAGGGGATTCCATACCTTCCCTTTCATGGTCTTAGCACCAGCAGCCTAGTTTCTCCCTTCCAGAGTCTCCAGGGATGACAAATTGGATTGGAGACAAACCTCGTCAGATGCTCATCCCCTAAAAGGTTAATTGTGTATTTGTGGCTGCGTGTGCCTTTGTGTTTTCATTCTCTTCCCATTTTTGTACATTTTGGTCTTCTCTGTGGTTTTATACTTGGTCAAAAGTACTCATCTTGGTATTGCACTGTTGTGTGCATGAGAAAACTGGGGGAAGGCTCACTGGTACAAGAAAGGACCCCTGACCCCTTTCCTTCTCTGTGGTCCCCAGCATTAGATTGGGGGTTCTGGGAAAGGCAGGTGAATGTGCTAAGTGAATTGTTCTGTTTGTAACTGGAATGTTTTTGAAGTCTTTGGTGTTGCTCCGTGAGAGGACATCGCCACCTGGTGCTCATGAGGTGTCTGTGCAGAACAATAAATGGCAAATGAACAACCACAAAATTGTTGCTGTTGTTGGCCTTCTGCTGTTTGTAGGTTAGTGCACCTATCTGTGAGGGATTTGGGTTACCTCCCTGAGTCTGTAAGCAACCACAAGCCCTGCCACTGGGTGGGGGAAGTCCCTCCCCAACCACTTAAAAACAAATTTTCCACATATTACCCACCCACACATTTGACCTGGCTAGACTCTTTGTTTGCCTAAAGGAACAGACCACATGGCTGGGAAAATGAGTAAGTGAACGTGTGGGAGAAAAAGCACTTTTAGAATCACGAATATTCACTTTTAAAGGTCTCTTTGCCTGACTGCAATATAGTGTGTGTTTAAATCATTTACAGTCTGTTGTTTCTCAAATAAATGTTTAATATTAATCATCCCCAAACTGACAAGAACACAAAAATAAAATGCAAATACAGAGCCACCTTTGTCACCCAAATCTGTGTCTATTTCTGATAGCCCATGGAATGTGGTTTTCTTGGAAGCCAGGGTTGGTCTCCCCACAGACCCCAGCCTAAGGTCACCAGTTAGGGACCCAGGACTTGGAAGGCAGAGCCTGTGAGCTCTTCCATCAGGGATCTGACTCTGCAAAACGACTTGATGAATGCAACCTGCAAACTCCCATGTTCTAACTTCATATGCATGAGCTGTTGGACAGAGAGTTACTTAGTTCATATTTTACTGCATATTTATGTGCAATTTTGTTATTAGGAATATAAGTTTGTAAGGAACTTTTCATTTCAATACGCAGTTAGTGCATTAAAAGCCTGGGAATTTGGGGCTATATTTCCCTTTCTGACTCAATAATCTTCTAAGAATTCATAGGAAAGTCAGTATTTGCAGACAAGTGGTTAGCTTGGCTAAAACGTACAAAACACCCAGAACCCACAAAACACTTAGAGGTTTAGGAGAATGTTTTAATGCTTAAGAGGCAGGATCAAGTGAAGAGGTTATAGAAATCAGTGTCTCTGGCTGGGCAGTCAAGAGAGCAGGGCTCAAATTCTGTGACTCACTTCTCTGTGTCTCAGTTGGAAATGAATGGGTATCCTGGTTCCCACCTTCCCACACGCTGTGATGCTTCAAACTCCTTGGGTGAAGGGCCTCTTCTCAGCCCAAGATTTTGATTGTGAACATTAACAAAGGGAACAGTCATCCTCCACAGAAGATAACTCATTAATGACATTTGATTCAGTGAATAAATATATCATTTAAAAAAATATTGTAGGGGGATCATGAAAGTGGTGGAGGTAATTACAATCAGGAGAGATTGGTATTAAAATTGAGCAAAGTCGCAACTCTTGCCAGATGACAATTATGCATCCTGCTAGATGCCCCAGGGCTCTCAGCCTGGAACTGAAATAAATGTGTTATAAGTGTGCTGGATGCCTTTTTCAGTTCATTTGAAAACGTGGATTTGATCATGTCAGCTCCCTTTCTGCTGGAAAAAAAAGTAGCTTGCATAATTGGTGTTAACTATTCTGTTTTGATTCTACAGAGTAAGTAATACTCAAATATGGTCTTACTTCTTGCCTTTTTTACCCCCAGAACAATGCAGACATTGAAATGTGGTGTGTGTGTGTGTGTGTGTGTGTGTGTGTGTGTGTTCATATAACAGGAGGACAGGAAAGGTAAGGACCTAGAACAATGCAGACTGTGTGTGTGTGTGTGTGTGTGTGTGTGTGTGTGTGTGTGTGTTCATATAACGGGGACAGGAAAGGTAAGGACCTAGAACAATGAAGACATTGAAATGTGGGGTGTGTGTGTGTGTGTGTGTTCATAGAACAGGAGTACAGGAAAGGTAATGACCATCCATGGAAGATGAAGGGGTAGTACTTAGCACCAGAATCTTTTTCAGTTTTTACCCATCTTTCATTACTCCTTGTCTCCAAATCATCCCTTCCTCTTTGACCCACTAATAGAAGTTTATAACTTAAAATATTTTCTGAGGACTTGATGACACTAGTCAGAAGTCCAAAAGTGGTCTGGTATAAGGGAGTGTTCATCATGGGGCAGCTGGAAAAAGTGGAATTGGCACAGGCAACATCTTTCTTTTCAGATGTTTGAGGTCACCCCAAGGAGATAACAGTCTGTCAACATAGAGCCCTCAAAGTTAAAAAGCAGTAGCCAGGCAAGACTTATGTCTTTTCAGGGCTCTTCCAGGCTCTAAGAGTGTGAAATTCAGACAGCTTTTTAAAAATCAAAATAAAGGGCGAGTAGCTCTTACAGGCAGAAACTCTTAGAGCTCACAAATTGGAAACAACTGCAAACTTCAGAGTAAATTCATAGCTTCCAAATACAAATGTTCACATTCTCCCTCCGCTATTTTTACACAAATGCATTCAGGTGAAGACAGCAACACACATTGGGAAAGGACATCTGCTTTCTATTTTAGTCCCAGAATCGCTTTTGCTTCTAGTCCCAACTGTTCCCTCTCCCCAATCCCACCCTTATCCATGTAACAGTATGAATTTCCTGGCCCAGAGACGTAAAACAAGAAGTCACGAATATACCTACTTTTGGTTGCACTTGCCATTTCAATGCTTAGGAAAACAGAGTGGTCAGCAATGACCACACTGGAGATGAGAGAAACCATTTTTGGGGAGAGATTTAAGCTGGACTCTGCCCCTGCTCTTGGTAAGTGGTGTCTCCAGCTGCTGCAGTGCCTGGAACCAAACTCTGCCTTTCCTCAATTGCCTGATATGCTTTCTTCTTGAACTTCCGGGTGCCGTAGATGGCCAGGGTGATAACAACAGCCAGAATGGTGGTGACCCCCACTGTGACTCCAGCTGCAGCCCCTCCTGACAGACCACCACCATCCCCGTGGATGACATTCATGGCCCTCCGCAGCTCTATCGGCTCTCCCAGCCTCCACTGGTGGGTCTGGGAGTCTTTAATCCAGGATCTCGCATTCTCAGAATTGGTCACTATGACAGTATTGGTGGCAGCCTGACTCATGAGGGGTGGCCGGGTGAAAGGTGGGAGCCTGGCAGGGGGCAGGGACCCTCCTGTAAAGAGCCCGGATTTGACACAATAGGACACTTGGCATCCATCGCTGATGAGGGCTAGGTGCTGGCTGAAGCCCCCGGGGCACTTTTTCAGAGATGGTGCCCCTAAATCTCTGGATATAGCAGGATCTACCAGGGAGTTCCCAACTGTGCAGCTAAAGAACCCGCCAAAGGGGACCGCAAACCTGCTTCCCAGCTCATAGTCCTGAGAAACACATACCTTGAGGTTTTCAAAGAGTCTCAGTGGAAAGTAGCCGGCTGGGCATGACTGCGCATTTGTCATGGGGTTTATGCTCTTGCTGCTGAAGAGGCCCCCAAAAAGCAGTCCTGAGTTTTCAGGTACTTGGCTACTGGCCACACACCAAAAAGCCCTAAATTCAGCCTTTGCCACCTGGAACACATCTTCACACACTGTCTTGCAGAAGACGAGGAGAGTGCACTTTCGATGACACTCCAGGTGGTTGTAACCCTCCTCGTGGATCTGGGATAACAGGTGCACCGGGGAGTAGCCAGAGGGGCAGGAGAAATCACCAGTGAGTGGATTCTTCTGCTCCAACTTTTGGCAGAGGAGGACATCCCTATTCCCTGAGAGCTGCGTGCATTCCTGATAAACCCCACCGAAAGAGAAGTTGGTCATTTTCCCCTCGCAGGAGCCATCATCAGTGTTGGCCTGAAAATTGAAGTTGGGAGAATTGAGATCTGTGCAGCCAGGGTAGGTGTTGAATGTGTAATAGCGCTTCACAGCAGTTTCCACCGTCTTTGACACCTTCTTCACCAGGGGGCCTGGCAAGTCAGGCAGCATGTTGGGGTTGATGAAGAAATGCAGTGGCAGGCCAGAGCGGTCGATGGCCACCAGGTGGTTGGTGATACCCTGCTGCCAGGCCCGGAGGGTGATGCCTGGGTAAAAAGGAACCCCTCCGATGCTCTGCACCCTGGAGTTGGTTCGGTTTGAGAGGTAGCTCTTGGTGAGGACATTCTGCGAGGTATAGTTTTCCTCAAATTTGAAGTTCACGGTATTTTGGAAGGCAAGTCCAGCAGAGGCGGTCACGGCACTATGACTGCTCTGGCTGTCTTGGAGGAAGGAGGCCCTGAGGTGGTCCTCCTGAATAAGAGCAGCCCCAGCATCCACACTGGTGATGACGTGGGTGCCATAGTTGAGGACCAGGAGTTCTGCCAGGTAGGTGGCCATCCTTGTCTGGTTGTTCTCTAGACGGTCAGAGATGTCAAGGAGCTCCTTCCTAAAACCTGAGCTTAGCTCTAAAGTAGGGTTGATTTTGACTGTGTAGATGAGGTTTCTTACCTGAACTCGGGTAGTTATAGCTTGGTCCTTCACTTGGAGGGTCTTCATCCTCTGGAACTCAGTGGAAAACTTGCCATTGACTTTGGAAAAAAGGGAGAGTTCTGTGTTGATGGAGTAGGAGGTGCTGCTCTGGTAATTTGCCCAGGATTCCAGGATTTCTGAGTTCATCTCCAGGTTGCTCTGTTTCTGGGGAATGGTGAAGATTTCATCAGGGATGATATACTGTCCATCCTCAGTTGTCCTGCAGTTGGTGTAAGTCAATTCCATAACTCGTCCCATGTCCACATTCCGCAGATTGTCCCAGCCCCCTCCAGGTAGGACTTCCAGGACAGGTAGTTTCAAGGCATTCTTGCATTTTTGAACTCCAACTTCATCCATCTCTCCCAAAGGCTTGCCTGATTTAGCCCATGCTGCCACTGCCCAGAGAAGGATGGTGGCCCTGAAGCTGTTCATGGCTCAGACAACCCCAGCCACTCACCAGTCCTACACAGCAGCCAGCAAGCTTTAGGCAAACTAAAATGGAGAAAACAAAAGCAAATGATGAAGCAGAAAACTCATCAGTTCTCTAAAAGCTACCAGTTCCTCTTTAAGCTAATTTAATTACAAAATGGGGAAATGAGAGTTGGTTGGAATATTAAAGACCATCAGGTCTTTGAAGAATTTATGCCATACTAAACATGCAAACACAGCCCTACGTGCCTAACGGGTAACTATCCTAATTTTCCCTCAGCTCTGGCTGGTTACTCTGCTGCAGGGGTGTGCACTTAGAAAAAAATCCTGACCCCACACCCTACTGCTTCCTCCACCAGAAAGTTTGGCTTTGCTTTTTGCTCATTCTCTTGGACTTGATGTTTCATATTTTCCCTGACTGCTGTCTCCTGGGACTCCAATGTCAGTTTCCTTTTACTATAAATGCAGAGGCAAATGACCACACCACCCTTACTGAAACACCCTGGCTCCACCATACCTGTGCAAGCTGTTAGTCAAGGCCAACCCTGGGTTTCCCCTTTGCTTGAGGGTGGAGACTGTTTCCACAAAAGAAAGGAGTGAAATTCTTGGACACTTGTCCTGTGGGTTTCACTGTTATGAGCCATAGCAATTCTGTCTTTGGGGATGGCATTGTCTGGAGCACAACTGACAGGGCCTGAAGAGGATTTGGTTGCAATATGCTGGGAAACCCCAATTTGTATTGTCCTAAGCACTCAAAGTTAGGGCAAGGAACCCCTACACTGTGTTGTTTTCATTCAGATAGAAATGTTCAAGACAAAACCACACTATTATCTAGATTTTGATTTATCAACGGCAGACAGGGGCCAAGGAATATATGTGTATGTGTACACACATTTATATATCCTCTGTGTGTGTGCAGTTTCCTTGAAGTTGGTATCTGTTATACCTTTAATTTTTTGTTCCATTGCTAAGTGTGTGTAATCAGTTTAGGTGCATAAAAAAGAATGTGGCTCTTCATTACCCAATATCTTTTCTAAAAGCAAAAATTCATTTGCTATATATCATTAGAAGAATATAATTACATGAGTTTCTTTTCAAGTTCCAATGCCAGCTGTATTAGAGCCCATAATTTAAAACAATGGTGCCAGGCTTGATTGAAACCCAACTCTGCTAATTCTTTGGGACAATTAGGCTGTGTCTTAATACACTTAGTGGTAGCCAGGGAATCCAGAGGACTTAATGAAGCTCCCAATTGCATCCTTAACATTCCCAAGATTATACCATAAACTAGATACAGTACTGAGACTGAAAAAGTCATGTTGCAATTCACAGGTATCACTACACCATCACCTGTATGCATCCTGGAAGGAAGGTTCCAAGGAATTGAATTCCTCTGTTGGTTATTAATGCAGCTAAGAAGTGTTTTTAGAAAGAATGAGGCTAGTTACCTTGCTTCCCAGGCCGGGCTTCACAAGTTATTATCAAAACCTTGATGGTGTTCTGTAAATCTAGAAATACTGCATTCTGGGTCTATTTTTTCTCCAAGACAGGGTCTTGCTTATTGCCCAGGCTTGAGTGCAGTAGCTATTCACAGGCATGGTCCCACTACTAATCCGCATGGGAGTTTTGACCTGCTGCATTTCCAGCCTGGACCCATTTAGCCCTCCTTAGGCAACCTGGTGATTTGCTCCAAGGAGGTCACCATATTGATGCTGAACTTAGTGCAGGCACCCAATTGGCATAGCACACTATAGCCCAGAACTCATGGATTCAAGCAATCCTCCCACATCAGCTTCCCAGGAATCTGGGACTGCAGTCATGCACCACCACGCCTGGCCATTCTGGGTCTATTTGTGCCACAGTTATCATGCTTCTGGGAACTGACACCAGCCACCCAAGAGGGATTAATTTATGAACCAGTGCCTAGTCTGTATTTGGCTAGAGGACCAAACCTTTGCACAGGATGTTCTAGTTAATTTATAAATCAGTTAGCCATAAATTTATACCTCAGCAACATGATCCCAGAATTAGAAAAATGAGAATTGAATGCCCTTGAGTACTTCCAATAAGTCTCTTGAAATACCTACATACTTCTCTTCAAACTATTTCTGGGATGGTTCATCAAAATTAGAATACTCTCACACTGCTTTGGAGACAAGCTGACAATTTGTTACCCTCTGCTTTCTCTTTAGTAGACCCTGTTGAGAGCTCACTCTCCTGAAATGAGAATACAAGCAAGGTTAATACAGACAATTCTATATTCAGGTGTTCCTATGTCTCCAGACCTCTAGTCACTGTATTTTTTATTTCTTCTATAGCCTTTGTCTTCATTTTATCATAGGAAAAAAAAATTGAAAATAGCGGAAAGAGCCAACAAGGGTAAAATTACATTGTACCCATAAGACAAAATAGTTTATAGCCATCACAATTATTTAAAACTATTTTAATAACATGAGAAATTCTTATGCCATAATGTTACTGGAAAGGGTTCCCAATGCAGACCTCAAGAGACAGTTCTTGGACTTTGTGCAAGAAGGACCAGGGCAAGTCCACAGAGTAAAGTGAAAGTAAGTTCATTAGAGAAGTAAAGAAACAAAAGAATGGCTACTCCACAGGCAGAGCAGAAGTATGTGCTGCTTGATTAAGGATACTTATTGTTATTTCTTAATTATATGCTAAACAAGGGGTGGATTAATCATGAGTTTTCTGGGAAACAGGTGGGCAATTCTCAGAACTGAGGGTTCCTCTCCTTTTTAGACTATACAGGGTAACTTCTGGAAATTGGCAGTCATGGCACTGGTGGAAATATCTTTTAGCATGCGAATGCACTATAATTAGTGTATAATGAACAATGAGGATGACCAGGGTTCACTCTTGTGGCCATCTTAGTTTTGGTGGGTTTGGGCTGCCTTCTTTATTGCATGCTGTTTTATCAGCAAGATCTTTGTGATCTGTATCTGTATCTTATGCCGATCTTCTCTCATCCCGTGACTTAGAATACTTGACCCTCTGGGAATGCAGCCCAGCAGGTCTTAGCCTTCTTTTACCCAGCCCCTATTCGAGATGGAGTTATTCTGGTTCAAATATCTCTGACAATAATATTACGAAAAAAAGAATGATAAACATTCAGCATGACCCCAACTATGTACATAACTAGAGGGATGTACGCCAATGCATAGACAGTAATTACATCTAGTTGAGAGGTTTTTCTAAATTATTTTAATTTTTTCCTCTTTTCTGTGTTTTTTGAGTTTTCAACAATGAGCATGTATTTATTAACTTGAGAAATTTGTATTCAGAGCCTATTAAGTACCAAATAATGACGGGTATTGGCTAATCATCACTTTTGTGCTCAGGAAAATAACCAATGCACAACCATGTAAAAAACAAAAGAAACAGGCCATGCAGGGTGGCTCACGCCTGTAATCCCAGCACTTTGGGAATCCGCGGTGGATGGATCACTTGAGGCCGGGAGTTCAAGACCAGCCTGGCCAACATGGAGAAACCACATCTCTACTAAAAATACAAAAAAATTAGCCAGATGTGGTGGTGACACACAACTGTAATCCCAGCTACTCAGGAGGCTGAGGCAGGAGAATTGCTTGAACCTAAGAGGCCGAGGTTGCAGTGAGCCAAGATCGTGCCACTGCACTCCAGCCTGCGAGACAGAGTAAGACTGTCAAACAAACAAACAAACAAAAAACCTTAGTTCTGGAATTGTTATATTCCTGAAATGACCCAAAGCCTATGGATTCTGTGACTGCTGTGCTCAAGGAAGTTCTCTTTCCAATTCTCTGGGAAACAGTGAAAGGAGAAGTGCAAATGATGGGAAATTTGGCTTAACTTAATTTTACATACCAGGAGCAGAAGAACTGCTCATAAGAGTCACATATGAGGAAGTGGTGACCAGTGCGCTTTACCCACAACTTTTCTGCTTTATTCTGTTCACCAGAAATTTCCTTTGCTTTTTCTTGTACTAGAATACATATGCAGTCACATAACCTCCCCAGATGGCCACACTTGGGGAATAATGGCCTGTGGCTAACACTGATCTCTAAAAGAAAGAGGCATCTCATCTACAAAACCTTTGCATCTGCATTGCTGAAGGGCGATTTCACTTCCTCCAAAAAGAGGCAAGAAGGAAGTCCCACATCTGCTTTCTTTCTCTGTTTGATCCCGTGCAACCTTCTGACACCATCTCATTCAGAGCCAAACCGTGATTCATGTCTGAGGTTCGCTTCTGTGTGGGCTTGGAACTAGTCCAGGTGTTTCCTACTTCTGCATTTCACCTGTGGTCTAAAATGGGGAGGAAAGTCTAGTTGTATTTGCTGGGACAATTCCCTTTCAGCGGGAATCTAGGAGACCAGTGTGAAAACTGATAGTTAAATAATCACTAAGTAGATCAGAGAACTATGGCTTTTATAGACTTTGGAGTAAACTTTGTTATGGAAAATCTGGAAAGTATCAGTGAACAAAGTGGCAATATTTTCCTTTCTGAACAGTTGATTCCTAGCCTGATGTTTTAAGAGTTGCATTGTCAGCTTCTTCCCCTCAGAGGCTCTTCTTTCCACCAGGATCATTTGGTGATCTGACCACAAAACTAAGAACATAGTGATTTCATGACTTCTGTTAATCTGGAGGGTGAAAACAGAAGGCCCATGTGAAATGTTGCATATTCCCATTAAAAGCTAGGCCAGAATTTGATGGCCTAAGCCATTTCATTTCTGTTCTCTATTAGCACTCTTTTTCTTCCTCTCTCTTCCGCTTTTCTTGATCCATATTCTCATCATCAGTTATTCCCTTTCTCCTCTTTTTTTTCTCTTTGGCATTTGCAAATTTAGATTTGGAGGACACATGTCAGTGATTTGAGGTGGTACTTCCACTGGACTAAAGAGGAGCTGGTTTGAGGGTGTGAGCCTGTAGTCTCAGCTATTCAAGAAGCTGAAGCAGGAGGATCCCTTGAGCCCAGGAGTTCAAGGCCAGCCTGGCTAACATAGTGAGACACTGAAAAAAAAGCAAGAAAGCAGGAGGGAAGGGAAGGGAAGGGAAGGGGAGGGGAGGGGAAGGGAGGGGAGGGGAGACAAGAAAAGAAAAAGAAAAAGAAAAGAAAAGAAAAATAAGAAGGACACCCTCCTGTGGCAAAAGCTTAGCCTTTTTAGCCTGTAGGCTTCCACACTCCTATTCCATGTCATGGCAGACACCACTGAGCAGTCATACCCTTGGTTTCCACTGAGCCCTGAGGTTGCCTCAACATCGTTATCAACACAGTTCTCTAGGACATTCTAGTGAAAGCCTAATTCATCAATCCATTAAATAAATACTCCTTGAGCATCTGTTATTGGTCATTTGAAGGGTCTAGGAGGCAGATTAAGCCCTAAGAGCCATTGTTTCCTCTCCATCTATCCTCCAAGCTACGCTCTACAAAGATTGAGCTTTAGGACCAACTCACTTCCCCTGCCCATCTGCCTTCAGGCTTCCAAATAACATTAGCCTAACATAAAAAGTACCTCTTGCATTATCCTTCAGCTGAAAACAGTTTAGTATGAAGAGCTTTGCACACACAGGACTGGAAACACAGTGGAATTTCTCTTATATCTTCATTTCTCTGTCTCCACTTCTTCTCTCTCATGTAACTTCCTTCTTAAGGAAGATGTGAATAAAAGCAGTGATGGAGTTATGGAGTTGCATTCGGTCTCTCTGGATTAACTGCCGTCAGGCTTCATATTTCTAAAGTTGTTTCATTATTAGGTAACATAAAACCAGTCTCACATTCAATCTTTTCTTCTTTTATGCTGGGATATTCAGATAAACTTTGAGAAGAAGCAAAGCAAAATTGCCACCATTTTTCTTTGTGCCTGAAATAACCATGAATAAGTTAAGGTGAAAACAAGCAATTTACGTGAGGTGATTCTTCTATCACAGAATTATAAAGAATTTGGAGCTTTGGGTCCTATTGAAATGTTCACATTGCCTCTTCTATTTATTGGTAATCTTAATATGAGATGAAGAGCAAAGCCTGGACTGTGAGTCTATTCAGTCCCTAAACTTTGTTCTTGCTTTGCTAGTCACTCAAATATCTCAACTGCTAGACTGACAAATATAGATGGAAAATAGAGGTTTCAGAATTGAGATACAGGCAACATTCTGGCTCAATAGATGACTTTGTGCAAGTCCTGGAGTTTCCCTAAGCCCTCATCTTACCAACTGTGAAACACAAACAATAGGAGCTTCCTCTATACAGTAGATGAAGTTGCTAAGAGGACTGACTACAATCATCCATGTAAATCTCGACATGGTGCAGGCAGGAGCTCAATGTATACCAGCTCTCAGCTTTGCTTGCTGTACAGTCTTCAGGATAGGAGTGGGGGGAAAGGCATGTTAGAGCATCTCAGAAGCTTGACTTTCTTCCCCAATTATGGATTTGACAGTATGAGAAGTCACATTGACTCAGACAGACCACCTGACTATTGTTTACTAATATCCTAAACAAAGGTATGAATCTCTTTAAGAAAAACAATGTGGTTGCAATGTCATCTGAATTAATGACGTAGGTAAATGAGAAGTGATTGGTTGCTTTATCAAAAAATTCATCTTAGGAGTGCTTTACAATGGGGTTGCCAAACTTTTTTCTATAAATGAGAAGCTAGTAAATATTCTGGGCTTTGCAATCAAATGGTCTCTGTGGAAACGACTTAGCTCTGCCACTGTAGTACAAAAGTAGGTGATAGGAAAATCAATGAGCATGAGTGTGTTCCAATCAATCTTTTTAAAAATAAGTTAAGGCTGGATTTGGACTATAGTCTGTAGTTTACTGACCCTCAATTTAGAATGATAGAATTATAGAATCCCATAATTGAAAAGGACATGTCCTCCCAGCAAATGATTTAACATCCTCCAATAAAGTCTGACAAAGTGGTCATCCAACCTCTGCTTGGATGCATCCAGAGCATGGCGGCTCCCTAGCTCCTGTGAAGACAGTTCTGATCTTAAAATCCTCCTGCTTCAACTGATCTCAGATGGTCTGTTTGATCTTCTGGTGGCTGATCGCATTCTTCTTCTATGCTGTGACTGTCTTGGCAGTGATGTTGTATATCGTATCCAAGCATAATAAGATGGTAGCTTTAGATGGCCATGAGCCTAGAGGTCCTGTGAGGATGTGACTGTATCTATCTTGTTTACTGACTAATTGGAATGAATGAGGACCACAATGAAAGGGTCCCAGAGGCCTCCTGTTGGGTCAATTATTTTTTTTGTTACTGGAGAATTTCAGTGGTTTTCAGGTCAGAGATCAATATGAATAGGGCAATTAATGTGCTTGAAGAAACACCAGTTGACTTTCAAGAAGAAAATATTTCAATATTTCCACAATTCCTCAATGTGGGGATTTTTTTCTGAAGAGGTCTTATATGACCCAGGAGAGTCCTGCCCTACATGATAACTGTGAGGCAGGAGATGCCCAATTTCCTGGGAGAGCTATGAGGCTTTCTTCAATTTCAACCTAACATAAGTGGGAAATATTTACAAACTTAGGGACAATTTAATATGTAAGAAAATTTTGCAGTGAGCATTAGGAAGGGTTGTAAAGGCAACCTCAATTGAAGAGCTATCTTTTCAGGGGCAGGCGAAAAGATGGGTGGGGGCAGTGACTCAAACCTGAAGTGCTCTCTCTAGCGCCTGGGCAGTGCATGCTGTTTATCCAGATTGGGCTACTTCCTAAATTCTCCAGGCTAATTTCTGCTTGTCCTCATATTTCAGTTTAAACATGATTTCTTCCTAGAATCCATTGTTGAATCCATAGGCCTATGTTGTAAGATAACAATTTATGTGCCTCCCTAGATTCCATCAGCAGCACCAGCTTTGCAAGCCCTTGGCTACTCCCTCTGTGTAGATTCCCAGGTTGTCCTCCATCCCCTCACCTCCAAAACTACTTGCCTCTCTCCCAGGAAGAGGCCTGGGCTCTGGCATCGTCTCCCCCTCTCCAGTGGTTCCTATGCAAGTCCAGCAAGAGTAGGGTTGCTAGATTTAACAAATACAAATTCAGGACACCCAATTAAATTTGAATTTCACATAAACAATGAATATGTTTTTTAGTATAAAATGTCTCATGTAATACTTGGGGAATAAAAAAATTATTCATCGTTTATCGAAAATTCAATTTTAACTGAGCATCCTGTACTTTATCTGAAGACCCTAAACATGAAGGACCTCAAAGAGATTCTGGTTCCTCTCATCATATCTGGACTCCACTGAAGCACCAAGTCATCGCGTGTGGCATCTGGCTTCTCCAGTGGCTGGCCAGAGGTGCTGCACAGCCCAGAAGTTAAGAGGACTTAATTCCACAGGGCAGTGAACATTGATGAATTAGAGCTGAGATACAGGAGAGATCCAGCAGACAATTTGCTCTCCTTTCTTCCTCCAGTGGACTGTCCCGAGCCCTGGTGGTTACATATGGTCTGGTTAAAGATATTAACCACCTGTGTTTTTCACTGAGCTGCGATCAGCTCAGTAATACACCCCTTTAGATTTGCTTCCTCTCCTTCTTTACCTTATCTCCCTTGCTCCCTCACATTTGCTGCCCTTGGATTGCACCTCCCAATAAAGCGTTATTAAATGATAGGGTATTAAATAATACCAGAATCTTCCTCTTACATGCTCCAATAGCACCCCTTGCATTATTAGTCTGTATTTCAATTGACTTTTTGTTTGACTCTCTCCTCTAGTGAATGTAAGCTCTTTAATGGCAGAGGACTGTGTCACTGGTTTATCATTCTCTTCTTGGAATGTAGCAGTGTTTGATACATAGTTTGCTTATATTGAATGAATAAGGACGTGAATAAAACAGACAAATCTGACAGTGTTTGTCAAACGTTTCCCTGGAAAAGTAGGCCATGACTCATTGAGATGGACTACTCAAGCTTAAGTAACATTATTATGAAATTTTTATCTCAATTTACTTCAATATTTTTGAACAGTTACCCTGCGTCCAGTTTGTGCTATTTGTGTTTCTTACTATAAAAGAATTGGTTTTCTGGTCTGAAGTTATATCCTTGGTAAACCTGGGATGGTGTAAACCTGATGTCTTATATAATGAATCAATTACAAAGCCTAAAGACAGTGCTCCTCTATGCCAAAAGCTTTGGCCTTATTTACATCTGACCTGGTCTTCAAGGCTCTGACCCTGCAAGGCTGAACCCATAGCCAGTTCCATACCCACCTTGCTTCCCATCTTTGCCTGATATCTGCAGCTAATGAGGCTGTCCTAAATGCACCTGGTCTTACCCCTCTCCCTGTTCCTAACCCTCCTACATAGATATAGAAGCCGGGTGGGGCAGAGGTTGGGAAGGAAGGAGAAACTATCACAGAACCTGACTTGCCCCAATTGTAATAACACTTTCATTATGCCAACAGCAGGAGAAGGACTAAGTAGGGGGAAACTAGGAAAGAGAACCAGGTCAGCATAACGCAAATACAAGACAGGAGACATTTATTTAAAATTTCTAGTTATCAGAGAGCCAAATAGGAGCTTTGCTAACTAGAACTAGGGTCCTCACTCCAGCTTTTCCTGGATCTTTGATAGGTCTTTCTGTCTGTCTTTTCCATTGGTCCTCTCTTGAAGCTAGATTTTTAATTTTTACCTTGAGAAATTAGGGCCTCATGGGACAGAAAAAGTAGCACAGGGCTAGAAACCTGGCAACTTTGATTCTATTCCTTATTCTCCCACTAACCTAAGGGTGACTTTAGACAAGTCACTTCCCCTCTCTGAGTCTCTGTTTCCCCATCTGTAAAATAAAAAAGCTTGAGATTCTCTCCGGCATCTGAATGACACACGGTCTAGGATTCTGCAATCCAGTGATAACAAACTTCTTCAACTAAAAATTATGACCATGATGTTTTACTTGAAAAAAAAAAGAATATCTTGTTGAATCCAGGTCATGGTGTGGAAATTTTCCCATGTTTTGTTTCTGCTGATACTTCCCCCTTATGACTTGCTTCCTTGTGTGGTTTGTAACTTATGAATCTTGAGCTGCATTTCCTCTGGGGTTGTTTGCTGTGGGAAGCTGGTTTGCTCTGGTTTATGGAACTGTCCCTCCAAGATGGTTTTAGCTTTGCCTCTGCTGAGGCCTACTCTACCAGTATATGAGGCCTTAGACTCCATATACTGAATAAACTTATACTGAATATGCTGAGTATATGAGGCCTTATGCTGAACCTCTGTTTATGGTAATTTCTTGGTTTGGGATAAATGTGAACAAAAACGTCACATCTATGTGGTCATAAGCCTTCTTGACTCCCAAGACAGTTCCATCACCCCCTTGAACCCTGTACACAGGACCAGCAGCCTGGATCCCCACCCAAAGCCCTTAAAGCCCCAAGACTCTGCCATTAAGTCTGTGTAAGTCCCAGCAAGCTCCTTAGCCGCAGGGCTTCAACTCCCACTTACTGCTCTAATTTTGCATTCTCTCTTTTTGGCCTTCAGGATTTCCCTTTCTTGGTTTTGAGCTTGAATCTTTGTGTTTGAAGAAATGTGTCTATACCTGAGTGTATGCATGGCGGGGTTTCCATGCATCAGCTCACCCAGCCAAGTTCTCTTTTGTTATAATTATCTTGTAATGGTTAACTTTTTCATAGATATAACAGGTGACCATGCATGTATTGTGGTTTCAGGGCTGTGGGAAACAAACTTTCCTGCTGTCACACCCCTGCCCTGAATAAAATAATACTTTCACAGAAGTCTAAAACCCTTTTGTTCTGGAACTAACAACTTTCTTTCCATAGGGAGAGCTCAGGCTGCAAACGTAATCTGCCTTCCCTCTCCCTGAACCACTGGAATAAAGATGAAGAACTGCTATTTCACCAAGCGATGACAACGGAACTTTTCCTGAGAGTCAGGAGAGGGCAAAAGAGCAGCTGGTGATTGCATCAGTGAGGTGGGGAGAGAAAAAGACAAAGAGAGTTGAGGTCTTAGGGTGGAGTAAGGTCTGGAGACTAACTTCACTGCCAGTGGGATGTTAACAAGAGCCAGATCTCTGCAATGTTCTTCTCCTTTACTTTCATGGTGGGTGAGATAATATGAAGGAATTCTTCATAGAGAGGAAAGGTTATGGTCAGCACATGAGGAGTCAGGAGCAGTCGGCGTGAATCCTAGCTCTGCCACCATCTTGCGAATGGCCTCATTTCTCTGGGCTTTCATTTTCTCACTTACAAAATTAGAGGATTATATTAAATTTGTGGATTATAAGCATTATTCTGCTGTAGAGCCTTTCTTTTCCATGTAAGCTTACATGGAAACCAAAAATATAAAACATATAAAAGAGGAGCTCCCTCAGTTCAGCAGGAAGCAGGGTGCCAAAGCCCAGAGGTTCACTTCCTCCTCACCTCTCAGAGCAGGCCTGGGATACCTGGAACACAATCTGAAAATTGCCAGTCCATATATTCTCTTACAGTGTCTTCCATTTGAGGCATGATAATTACGATGAGAAGAAGAAGTTTCCCAAGCCACAGGATTCATGGGATAGAGCTGAAGTAGCATGATTTCCTTGAAAACAGGAAATTAGAGTCGCCAAACAGTGGAGCAAGGGTTTTCAGACCGTACTGCCTTCTTCCTTCTAGAACCTTTCACCTCCTCTTGGGTAAGTTGTCAACAAGCAACACTCAGCTGTTGTGTGATAAGTGGAAAGATTGCTGGGCCAGAAAAAGAGTGCTTTCATTAACCAGCTGTGAGACATTAGCAAATTATTTCCCCACTGGGAGCTCCAGTTATTTGCTTGTAAACAGAGGAGAGTGGGTAGAGTAGCCACTAGGAGATCATGGATAGCCTAAAAATGTTGTGAGGTACAGTCAAATTAATAATGTACTCTTCCCCAAATTTGTTGAGCAAATACTGAGTCAGGCATCAGTTGCTTTGTCATGAAGATTATAGAGTCATTCAAGGACAGACATTGAACACGATGCACTATGTGAAAGGGAAGTTCAAGATGCTGAGAGAACATAGCAGGGAACTCAATGTAGCCCTGGGGATCAACATGGCCCTCCAAGACAGACGGAGAGGGAGATGGAGATTCAGAGACAAAGAGAGCCACACATGGAGACAGAGACAGAGAAACAGAGAGAGAGACGGACAGAGATACAGAGAGAAACAGAAACAGACACAAAGAGAGAGAGAGACAGAGAAAGAAGAGACAAAAACAGAGTCAGAGAGAAAAATAGCGACATAGAAGAACAGAGAGGAATGACAGAGACAGAGACAGAAATAGACACATATATAGAGATAGAGACAGAGATATATACAGAAACAGAAAGACAAAGAGATAGACATAGAGACAGAGAAACAGAAACAGAGAGAGAAAAAAGAAACAGAGAGATAGACCATGGATAGAGATACAGAGACAGGGAGACAGAGATAGAGAGACAGAGTGAGTCATAAATAGAGACAGAGAGATAGAAAGGCAGAGACAGAGACAGATTGTTTTAGTCCATTTTGCATGGCTGTAAAGGAACACTTAAGGCTGGGTAATTTGTAAAGAAAATAGGTTTAACTGGCTCACAGTTCTGCAGGCTTTATACAAAGCACGGCACCAGCATCTGCTCCTGGAGAGGACTCAGGAAGCTTTGAATCGTGGCAGAATGCAAACGGGGAGCAGGTGCATCACACATCACATGGCGAGAGTGGGAGCAAGAGAGAGAGAGAGAAGGTGGATGTCCCAAACTCTTTCAAACAACCAGCTCTCAGGTGAACTACCTGGGCAAGAACTCACTTATCACCAAGGGGATGGTGCTCTTCCATTCATGAGGGATTCACCCCCATGATCCAGTCACCTCCCACCAGGCCCTACCTCCAACATTGGGAATCTCATTTCAAAGGGAGATTTGGAAGAGACACACGTCCAAACCATATCACAGATAGAGAGACGGAGACTGAGACATACTGAAAGGGAATGGAGATAATGTTGGGAAGTCTAGGATGACTACAGATTACACAGGTAGCTGTGGTTTGAGCAGAGGCTGGAGAGACAGGTATAGGAGTGGATTTTATCGTACATTGTATATGATAAGAATTGGGGACTTCATCAGTTAATAAAAGGTTTTATTCAGGAGAGTAAAATGATACAATTTCTCTTTTATAAGATCCCTCAGGATATTCCATGGGGGTGGGTTGGAGTCATTTTGTGTATCATTGCAGTAGGTTCCTATGGCTGTCTCAACAAATTATCACAAATTTATTTTCCAAGTATCAGGGATTGGGGGAGCAGTTAATAAGCAGAGGGATGGATGTTTTAAAGTCTACCCCTGGATTAAGCCAGGTAAGAAAAGTCTGACACACAACAGTGTGCTGGAGGTCAGAAGTCTAAAATTAAGGTGTCTTCAGAGCTGCATTCCCACTGGAGGCTTCAGAGGAAAATATGTTTCCTTGCCTCTTTCAGCTTTTGTGTTCTTAGCTCGTGGCCCCTTCTCCATATCATTCCAAACTTCTGCTTCTGTCGTCATGTCCCCATGACCAACTCCTTTATAGAACATGAGGTAACACATTCACAAGTTCTGGGGGTTAGAATGTAGACATCTTTGGGAGAGGAGGGCTTATTTTTCAGCTGACCACAATCATTATTGAAAGGCGATGGTCAAAGCTTCAAACACATATGCCCTTTAGTGCCCTCAGAAGGGTGGATGGTAGGATTTCCTGTGATTCTTTACAAATAACAGTGCTAATACTTGACAGTAAAAATAAATATGAAAAGCTGTCTGGAATGTCCTCTAAGACCTGCCAACTCATTCCACATTGTTTATTGAGCCCATACTGTATTCTTGACTATCACTGTATGTAGTTTTCCATTTCAAATAATAACCACCTTCACCTGGTATATTCTCTTCCTCAGCAAACTGTCAGTGAGAACAACAGTATGATATGTTATTTATATCTCAGCACATGGAAAAGTAGTAAAACAACATGTGTGTTTTACTATTGTTTTATTCTTTTGTTCCTGACTCTACTCCACATCTCTATAGGTAGGAGAATGTGTTGGTTTCATTGAAGGTAAAAGTATTTGTCGAAGTGTTTGTCAAAATCTCTTAAACTGCCATTGAGCAATTGATAAAGGGAAGAGGGTATTCATTTGCTCCCTTACAATTTGATTTTATGCTTTGATTTAGGGATGGATTAAAGGACTTAGTATTTTTGAGCAGATATTAGAGACCATCTTCATTAGGAGTTATCCCCATAGGTTTTCAGGTTTTTAGCAGTCTATCTTTCCCTGCAGTTTTAGCAGTTTTTGTCACAAAAAGGGAGTTGTGGTCCTGTTAAAATGATCATAAATAGAAGTACTAAAGTCATCATCCTGATAGAAAGGGGGTGGTTCCACATTACATGGATGAGTTACCAAAAATTAGGTTATGATGCTGTTCTGTGGTTTCTTTTAAAAAATGATTTTCCTTCTTATTTTAATTGGATCCAAGAAACCACAAAATGTAGAGAGATTCAAAACACACTTGAGGGTTCACTTTACATGTATTAGAAGTTTCATTGATTTCATAGTTCACAAAATTTATTTTACTTACATTATTTAGTTTGACCCTTACTCAAACTTGTACAGGTAATTTATATGATGGAAGAACAGCTATTAATATTTCCATTATATACATGAAGACAGTGGGATGTCTACTTTATCTAAAAAGACACACAATTTGAGCAAGAAACCAAGCACAATTCTTCGAATTCCTATCCTAATTGACTTTCTAAAGTGGGCATTTATTATTTCTTTTCTTCTGGTGGCAGTGGATTGACATTTCTGATATTTGTTACCAAAAGAACCATGACACATTCTCCTTCTAATGCATCATCTTTCTGGGTAAAGCAAAATCTTGGACTTTATTATATTCTACTTTGCTCCAAAATGTTTAAGCAAGCTTCCTGGAAAGATATATAAAATATACAAAATAAAAAATTTAGGCCAGGCTCGGTGGCTCAGGCCTGTAATCCCAGCACTTTGGGAGGCCGAGGCGGGCAGATCATGAGGTCAGAAGATCCAGAACATCTTGGATAACACAGTGAAATTCCGTCTCTACTAAAAATACAAAAAAATTAGCCAGGTGTAGTGGCGGGCACCTGTAGTCTCAGCTACTCGGGAGGCTGAGGCAGGAGAATGGCATGAACCCGGGAGGCGGAGCTTGCAGTGAGCCGAGATCGCGCCACTGCACTCCAACCTGGGCGACAGGGCAAGACTCCATCTCCAAAAAAAAAAAAAAAAAAAAAAATTAAAGAATGATAAAAGCAAAAACAGAGATGCAGAGAAGAGCCAGTAATAAGAATAAAAGGAGCTGGGCACGGTGGCTCATGCTTGTAATCCCAGCACTTTGGGAGGTCGAGGCGGGCGGATCACGAGGTCAGGAGATCGAGACCATCCTGGCTAACACAGTGAAACCCCGTCTCTACTAAAAATACAAAAAAATTAGCGGGCGTGGTGGCGGGCGCCTGTAGTCCCGGCTACTCGGAGAGGCTGAGGCAGGAGAGTGGCGTGAATCCGGGAGGCAGAGCTTGCAGTGAGCCGAGATTGCGCCACTGAACTCTAGCCTGGGCGACAGAGCGAGACTCCGTCTCAAAAAAAAAAAAAAAAAAAAGAATAAAAGGCCGGGCGCGGTGGCTCACTCCTGTAATCCCAGCACTTTGGGAGGCCGAGGCAGATGGATCATGAGGTCGGGAGTTTGAGACCAGCCTGGCCAACATAGTGAAACCCCATCTCTACTAAAAAATACAAAAAATTAGCCGGGTGTGGTGGCAGGTGACTGTAATTCCAGCTACTTAGGAGGCTGAGGCAGGAGAATAGCTTGAACCTGGGAGGCAGAGGTTGCAGTGAGCCGAGATCGCGCCACTGCACTTCAGCTCAGGCAACTGTGCGAGACTCCATCTCAAAAAAAAAAAAAAAAAAAAAGTGCTCCCAGAGTGACAAAACTTCTTGCTACAGATGTCCCACAAATTTCACTCAAAAATTCTTAGTGGACAATGTGGAAAGAGTTTATGTTTCCATGTTCAGTGATACAGTACAGATTGTTAATAGGATGAATACAGGAAAATTATAGTGAAGAAGACAGTTGTCAGAGAGTCTATTTCTTCTAGAGTCTTTCAGTATAAATCATTCTTTGTGGATTCTGATGCAATGCTGTGTGGCAGT
This sequence comes from Nomascus leucogenys, assembly GCF_006542625.1. Taxonomy (NCBI): domain Eukaryota; kingdom Metazoa; phylum Chordata; class Mammalia; order Primates; family Hylobatidae; genus Nomascus; species Nomascus leucogenys. The sequence goes on from NC_044384.1 coordinate 78,555,076, forward strand.
CTCTTCTTACGTGGCTTAATCCAGGGGTAGACTTTAAAACATCCATCCCTCTCTTTATTAACTGCTCCCCCAACCCCTGATACTTGGTACATGGACGCTCAAGACTGTTTTCCTTTGCTAGAGCCTATAGCACAGCTGGTCGGTCCTTTCGCTAAGTGTAGACAGGGGCTGTAAGCTGGATAGAGCCTCCTTGCTATCATTAACTTTGGAAAGCATGACTTATTCATTATTAATTCAATTCTGTTTATGTTTTAACATTTTGGTTTCCTCCTTGTTTTATGGTCATTTATGAAAAAAATTTACAAAATTTCTCCATTAAGAAATTCATGGCGGGGCGTGGTGGCTCACGCCTGTAATCCCAGCACTTTGGGGGGCCGAGGCGGGCAGATCACGAGGTCAGGAGATCGAGACCATCCTGGCTAACACGGTGAAATCCCGTCTCTACTAAAAATACAAAAAAAACCTGCAAGCTAAGACCCATTGGTTTGGAATTTTTGCTGGCCAGCACAGTAGCCTGGAGTCTGCCTAAGATGACTGAGTTCTCGGGGTGAGGGGTGACTGCCATGACAGGCAGTTTTCCCCTATCAGTGCTAGGGACACTGGGTGGTCTGGACTGGGTGGTACACCCTACAGCACAGCACAGTGGCTGTGACAGATCGTGGCCAGGCTGCTTCTTTAGGTGGGACCTGGATCCATCATCCCTCCTTACCAAGCAGGGCCTCCCTACAGGAATTCCAGCAACTCCATCCAGGGGTTTACAGACAGAACTCACATCTCCCTGGGACAGAGAACCTGGGGGAAGGGATGGCCACAGTCTCAGGTTCAGCAGACTTAATCTTTCCTGCCTGCTGGCTCTGAAGAGTCTGGGTAATTTGTACAAGGGGGATTCCCCCAGCACCGTGCACCAACTCTGCTAAGGTACAGCCAGTCTGCTTTCATAAGCAGGGCTCTGATCCCGTGCCTCCTGACTGGGTGAGACCTCCCAACAGGGGTCACCAGAACGTCATACAGGAGGGTTCTGGCTGGCATCAGGTTGGTGCCCCACTGGGATGAAGCTTCCAGAAAAAGGAAAAGTCAGGAATTTTTACTGTTTTGCAGCTTCCACTGGTGATACTCAGGTGAACGGGGTCTGCAGTGGACCCCTAGCACACTGCAGCAGACCTGCAGAAGAGGGGCCTGACTGTTACAAGAAAAACAAACTAACATAAAACAACAACAACAACAACAACAAACAAAAAAGACCCCACAAAAACCCCATACAAAGATCAACAGCCTCAAAGATCAAAGGTGGATAAATCCATGAAGGTGAGGAAAAACCAGTGCAAAATTCCCGAAAATTCCAAAAGGCAGAATGCCTCTTCTCCTCCAAATGATTGGTGACACTTCTCCAGCAAGTGAATGAGGCTGAAGCTGAGATGGATGAACTGACAGAAGCAGGTGCCAGAAAGTGGGTAATAACAAATTTTGCTGAGATAAAGGATTATGTTCTAACCCAATGTAAAGAAGATAAGAACCATGATAAAACATTACAGGAGCTGTTATCTAGAATAATCAGTTTACAGAGGAACATAAATAACCTGATGGAGCTAAAAAAAAAAAAAAAAAAAACACAGCAAGAGAACTTCATGATGCAAACACAAGTGTCAACAACCAAATCAACCAAATGGAAGAAAGAATAACAGATCTTGAGGACTATCTTGCTGAAATAAGGCAGTCAGACAAGATTAGAGGAAAAAAAAACAAAAAAACAGGATCTAACAAAACATCTGAGAACTACAAGACTACATAAAAATCCAGACCTATGACTGATTGGAATACCTGAAAGAAACGGGGAGAATGGAACCAAATTGGAAAATGCACTTCAGGATATCATCCAGGAGAACTTCCCCAACCTAGCAAGACAGGCCAACATTCAAATTCAGGAAATCCAGAGAACCCCAATACGAAACTCCACAAGATCAACCCCAAGACGCATAATCTTCAGATTATCCAAGATCAAAATGAAGAAAAAAATATTAAGGGCAGCCAGAGAGAAAGGCTTACACTTAGAAAGGGAAGCCCATCAGACTAACAGCAGACCTCTCAGCAGAAACCCACAAGCCAGAAGAAATTGGGGGCCATTCAACATTCCTAAAGAAAATAATTTTCAACCTGGAATTTCATATATGACCAAACTAAGCTTCATAAGTGAAAAAGAAATAAAATCATTTTTAGGCAAATAAATGCTGAGGGATTTCATCACCACCAGGCTTGCCTTGCAAGAGCTCCTGGATGAAGCACTAAACATGGTTGGCAGGGAGAAAAATACCAGCCACTACAAAAAGATACTGAAGTACACAGACCAATGAAACTATGAAGCAACTGCATTAACAAGTCTGCAAAATTAACCAGCAAGCATCATGAGGACAAGATCAAATTTGCACATAAAAGCACTAACTTTAAATGTAAATGGGCTAAATGCCCCAATGAATGGGGCACACAGAATGGCAAGCTGGCTAAAAAGACAAAACCCACTGGTGTGCTGTATTCAAGAGACACATATCATGTGCAAAGACACACATAGGCTAAACATAAAGGAATGGAGGAAAATTTACCAAGCAAATGGAAAGCAGAAAAAAGCAGGAGTTGCAATCCTAGTTCCTGACAAAATAGACTTTAAACCAACAAAGGTCAAAAAAGACACAGAAGGGCATTACATAATGGTAAAGTGTTCCATTCAACAGGAAAAGCTAACTATCCTAAATATATATGCACTCAATACAGGAGCACCCAGATTCATAAAACAAGTTCTTAAAGAACTGAAAAGAGACTTAGACCCCCACACAATTATAGTGGGAGACTTCAATACTCCATTGTCTGTATTAGATTATCAAGACATAAAATTAGAAAAGATATTCAGGATTTAAATTCAGTTCTGGACCAAGTGGACCTGATAGATAGCTATAGAACTTTCCACCCCAAAACAACAGAATATACATTTTTCTTGGTGCCACATGGCACTTACTCTAAAAGTGATCACATAATTGGAAGTAAAATACTCCTCAGCAAAGGCAAGAGAACTGAAATCATAAGAAACAGTCTCCTAGACCACAGTACAATCAAATTAGAACTCAAGATTAAGAAACCCTCTCAAAACCAAACAACTATATAGAAATTGAATCTGCTCTTGAATGACTTCTGGGTAAATAATGAAATTAAGGCAGAAATCAAGAAGTACTTTGAAACTAATGAGAACAAAGAGACAATGTACCAGAATCTCTGGGATGCAGCTAAAGCAGTGTTAAGAGGCAAATTTAGATCACTAAATGCCCACATCAAAAAGCTAGAGAGATTTCAGATCAACACCCTAACATCATAACTAAAAGAGCTAGAGAACCAAGAGCAAATAAACTCCAGAGCTAGAAGAAGACAAGAAATAACCAAGCTCAGGGCAAACTGAAGGAGATAGAGGCATGAAAAACCCTTCAAAAAATTAACAAATCCAGGAGCTGGTTTTTTGAAAAAATCAATGAAATAGATAGACTTCTAGCTAGACTAATAAAGAAGAGAGAAGACTCAAGTAAACAATCAGAAATGATAAGGGGGATATCACCAATGACCCACAGAAATACAAACCATCATCAGAGAATACTATAAACACCTCTATGCAAATTAACTAAAAAATATAGAAGAAATGGATAAATTCCCAAACATGTACACCTTCCCAAGACTGAACCAGTAAGTTGAACCCCTGAATAAACCAATAACAAGTTCTGAAATGGAAGCAGTAATGAATAGCCTACCAATCAAAAAAAGAAAAGCACAGGTCCAGATAGATTTATAGCTGAATTATACAAGAGGTACAAAGAGGAGGTGGTACTATTTCTTCTGAAACTATTCCAAACAATTGAAAAGAAGGGACTCCTCAATAACTCATTTTATAAGGCCAGCATCATCCTGATATTAAAACCTACCAGAGATGCAACAAAAAAAGAAAACTTCAGGCTAATATCCCTGATGAACATTGATGCAAAAATCCTCAATAAAATACTGGCAAACCGAATCCAGCAGCACATCAAAAAGCTTATCCACCACAATCAAGTCAGCTTCATCACCAGGATGCAAGGCTGGTTCAACATACACAAATCAATAAATGTAATTAATCACATAAATAGAACTAAAGACAAAAATCACATGATTATATCAATAGATGCAATGAAGGCCTTCTATAAAATTCAATATCCCTTCATGTTAAAAACTTTCAATAAACTAGGTATTGAAAGAACATACCTCAAAATAATGAGAGCCATTTATGACAAATCCACACCCAGTATCATACTGAATGGGCAAAAGCTGGAAGCATTCCCCTTGAAAACTGCACAAGACAAGGATGCCCTCTCTCACCACGCTTATTCAACATAGTATTAGAAGTTCTGGCCAGGGCAACCAGGCAAGAGAAAGAAATAAAGGTTATTAAAATAGGAAGAGAGGAAGTCAAATTGTCTCTGTTTGCAGATGACATGATCCTATCTCTAGAAAACTGAATTGACTCAGCCCAAAAGCTTCTTAAGCTGATAAGCAACTTCAGCAAAGTCTCAGGATGCAAAATCAATGTACAAAAATCACAAGCATTCCTATACACAAACAACAGACAAGTAGAGAGCCAAATCATGAATGAACTCCCATTCAGAATTGCCACAAAAAGAATAAAATACCTAGGAATACAGCTAACAAGGGAAGTGAAGGACCTCTTCAAGGAGAACTACAAACCACTTCTCAAGGAAACCAGAGAGGGCACAAGCCGATGGAAAAACATTCCATGTTCATGGATAGAAGGAATCAATATCATGTAAATGGCCATACTGCCCAAAGAAATTTATAGATTCAATACTATTCGCATTTAACTGCCGTTGACATTCTTCATAGAATTAGAAAATAAAACTATTTTAAATTTCATATGGAACCAAAAAACTGCTTGTATAGCCAGGACAATCCTAAGCAAAAAGAACAAATCTGGAGGCATCATGCTACCTGACTTTAAACTATACTACAAGGCTACAGTAAACAAAACAACATGGTACTGGTACAAAAATAGGCACATAGACCAATGGAAAAAAATAGAGAACTCAGAAATAAAACCACACATCTACAACCATCTGATCTTTGACAAACCTGACAAAAACAAGCAATGGGGAAATGATTCTCTTTTTAACAAATGTTGCTGAGAAAACTGGCTAGCCATATGCAGAAAATTGAAACTGGACTCCTTCTTTACATGTTATACAAAAATTGACTCAAGATGGATTAAAGACTTAACAGTAAAACCCAAAACTATAAAAACTCTAGAAGAAAATCCAGGCAATGCAATTCAGGACATAGGCATGGGGAAAGATTTTATGATGATATTGCCAAAAGCAATAGCAACAAAAGCAAAAAGTGACAAATGGGATCTAATTAAACCAAATAACCTCTGCACAGCAAAAGAAACTACCATCAGAGTGAACAGACAACCTACAGAATGAGAGAAAAATTTTGCAATCTTTACATCTTACAAAGGTCTAATATCCAGAGTCTACAAGGAACTTAAGCAAATTTACAAGAAAACAAACAACCCCATTAAAAATTTGACAAAGGACATGAAGAGACACTTCTCAAAAGAAGACATACATGTGGCCAATAAATATATGAAAAAAGCTCATCATTGATTATCAAAAAGCAAATCAAAACCACCATGTCACATCAGTCAGAATGGCAGTTATTAAAAAGTCAAGAAACAACAGATGCCAGTTAAATTGTGGAGAAGTAGGAATGCTTTTACACATTTGGTGGGAATTTAATGTAATGTTCAACCTTTGTGGAAGATAGTGTGGTGATTCCTCAAAGATTTAGAACCAGGAATATCATTTGACCCAGCAATCCTATTACTGGATATATATCCAAAGAAATATAAACAGTTCTATTATAAAGATACATGCATGTGTATGTTTATGCAGAACTATTCACAATAGCAAAAACATGGAGTCAACCCAGATGCCCATCAATGACAGACTGAATAAAGAAAATGTGGTACATGTACATCATGGAATACTATGCAGCCATAAACAAAAGAAGATCTTGTCCTTTGCAGGTACATGGATAAAGCTAGAAGCCATTATCCTCAGTAAACTAATGCAGGAACAAAAACTCAAACACTGCATATTCTCACTTATAAGTGGAAGCTGAACAATGAGAACACACGAACATGGGGAGGGGAACAACACACACTGGGGCCTGTCAGGGGAGGACACAGATGATGATAGCATTAGGGAAAATAGCTAATAGATGCTGGGCTTAATACATAGGTGATGGGTTGCTAGGTGGCAGCAAACCACCATGGCACACATTTACCTATGTAACAAACCTGCACATGTACCCTAGAACTTAAAGCAATAACGTAAAACAAAATAAAACAGCTGAATCTTCTCTGTTATTGGTGAAAATGTCTATGTAATAAACTTTAAGGTTCTTATTTCAGTGAACGCCTGATACTCACAGATTATAAAATGGTTAACAAGGAAATGTCTGAGTTTAAATGATGGTGTCTAATATCTCAGTTTTCAGAAGTAACCTAAATAAACTGTTAAAAATGAAATAATTGAGTACATATAAATGGGATAAATGTTTTAGGTAAACTTTTTGTGTAATTTAAAATCTGAAAATTATTTTTGATGCTCATTGAATATCTGGATCATTTCCAATTAAGAAAGGGTTGTGATATGGGGAAATATGTTTCTAAAAATTGTGGAATTGTTCTTATCTATAAAATGCTCATATCTGATAGTTCAAGATTTCTTGCTTTTTAGGGTTTCACTAAAAGTTAAGGCTACTAAGGACAAGAATTATAGTTAATATATAATTTTGTATATAAAATGTGCCAAAAGATGTATTATTAGTGGGAAAAATAATAAAAATTAAAAGTTAGTTCAAATTACATATTTGAAAAAGTTATTTATGACACAAGGTAGTAACAAATCTGTAAGTGGGGCAAAGAGATATAAAGAAAGTTATGCTTACAAAGACATATTTTTGGTAAGGAAGGTTATTAAGAAAATATAATAATTTTTATGAGAAAGGATCTTGTATGGTAAATTTTTTTGGACTAGAGTAAAATGATGGGTTATCTAAAGAAGAAGAAAATGTGGGACTGAACAGAAAGCCCAGGCCTGTCATGGATGGTCTATGTAAGACATATGTAATTTTTCCTGTTTCTCTGTGTGTCTATCTTCATGCAGATAGAGTGAAAATAGAAAGCTGAAAAAGTTTAGATAATAAAATATTATTTAAAACATGGTAAGGATTTGTAGAAATTTGGCTAATTAACATTTTCGTATTTAAAACTCTTAGTCTCGATTAAAGTAAAATAAGAAATATTGTAAAGAAATGCACTGGCAGTTTGGTGATTCTTTTTCAGTACAGATAAGCATGAAGCCAGATTTAGTGTAAAGCCAAATTTCACATATCTGCTTGCATTGCTTCATACTATGTTTACTGTTTTGCATTGATATTGCTGGCACTGGAGTATTTACTGATCATGTACCTAGAGTGAATTTCTTGATTGCACAGGATTTCTGGTGATATTGGTAGACTTAAAGATATTGAATTGTGTATCAGGAATAAAATATTCATTATATAGGCTTTATAGGCTCTAGGTAACATGTTAGCCTCCAAGATAAATTGAGTAGGAAAAATTCAGGGTTGGTTTGCTGTTTATTTGTTTTTGCTTCTAAATTTTCATTTGTTTGCTGTTTTTTTCTCCTTTGGTTTGGCTTGTGTATTCATATATATAAAATCATTGTGTTTTTTTTTTAGTTTCTGGTGGAAGGCTTTTATTTTGTTCTGTGAACAGTTATTTTGTTTACTGTGCATTTCTAGCAAGTCATCAATTGTTCTTTTCATCTGGAATTCCTAGGCTACATTTGTTGGGCCTGCAGGAATTGACGGAGCATGACAGCCATTTAGAATTTACTTGGTTTTACTTGCCTCTGATGATCTAGAGAGCTATGAGAGCTTTAAGGCTCCTGGCAAAAGAAAATTACATAAAAGACTTTTTAAATAAGTTCTGAACAGAAATTGTACATTATTTATTATTTGAAAAAGTAGGTGAGAATAAAAATGTTTAAATGATGTTTATTTCCAAGGTAATTCAATTCAATTAATAATTTGAGTAGGTTTCACATCTTTCCCTTTAGGTAATGAAGAAATACTATGATATGGCTACAAAGTTTTAATATTCAAAAAAGATTGGCCTTGTCATTAAAGAAATTATATTGATTAGGATTTCTCTCAAACTAATCTAGTTGTATTGACCATTATTAAAATTAAGTGGCACTCACTTGGACTAAGTAGCAATAAAAATGTGAGACTTTCTAGTGATTTTTTTTATTCCAAGCCATTTACTACTGATGGGCCTTCATGTGTGTGCTTGAAAACAAAACATGTGCAAGTGTTAGACTGGTTTGAAGATTTGGGTGGTGAAAGTTAGCTAATTAGATGTCAGTGCTCTGTCTAGAAGCCAATCTTGGAAATATGTGATAATGCCCTTTTAAAATAGCTGAAAAGAAATTATTTTTTTTTTGTGTTTACTTTGTTCTTGTTTGGTTGTATAGCATTTAAGGGAAAGGAGATTTTTTATCTTTATACTAGTATTTGCATTTACCATTTTTTAATGATGGAGAGAAAAGTTAGTTGTCTTACTTTGATATGTTTGGCATAGAACCTATGACGCTTTTGATGTTTTTGGTCACAGTTCTGTCACTAGAATGCTAGCAATTAGATACATGCAATGAGTAACCTACTTTAATACAATGGTTTGAAGTACCGCAGGCGGTAACTCCTAAATGCCAAATTTACAGTGTTTCAATTTGTAACATGTTAAAGAGAATAATCAGACTTTCTGTAGTACAAATATCTTATTAACTAATGCTTGTGCTGGTAAGTTACAGGGCTTTGATTCCTGGGTTGGAAAAAGGCAATGACCCCTGCTAAATTATGAACATTAACACCAGCTGAAGCATCATCATCAGACTCAGGAGAAGGGGGCCGTCAAAATGAACTGCTTTTGTGAAACACAAGACTAGAAATTAAACTATTCGATCCCTCTAGGCCCCAGGACTATCATGGAAGAGGTGGGCCTGTAAGATTGTAAGGGCCCATCTGATGGACTAGATTAGTTCAAAGATTTTCTATAATTAAACATTAATATAAAAAGGACAGTAATGAAAGACCAGAATCTGGGTCCATGTGTTACAATAACAGGGCTTTCTTGGAGCATTGATCTCATGTTTAATAGAAATTTGAAAAAAGTGATAAAAAAATTATGGAAATCTTACCTCAAGGTCAAAAAGATTAAAATTATATTTGTTTACAAGGTTTTATTAAAATTAGCTTTAAGATTAGTAATGCACCACCTGAAGGTAAAATTTTGGTTTTCACTTTTGAACAAAGTGTTTGTGTAATATTAAGAGACAAAAAATTTTGTTTACCTTTTGAGTGAACTGCAGGGAGAAAATGGAAGGGAAATAGACAGATTTAGTTGGCCTCATGCTGTCTTAAGTATTAGGTCTTACTGTTTGGGAAACTGTGTTTCCTCTCTATGGAAGAGTAAATGTTTTTGTATTATAATTTTGGCCATCTGAATGACAATTTTATAGTAACTTGTGATCTTGTTTTGTGATCTTGAGTGTCAGTGAGATCTTTAAAATCTGAAAGACTTTCCAACAGCAAATTTTCGAGTATTAAATTCAGTCTTTTGACTTCGAATTTTTTGGATCTTAAGTTTCCTGAAGTTCAAGAGAGACATGTTGGGCTTATTAGACTTATTTGTAATGTTAGAATTATACAGGAAGTATTATCAAATCTGAGATGGTATTTCATTTCCTTTGAGTTGTATTTATACAGATGTATTATTAATATGTGTTCCAGGATTATATGAGATTCCTAAAATTCTGATATGTCTTAATATAGGCTGTCAGTAACAATAAAAAATAATCACATATTGTTGTATACCACATTTCCTTGTCAGCTATGTCTTTTATCTATGGCTGTCTTAAGACTTTTGTCATCCATCATTGATGTTTTGCTTTGATCCTTCTCAATAAATGTGACTTATAATAAGGAGTCCAATGCTTGCTTCTCTGGAGGAAATCATGAAAGGACTCTTGAATACAAGTTTCTGATAACTTTGGAGATTGTGTCGTTGAATTAGAGAGAAAACTTCCAGGGTACCAATTGAAAGGCTGATGTGTTCATAAAGATTGCTAACCTAATATGAAGTAGAGCAGGAGCTGATTGCATGGACTGAACTAATGGAAGACAGAAATTATTTTTATGGCTTTTGTTGTTCCAAATATTGCAATTCTTTTTGTTTTGTGTCTAAAGTCTGGAGAATCTTTTTCTTTTGAGTTATTTATAGCCTTGAAATATACTTTAAGTGTATTGAGTATGCTTTTTTAAACAGAATTTGAGTCATTTCCCTCTCTCTAATTTCTCCAAAATTTGTAAACTATTTGTGAATATCATTAATTCATGGCAATGTGTTTGTTTGCATACAGTAAATAACCACATGTTTTCTTTTGTAATGTAACACAGTTGAAGGAACTGGTTATTTTCTCAGGGCTTTCACTGACATGGCCTTGTGAGATGTTCCAAGAAAGCCAGTTTAGAGGAGTCTATATGGACAACGATTCTTGTTGCACTTTGTGTGGGTAATCAGGACAAGTACATGGGACTGAAGCTTATTTTGCAGGTAGATTGGTTCTGCTGTGATTTGTCTTTGGTGGAAGTGGTGGACTGGAGAGAGAACTATTGTATGTCTCAAAATTAACATAGCTCCCAACAACCAACTCCTTATTATACATTTAACTGCAACCATCAGATACAAATGAGCCATCCAACTCATACCCCTTTTTGTAGGGCTACTAATAACAGCAGGAGTAGGATTGGAAGTTAGCGGGATTGCAACTTCCCTATCCTACTACCAATGTTTGTCCAAGGGTTTTATGGAAAGCTTGAATGACATTGCCCAGAGTATTGTAACATTATGAAAACAAATAAACCCCTTGGCAGTGATTGCTTTGCAAAATAGAAGGAGACTAGATCTTCTAACTGCATCCCTGGGTTCACGCCTTTCTCCTACCTCAGCCCCCCGAGTAGCTGGGACTACAGGCACCCGCCACCGCGCCCGGGTAATTTTTCGTACTTTTAGTAGAGACGGGGTTTCACCATGTTAGCCAGGATGGTCTCGCTCTCCTGACCTTGTGATCTGCCTGCCTCGGCCTCCCAAAGTGCTGGGATTACAGGCGTGAGCCACCGTGCCTGGCCATTTGTTAAATATTTTAAGCAAATTCTTTTCCTCTCACCTAGAGACCATTAAACTTTAGATGATCATGTGACAAGGTTTCCACACAGTTCCAAGTGAAGACACCACCAGCCATCAAGAAGCTACCCTGTCCCCACCAGACAGAGCAGGATGGGAGTTCTGTGATCCCCAATATGTAGGGACTGCTCCCGAAGTCAGCATGAAGCAGTTACAGAAGAAAGACCCTTGGTTCCTCTGCCTCCCATAAAGGTTTATGGGAATCATGTCTCTCAGGGGGGAAATGAGGCAGGAGAATAGGGTCTGGAGTCAGGGAATCTAAGGACTTCCTAGAACTAAATCAAATAGAAACCCCAACTTTCTATATCCAAGTAAATAACTTTGTAACTTGACTTCAGCTATGTCAGGAAACACCCTCTTCTTTTGCACAGGGTATACACTAAGTCAATAACTTTGTAATTTCACTTCATCCTCTTCATTTACATAGGGTATAAACCAAGTAACCAATGGGAAACCTCTAGAGGGTATTTAAACCCCAGAAAATTCTGTAACCAGCGCTCTTGAGCCACTTGCTTTAACCAGCTCCCACTGTGTGGTGTGTACTTTCATTTCAACAAATCTGTAGTTTTCTTTCATTGCTTTGTTTGTGCATTTTGTCTAATTCTTTGTTCAAAATGCTAAGAACCTGGACACCCTCCACTGGTTATAATAGGACTATGTTATTGATTTAACTGCAATGGCCAAGCATGGTGGCTGATGCCTGTAATCCCAGCATTTTGGGAGGCTGAGGAGTGCAGATTGCTTGAGTTCAGGAATTTGAGACCAGCCTGGCCAACATGGTGAAACCCCATCTCTACTAAAAGAATATGTAAAAATTAATCAGGTGTGGTGGTGGGCACCGTAATCCCAGGTACTCAGGAGGCTGAGGCAGGAGAATCGCTTGAACTCAGGAGCGGGAGGTTGCAGTGAGCGAGACTGTGCCACTGCACTCCAGCCTGGGAGACAGTGTGAGGCTTCATCTCAAAAACAATAAGAAGAAGAAGAAAAAGAAAAGAAAAGATATAACTGCAATACATATGATCCTTCTCCCATTCCAAGTGACTAACAAGACTGGTTCTGTGGAATCTGAATTCTGAAAATGATCGTGGAGAGTTTTATTGTCCTCAACCTCAGCAGGGCTACTTACATTTAGCAGGGTTGAGCCACATACCAAGATAAAGAGGAATGAAGTTCTAATGTGGTAATTCCAGATGAACACTATATTTGAAGTGTGGTGGGCGTTTATATTTCAGATGATTTTCTAGGGTATGATGAAGGAAATATAGAAAGACTGACATGAGGAAAAGAAATGTGCTGTCTACCTTGATGGTTTCTGTCCCCTCCTCTGTTACAGTGCCTGGCACATTACGTGTGTCCGATGAATAGTTTGTTCACTGCTTAAATAAAGGGTTATCAAATCATTACTATGTAGATACTGTAAACTTGTCCTAATCCTAAAACCACTGGGCCTTCCCTATTTTAAATATTGCATAGATGTCCAGAAAATTCTGGGATAGATCTAAAACACTAAAATAATGCAATATCAGAGCTAGAAACCAGCAAGCCTAGCCTTTCCCATCATAGGTAATAAAACTAAAACAAAAAGACATGAAGTAAAGATCTGTACCATTTATTGGTACCAGACATAAAAAGTAGCTTCTATATTTTATATCTTCAAGAGCAGCTCTTTCTGCTTTACCTTATTCGAAAACCCAGAGTGTCAAAGGTAGCTAAAGAGGACCCCAAGTAAACTAGATGATTTTTCAAAAATGGCAGATACACACTTGCATATACCCATGAGTCTAGAATAAAAAAAAAAAAATAGCCTGAAAGTTAAATGAAAAAAAAAATGCTTCTTCAAGTTCTGTTTCTCCTGCTTCTTTGTAATGTGACTGTTGGAAAAATTAGTTCCCTCTCTGAATCTTAATCTTCTCATCTCTTGTATAAAAGGATTATAAAAGGATTAGCTTAGATTTGTGTTTTCTAGTCCACATTCCTTTATTCCTTACTTCTGTTTGTAAATAGAAGAAATGTAAAAACAAATTTTTTTCCGCAGAATTTCAGAATATTAAATAGATAAAGTCCAGCTTTCTGGTCAAAGTCAGAGGAGCAGGAGAGAAGGTCCCAGCATCTTGCCTGCTCCAACTTCCCCACCTTCATGAGTGTTTCTCACTCTCCCATTCTGTGACTCTATGATTGGGCAGTAATGATTCCAAGGAAGGAAAAGGGGCAGACTCATTTACAGCTCCTTACACTCTGCATTTCAGTTAGATGGCTAAGATCAGCTGCTTGGAGAAAGAATGAAACCCATCTCTGCCAGCACCCATAGTACAGGTTTTGGACAAAGAGATAAAAAGTATTTGGATGCAGCTATGTTAAACTGGCTACCAACTCCAGGAGAAGGACTTGGTGGGGGTTGAAAGAGAGGCCAGTTCTCTCCCAGGTACCATTGGTTCTGTTTAGGTTGTGGGGTACAGCATGTCCCAGGGAGCACCTATGGGCAGCCTGGATAGCTACCTGTGCTCAGGAATAAAGAAAATGCCAGCTTTGTTTGGGTACAGTTGATTTCCATTGGCTCAGCTTCCATTTTATTCCTGGTTCCTGGTGCGGTTCCGATAAGATATCCCTGGAATCAGTGCAATCTGAGACTGGCTTTTGGCTCCAAAATATGTGACAATTTCAGACAACAGCACTTACCTTTGTAAAGCACTAGATATTTTACAGAAGCCCTCTGACAAAGATAGAGAGAGAGAGAGAATTTTAGGAAAACAATAGTATAGTTCAAAAGTAGAATGGATAGCCCAGAAAGCTTTAAATTTCTCATCACTGGAATTGTGTAAGCAGAAGATGGTACATTTGGCAGTGACAGGATTTAAGATTTAAAAGACAATTTGAATTGGTTGAGCTTGTGGGTTCCTTAAAATCCTGAGATTCTGATTCTGTGAAATAAAAAGAAAGAAGAAAGGAGATTGACATGTACTAACATTTTTTATTGTGTGCATAGGGCCTCTTGTAATACTTTATTTCATAATATCCTCATTCCTCCATACACCACTGCCCCTATAAGGACCTGAGAAATGGATGGCAATTTTTTTAAAAAATCACCTGATAACCCTTATCTTTCAAAAGATCAGCGGGCAGGGAGTTTAAAAGAAAAATAACCTCTTGCTGTTTGACTAAGGCCAGATTTCCCTCATGTTCGTGTTTTGTTTTTGATTTATCAAATATCCATCTTGAAAATACTTGAAGTCTATTTGCGTGTCTTGGGGAGGACATACAAGAAACAGAAGGAAGTGGGCATTGTGTAAACCCACAGCACACTGCAGCTTCTTTCAAGGATTTGTGAAAGATGGTGGCCACACCCTGTTGATGCTGGCAGCTCTTCAACTTGCATCCAGATGAGAAAAATATGTTACAATTTCCCTTCTCCACCCAAAACCCCATCAGCTTCTCCTCTGCCAGGGCCAGAGTCTCCTACTGTGAAGCTAAACAAATTATACTCCCTCCTCGAGTTCCCAGCTCTGGGCATCATGCCTACATTCTTGGGGTCTCTCTCTGAGGCTAGATATTGGAGAAATGATTACTATAGCCAATTCAGTAGTTTGTAATTAAACCTTTTTTTAGGAAAAAAAAACCCTAAACCTAAAGAAACCTCTTTTTTTTATACCTTATTGCAGACTGAAGGGTGTAAGGATAGTAAACTAGAAGACTATGGTGCTTTACAATTCCTGCCTCCCTTGCTCCCGCCTTCAGAATGGATTGTTCTTTGATACTACTTGAAACATTATCAGCAGAATCAATAGAACCCTCTTTTCATGTCATCTCCATCTCCAAGAAATTTTTTTGTAGGGGACTCAGGCAATTTTGAACTGATTGTTCATAATTCGCCTTCAGACTCTCTCAGATTCAGTCCTTCCTCCTTAACCTGCAAATGGACCTCCTTAAAGCACAGATCCAATCATGTCATTTTTTGCTCAAGAGCGTTCATTAGTTTTTTTGTTCACTGATGGCCTGATGACATCCAAATTCCTTATCCTGATCCTCAAATCTGTCACTGCTCAGTGATGCTTAATGAATGTGGCATGGAACTCAAAAGGGAAAAATATAAATAGAAGGCCATTGATTTGGCAAGAAGGAAGGAAGTTGTGGTCTTCCCAGCACAATTTCAACAGAATGGTAGGGGTGGAACTCATTGGTTTCAGATAGGGATATCCGGAACGGAGCTCAGAGGGGATTTGAACAAGGCCAGGTACTGATGGAAGTTATGCCAGTTTAGCAGTGGAAGGAGAGAAGAAAATGGAAAAGTAGGTACAACAGCTGGCAATGTCAAACTAAGGAATCTTCAAGATTGGGGAAACTTGAACAGGTTTCAAGACTGCTGCAAAGGCTTCACTGCTTTTCAGAAAGGGATACTCTGAGGCAGTGGTTTTCTGCCTTGGCTGCTCACTAGATCACAGCCAGTCATTAGTAGGGCCAGAATTTAGCTGGTGCCTATAGTCACAGAAAAAGATAGCTGCATGAGAACGCAGGCAAGTGGTAATGGAAACAACAAACAACCCAGAATCAGGATGAGAGGGGCTTAAAGAGGGAGGTGGTGGCACAGAGGACAAAATTGTAGAATTTTATACGTTTGCTTAAAGCAGGTCTTGTCTGTCTTTGTAAATAACTATTTTAGCTCATTGAAAGTAACATAAACATTCATTTATTTATTTTGCTGTAACCAGAATAAATAGGAGAAGACGTTCTCTGAAATCTGTTCTCAGTCTTCAAATAGACTTATAAACCAGCCTGGTAAAACCTAGAAAATAGTTGCCCAACCACATCTGTAGGGCATCTGTGGCCTTCCACCCATAGTGCCTGCTGTCTGTTCTTTGATGAGACTCTGATTCTTTGATCCTGCTTGGAGTGATGGCGAAGATAGGCCCTCTTCTGGGAAGCCATAATAATGTGGTATCCCCTGCTGAGAGAGCCCACCCTGAGCTTTTCTTTAAAAAGCTTTCTGAGACCAGGAACGTGGGCAAGCACGGAGTCATTGGGAATCATGTATCCAAATGACTCTCGTGCATTGCGACATCGAGTTATCCCTTAAAATAGACCTGGAAATAGCTCTGAAAATTATCCAGAGCTGATGTGACTTGGGAAAAGTATAATTACCCTGAACTTGCTTGATCTCAAAAGTGGCATTTTGTTGGCAGGGCTCGATCTCAAGGAAGAGAGGCAGTTGTGGCTGGAGGCAGTCAGTTAGGTTGGTGAATGTTCACTGGAGAGGGCTGCCCAGCTGCTTCCCAGATGGTGAGAAAGACCTCTTCTATGGGAGGCCATAAAAAGCCAGACAAGTGAGGACATCTCTGTCTATGTGGATGTTGATGGTTTGGGGAAGGGAAGAGGGGCAAAGAGGAGGGAACGCTGTAGGTCATGATGTATCCGTTTATTTTACTGATCATTAATTAGTTCTGAAAATCTGAAATTAGTCTTGAAATTTTCTCTGCCAGAGGAGGCAGGATGACAGAAAAATAACAAAAACCAGGTTCTCTCTGTGCACTGCCTACATTATATCTTTGATCAAGGTCTGAAGACATCACTCCTCTCAAGTTGCTCACTGATGAGTTCAATCAATTTAAAAGCAACCACACCTGGCTGTTAATGTCAACGAATGCTTTCTTACCCATTTATTGCCTCTCCTCAAGACCAAATTTCAAGCTCCATAATGCAGAAAAAAATCTAGATTGACTTTATCTCACTGTGATTGTTTCATTTTTCTGTATGCCTCTCAAGTCGACATTTGTTTAGCCCTCTATGTTTAATGGTGCTGTGCCAGGTATGGTGGCAATGAGAAAGATGCATCAGACAATGTTAAGGTTGATATCCCTCTAGTGCTCTGGCTGTACAATGTCTCGAAGGGATGCCTCACCAACTTCAAATTCTATGCCACCCCAGTCACATGACTTGGCAGCCCCATTCCAGCCCTCATCATAATAGAAAATTGCTTAATTCTAAAATCTCAAACTCTAAAATGTCCCTTTACTAAAACTGCCTGTTCTACTCTGCAACTCCCAGCCAATCTATTCTTGGTTTTCATGACTTGGTGCTTCTCAGGCTCTCCCAAATTCCTAAGCCCATTATCCCAGTCCTCAGTGATTCCCACCACCATCCCTCACCATGTTGTTTTTTTCTCATGATATCCATAAGCTTAGTCAGGCTGCTGGTGGGCTTAGCTATTTAAATGAGGCCTCTTCTCCCACAAGGACATTCACTGCTTCCTCGAATTTTTTCTGAGCCTCTTTTTGATTTCCTATCCTCTTCCCCACAGCCACCTCAAGACAACCTTTCCTGACACCCTCAACTGGATATGATTTCTCCCTTTTCTGAACTCTCATAGCTTGTACTTGTTATGCCCTCATGGTTCTCAGCACTTTCTGATTCAGATAATCGTCATGTCTATTTGTGTAGTTTCTCTTCAAGGTCTTTTAGGGTTGAAGTTCTTATTCATCTTTCTATTTCAGAGCTTAGCACAGTGCCTGGCATCAAAAAGATGCCCAGTGACTGTTTTTTGAATTGAATAGGATGACTTTTCTACAAAGGAACTTTTAAAAAATAATAGCTTCATCAGGTTATCAGCTGCAAAGTTTGGAGGGAGTAGCTTTACAGAGAAGCATAATAAAATGCACTCTGAGAGTTATTAGTTTTCTATTGCTGCATAATGGATTAACACAAATTTATTAGCTTAAAACAACAGACTTGTATTATGTCATAGTTCTGTAGGTCATAAGCTCAACACAGCTTTGATAGGCCCTCTGCCTGTAGTCTCCCTCCTGAACAGGGTAAATGAGGACATTGAGGTTGTTTGGTTCCACCCACCTTTTCACGCAGAAAGTCACCTCTTTCTGCAACTTGTCAAGTAGAAAGAGGACATTTTAACGTTCCTTTTGCAGATGAGAAGTCATAGGTTGCAGTTACTTGGAAATAACTTCCTGCTTATTTCAAGGAGGAATTTTTCTTAAAGTCAAAAATTGTTTATATTTATCCAAAGATAAAAGGGACTGACTTGAGAGGTTGCAAACCCTTCGGATAAAGAGAACTCCGGAAACAGAGCAGAGGTGGATTTATTCAGCCTCTTTCAGACATTCATGCCAAGATATTTGTAGAGATAATCCCAGCTGGAGTGTCAACTATTTAAGACAAAGAATATCTTGTTAGGGCCATTGCGGAAAGGTGTTAACATTCTGTCTCCTTGAGTGACCCTGGTGCTCAGGCATGCCTGACCCCTCCACTGCTGATCATGTGCTACATCATCTTCAGCAAATGCAAGCTAGCTTGTACTCCCTCGCCCATCAGATGTGGGCTCATAGCCAGGCTGTCATGAAGACCAAGTGTTCATGGATATAAACTTTAAAAGAGTTATGCCCATGAAAGGCAGTTTTATCATTACCTCTAGTCACACCACCACCTTTGTGTTAACTTTTCTGTTACTGGAGCATCTTGGGATGGACCTCCCGCTACTGGTTATTGAAAAACTGACAAGCTTTTACATCGTGGTATCTCATTTTAGGAGACACCCAGACACACATAACACTTTGTTCAATTTTGCAGGCCACCTCATATTCATTGGTTAATTTGGTCTTCTTGGGTGGGTGCTGTGGCTCATGCCTGAAATCCCAGCACTTTGGGAAACTAAGGTAGGTGGATCACCTGAGATCTGGAGTTCGAGACCAACCTGGTTAACATGGCAAAACCCCGCTTCTACTAAAAAATACAAAAATTAGCCAGGCAAGGTGGCATGCATCTGTAGTCTCACCTATTTGGGAGTCTGAGGCCTGAGAATTGCTTGAACCTGGGAGGCAAATGTTGCAGTGAGCCAAGACCGCACCACTGCACTCCAGGCTGAAGGACAGAGCGAGACTCCATCTCAAAAATAAATAAATAAATAAATTATCTTCTTCACAGCCATGTAGTCCATTCCTAACAATCCATAGAACTCAAATCCGTACAAGTCAAGCCATACTTTGAATGCATAAAGTGAAATGGCTATTTCAAAGAAATGTGGTGAATTTCTTCATTCTACTTCTAAGGAGCTGCCTTGCTTTCCTGCATCATTTGACTCAGTTCTGTCCCAAGAACATGGAGTTACCCAATACGTGTCTTGCTGATGAATGATATATTTGGACCACACCATAGCAACAGGTGGGGAATGGCTGGAATCCTGGCAGTCTTGGTTCATCATGGCTCTACCGGAGCTTGAGGTCTGAGACTGTGCAGGGTTACGCAGGGACCACACAATAGTGTACTAGGTTTCTTAGTTTAAGGGTGCCCACTTTCATTGCTATCAGAAAAAGAGGGTGGTTTTGTTGTTGTTGTTTATGATGACTTACTCAGGAACAGAGACGAGGTAGTATTTTACTAGATTTTAAAATTTTTCTAAGGATGTTTAATTTCCATGGCTCGCTTCCCTTTTCCCTTTCATTTAAAAATCTCTAAGGAACATCTACCTCAGAAATGATGCCTTCCCAAGAATGTCACCTTTGTCCTGTGTACTTTCAAGTTTCTTTATTTCTTTCTTTTTAAGCTTCTATATTGAGGCATACTTCATATATTATAAAAGTCACCCACTTAAAGTGGGCAATTCAATGGTTTCTAGTCTATTCACAGTTTTAAAATCATCACCAAAATCTAATTTTAGAAACTTCTATTGAAAGAAGTCACATACTCTCTCCCCAGCCGTATCCCAAGGCAACCACTAATCCTCTTTCTGTCTCGAAATATCTGTCTATTCTGAAGGTTTCATTGAAATGGAATGTTACAAGCTACAGTCCTTTGTGAATGGCTTTTCCACTTAGCATGATGTTTCCAAGGTTCATTCATGTTGTATGTAGCATGTGCCAGTACTCTATTCCCTTTTTATGGCCAAATAATATTCCATTTAACAGATATGCCATCCTCTTTCTTTTGATTAATCAGCTTTCAATACTCTGAGCCACCAGATCTCTTACCTATTCTCAGTATTTCCCTCTCTGGGGAGGCCATATCTCTTTCTAGGGGAGATTCAATCTGTGTTTTGCTATAACTAGCCCCAACTGCCTTATTGCTTTTCATAATTCTAGTGTCTGAAGGGTTTGTAAGTCTGTTTATATGGCCTGTTTTTTTTCCCTGCTGATTCTCAGTTACAGGGGCTTGACTCTATATGTTTGCTTTTTTTCTTAGCTATAACATTTTTCTTGTTTGTTTATTTTCTTGAACATAATCTACGGGAATTCTTGCTTATTTACAGTGAAGATATAGCCCTCTGGGCTTTCTCTGCAGGTTATCTTCAAGATTACCTGGGCTGTTCCCTGAATTTGATCTTCTGACCCTTCACCACCCACATAGTCTACACAGCAGGAGCTCCAGGTCTCCAGCTTCAGCAAGACTCCCAAAAATGAAAGCCTTTTTTGGCCCTTGTTTACTCCCCTGGTTTCCTGGTTTCACATCATTGGGGGCTCAGCTTATTCCTCATTTTCACTAAGTGGAAATACATGTTTAAGATGATTTTGTTTCAAATCCAGCATGTCGGTCATTTCAGATAGGAGAGTCATTTAGATATATACAATTCACCATTGTGCATGATGCAGAAATCCTTAGTAAACTTTATTTTCTTGTTCTTTTAACCACATTTTTCATTTCCCTTTTTTTTTTTTTTTTTTTTTTTTTGAAACAGAGTCTCGCTCTCTCACCCGGGCTGGTATGCAGTGGTGCAATCTCAGCTCACTGCAGCCTCCACCTCCTGGGTTCAGGTGATTCTCCTGCCTCAGCCTCCCGAGTAGCTGGGACCACAGGTGCATGCCACCACTCCTCGCTAATTTTCTTTTTTTGTATTTTTAGTAGAGATGGTATCACCATGTTAGCCAGGATGGTCTTGATCTCCTGACCTTGTGATCCGCCTGCCTCAGCCTCCCAAAGTGTTGGGATTACAGGCTCCCATCTTCTTTTTTTGACATGTCAGTAGCATCTATTTCATTATTTAAGACAATTGCTTTTCTTGGTGTCTTTATGGGTCTGATATTGCCATGCCTTCTTGGTTTTCATTCATAAGATCTTGTTTCCTTGTATACTTGAACATTCGTGTAACCCAACTTTCCTTAGAAGGTTATTTGGGAGAATCGTTTGAGTCTGGGTTTAAGATTCTTTTTTAAGAATTTGGAGAGAATTTGCATTTGCTTTGACTAACGTTTGAGGGAACTTACAACCTGGGACTTTAAAATAAGTTATCAGCTAAAGATTCCTTGAACTGCACAAGTAGCATGAATTAAGACCACAAACCTCCATTAGGGCTTGCAGTTACAAATTTGAACATCCTTACTCTCCCTGTAGGATCTTTACTTTAGAATGACAAGGGACATTGCCCCCAGGATCGGACATTGTAAACCTGCCCTGCTGCATCCTACCTTCTTCTCTGCCCTGCAGAGCGTCCAGACCAAAATGAGTGCCAGTGACCCCAACTCCTTTATCTTCCTCACCAACATGGCCATGCAGATCAAGACCAAAGTGAGCAGTGTCCAGGGCACAGGACAGCCAGTAGGAGTAGAAACATGCCCTGGGGGGACACACGCAAACACACACCATTGCACAGTCCTTTGGGCCCCAGCCACCATAGCGATGCTGAATTCCAGGAGTCCAGGATTCCCAACTATGCTCCCTGCAGAACTCAAGGCAGCCTTGTCCCTATTCCCAGGTATCATGTGAATTTGTTTTGTGTCCTTTCATTTAGCTAACATTTTGAATTTCTTTCTTTCTTTTTTTTTTTTTTTTTTTTTTTTGAGATGGAGTCTCACTCTGTCATCTAGGCTGGAGTGCAGTGGCATGATCTTGGCTTACTGCAACCTCTGCCTCCTGGGTTTAAGTGATTCTCCTGCCTCAGCTTCCTGAGTAGCTGGGATTACAGGCATGTCCCCGCAGGCCCTGCACCCAGTTAATTTTTGTATTTTTTAGTAGAGACAGGGTTTCTCCACATTGACCAGGTTGATCTCGAACTCCTGACCTCAGGTGATCCGCCCGCCTCAGCCTCTCAGAATGCTTGTATTACAGGCATGAGCCACCACGCCCAGACAATTTTTTTTTCCTTTTCTGCTTTTCTTACCAACGCTGTACTAGAAGCAAAGTCATGGCAATTTTCTTAAACTTATAATTAATGTGGATATTATTAAACAATGGAAATGAGTTTTGTATATTTCTGATCATCAGCTGTGTTCCAGGGGCTGAACCGGGTGCCTTATTTATGTTTTGTCATTTTTAATTCTCACTGGGAGGTAGCAGTGCTAATCCTTTTAAAGATGAGAGAAGGCCTTCTCTTTTTTTTTCTTTTCTTTTTATTTTTCCTTTTTTTTTTTTTTTAAGGAAAGGGAAGATAAACATCCATTTGGTTGTTTTTGTTTGTTTTTTTTTCAGCCCCGCAGTCCCACCCACCAGCCAGCCTACATGGTGCCAGTCCCTCCTGCAGGGCCTTGCCTGAGCCTTTCCCATGACTGCTGCTTTCCCTGCCTAGCCTCTGGGCAGTGCACTGCCAAGATAGAGACCTGTGCCTTTGCCCCAACATTCGTCTGCTCCTTCTACACGATCCCAAGTTATCCAGTTAAGAATCTGCTCTGGAATTCTCCTTGGGAGGCTGAGGCAGGAGAGTCACCTGAGCCCCAGAGGTCAAGGCTGCAGTGAGCCGTGATCGCACCACTGCACTCCAGCTTGGGTGACAGAGCAGAGACCCTGCTTCAAAAAAAAAAAAAAAAAAAATTAGTATGACCTTTGTACATTAGAGCTTTCTCAAATGCTCATTGAAAGAATGTTGACGGAATTGTGCCAATCTTTGCTGACTTTTATTTTTCCCACCTCTTAGCCCTAATTATGCCATGATTATCTTCAATGATTCCTAAAAGTCATTTTGTTAGTTTTAGAATTTTTCAGCTCCTAAACTTTGCCTGTTTTTAAGTGGAGACCTGCCTGCAGGCCCTTTCTACCTGTTCACTTTTGGTGGGTTTTGCTTTCCCTTATTGCCTTATTCTCATGCCTTCTTGTTCTGCTTTCCATGATGGAGAAGGCAGAAGCCGGTTGGGTTGGGTGCTGCTTTTCTGTCCCCTGTCAACACCCCAGTACCTGTCCCAAAGAGCCGGCTGCCCTCCTTGCCATCTCCTTTCCTCTGAGGATGGCTTACTCATCCTTTTTCTTTTATTTATTTATTTTTTTAGAAATAGGATCTTGCCCTGTAACCCAGGCTGGAGGGCAGTGGTACAGTCATAGTACACTGTAACCTCGAACTCCTGGGCTCAAGTGATCCTTCCACCTCAGCCTCCTAGGACTTTGGGTGCATGCCACCACACCAGCTAATTCCTTAATTGTTTTTGTAGAGACAGGGGCTCACTATGTCTCACTAAGTTGCCCAGGCTGGTCTTGACCTCCTGGCCTCAATCAATCCTCCTACCTCTGCCTCCCAAAGTGCCAAGGCAGGAGAATCTCCCAAACTCCTCCCCCAAGTTTCAGTTCAATTAGTGCTTTGGCTTTCCCAACTCTAGTCTCCTGTGTCTCTGGGGATGGGGGAGCACAAAGCTAATCTGACCCCGCCTCTCCTGTAGTGAGCCCCATGGTAGCTCATACTCAGGCTTTGCAGGAAGGAACAATGGTGGGGCTGCCGGCTGTGCACCTTGGCCTTTCTGTGGTCCAGAATCTGACAGCACTCACACCTTTGACTTCCACACTTGGGCTCCTAGCCAGTTTCCAGGCACAGGATGAGCAGGACTCATGATTGTTTCTGTGTTCTCTTCTGGTGCAGATCAATAAGCATGCATTTTCTGGAGAGAGAGACACCATCGAGGAGCACAGGCAGTTTGGGGGCAACTGTGTTGTGGATGTGTCTTTCATGTACTTCACCTTCCTCAAGGGTGAAGACAAGCTCGAGCAGATGAGGAAGGTGAGCAGGGAGCCCGAGGACCCAGTCATCCTGTTTCCAACCACTCACTCCTGCATATGGGTCCTGAAAGGCTCCAACAGCTGGGCATTAAGGGTTTGTAGGAGCCTTGGGAACTGGTGCCTGGGCCTCAGAAACAGGCGCTCAACTGAAACGAGATGAAAACTGAGTAGAGTCATTCATGTTTTTTAAACATGTGCTCAGAAACCTCATGAACGAATCGCAAAAGGGCAGATATAAATTACTATTTATTTAGTAGCCACACAAAACAGTATCATCTTACTAGTCATCAGAGAAACATAAGTTAACAAGATCAAAGCTGAGACAATTCACTATAGAATTACCAGAGTTTTTGTGTTGCCCTTGACTGTGTTTTCAATGATTGTAAATCAGATGCTTTCAGGCACACCCACGTGAGTGTTCATCCACACAGCCTCAGTGAGCAGTTTAGTACTGGGTACAAAGAGCCCAAAAATGTTTAGAGCTTTGCCTCAGGTTTTCCAAATCTTGGAATTTTTTCCAAGGAAATAATCCTGAATATGTAAAAGCTTTCCACACCAAGACATTAAAAATGATAATAGCAAAAAGTTCAAAAGAAACTGTATAACAGAGGAAATGTTAAAATAGAATTGTTACACGATAGGTTATTATGGAGACATGAACTATTTTAAAAGAGTTTTCATATGCAGGGTATGGTGGCACACATCTGTAGTCCCAGCTACTTGGGAGGCTGAGACGGGAAGATCCCTTGAGCTCAGGAGTTCAAATCCAGCCTGGGCAACATAATGAGACACTCATTTCTTTAACAAAACAAACAAACAAACAAAAAAGACTTTAGTGACACAGGAGAATATGCCTATGATAATGAAAAAAGAACACCAAATGAAAAATGCAGTGAGAGGTTAATTGTTTAAATGAAATGCACAGGGAAAGAAATGTAAAGAAAATGTGCCAAATGTTAGCAGTGGGCCCCACCTCTGGGCATTGGAATTGCGGGTGATTTTTTTCTTCAGTTTGCTGCTGCTTTGTGGTTTGGGTACCTTATTAAATTTGTTTAATGAGCATGTACTACAATCAGAAAAAGAAAAAAATCAGCAAGATTTTACAGAAGCCATAAGGCTGCCAGGAATTGTTGTTGTTTATGCTTGGGGGAGAGGTCCCTAGCATCGGTGGGGGTGGGGACTGCCCTCCCCATTGGCCCTTTCACTATGAGAGACCAAGTTATGGCTACTGTCACAGCCAGGTTTCTAGTTGTTTTAAGAAAAGTGTAGCTGAAGGTACAGGTGTTTGTCGTGGTAACAACAACAGATTTCACTTCTAAGTGCCACTTGCATGCCTGGCTCTGCAAGGGTGGTTGGGCTGAGCTGGCGTCCAAGGCAGGAAGAAGCCACTCAGGGCATGTGGAGCCATCTCTCACCATGGCTGTCTTTTTGAGGGCAGGATGACACCAGCGGAGACATGCTCACTGATGAGCTCAAAAAGATGCTCATAGAGGTTCTCCGGCCCGTGATTACATAGCACCAAGCCCAGCGCAAGGAGGTCATGGACGAGTTAGTGAAAGAGTTCACTAACGAATGATTTCAGTCGTGCTCATTTTATATATGCTTATAAAGGACATGATTTATCAATAATCCCAGCCCAGTCAAAGTACCGCTACCTGTAGTCTTCCGTCACATGATAATTACTGGGCTTGGTTTCTCTAAGCCTGTGTATGTTATCAATACTGTTTATTCCTCTGAGTTTCATTATTTCTGTCTCTTGTGGGCAAAACATTGTGGGTGATTGGTGCTGACATTGCATGGTCAGATAGAGAAGTCCAGCTGTGAATCTCTCCCCCAAAGCAGCCCCAAGGCATGGAGCCTTTGGCGGGAAGTCCATGGGCCAACCTGTTCTGGTCCATAGAAGACTCCTAGGGTTCCCAGTATACTCTTAAAACCCACTCTATTTTAAAATATGTATTCTATGTATGCATATATGGGAGTGAAATGTCATTATTGTAACCTAAAAAGTGCTTTGAAATGTTGATGTGGGGAAGTTTATTGCGCACAAGATGTATTTCAGCCCATGACTCATCACGAAAAAAATTGATAGGTAAAACTTTGCTATACATTTGACTAAGAAATCAGCCAGCTTTGAAGCTGCTTTTAATCATGAAGAGTGAACAGAGTTGGGCAGTTTTTATTAAATTGAGTCTTGGGGTGAAACTTTCCAGTTTACTTAACTCCAGACCATGCATGTATTCTACTCCGGAAATCATACTCACTTCCCTTGACTAGTGTTTTCCCGCCAATTGATCCTAGACCCTCCATCCCACACAGTCAGTGGTGGCTTTGCCCCTGACTGTGTCAGATGCTGAGCAGTCATTTTCTCTGCAAATGTTTGGTTTTGACAATTGACC